>NW_027077671.1:0-318159 GCF_963924675.1 Phocoena phocoena
ACTGTATCAATTTACGTTCCCAACAATAGTGGAAGAGGATTCCTTATCTCCACACCGTTTCCAGCATTTGTTGTTTGTAGATTTTCTGATGATGCCCATTCTAATAGGTGTGAGGTGATACACCATGGATGAGTCTATTTCGTTGAGCAAAGAGTAGGTCTTGTTTATTACGTATTTGGCTTATGGAATGGTATGTGTGCTAATTTCAATCTGTTTTTATACAGCAGCCCAACTCAACTTTCCCCTTAAGCAAGCATAAGGTTTTTATCTAAATGTGAGACTCTGTTCGGTTTTGTAATTCAGTTTATGTGTAGCCAAGTTTACACTCCCTCTATTAGTGATATCTTATGATAATTATCTTTCTCTGTGTGACATATTTCTCTTAGAATCATCATAATTAAATCCACTCAATTTGCTGCTACAGGCCTGATGACATTGATTTCACTGCTGAGTGATATTCCGTTGTACGTAAGTAGCACAACTTCTTTATCCATTTTTTTCTTTCTGGGATATTTAATTTGTACTCAACTCGAGGTTCTTGTAAACACAGCAGCCCTAAATTTTGTGTTGGCTGTGTCTTGTTGATTTTAATTTTCCTAAGCTATAGGGCCAAAAGTGGAAGTGCCCTAGGCTCTGTAGCTTTGTTTTTTAGATGTTTCAGGATACACCATGAACATCTCCAGAGTGTCTGTTGGCAATTTACATCCCGCCCATCAGCATAACACGGCTCCCTGTTCTCCATGGCCTGTCCTGTGTTTCTGGTTTTTACACTTTATTCAGATGGCCTTTTTGACGAATGGGAAATGTGACTTCATTGTAGTGTGGATTTCCATTGCTGGAGTGCTTGGTTGGCCAAAATGTTCATATGCGTTTTTTCCTGAGTATATTCAGGAAAAATGTATACGCACTTTTTGTCCATGTGCATCACTGTCAAAGATCTGCCGCTTTTCATATGCTTTAAATGCAATTCCAATCTACCTCTTGAAATATGATTCCTGCAATTCTGCCTCGTTTTCAAGTCCTCTTTGCAGACTTACTTCGATATATTTTTGCCAATAGCTGTCATTTATCTCTGCAGGTTTGTGAATTACAGTGCCCCTGAGCTCCTTTCTTAACTCGCTTCCTTGTAAGCTGGCCACAAAACTGCAGGTTTGCTTCAGGCCATAATCAGGGTCCGGCACGGCACTCTGAGCCTTTGGTTAATTCCTCTTCCTGGTGGGAAATTAGAGTTAAATGTGCCCCTCCAGATACCTGCCTCACTCCCAGCCACATGGTGATGTGTGTCCTCAGGTTTGAGGCCATATGTGATGGGTTCCTCATCTTTTGATGATGTGGCCCCACTGGTGTGTGGACACTCCTGCCTGGTTCCCATCCCCTTGGTGATGTGGGCCCTCTGGTGAGACTCTGATCCTGGTTGGGTTCCTCACACATCCGTGAGGTGAGCCTTCTTCTCTGAGGTCACTCCTGCCTGGCTGGCACAACCCGCCTTGCTGACTTCGGCACCCTGGTGGCAGTTGGAGCCTGCTGGGAGCCTCCTTCCCTCGGTGATGAGGCCCTCTGGCGTCAGGCCCTAACGGCAGGGTTCCCACATTTTCTGATACGTGCTAAGTGGTGCGAGGGCACTCCTGCCAGGTTCCCATCCTCATGAGCGTGTGGGCCTTCTGTTCTGAGGTCCTAACGGCTGGGTTGCTCACACTTTCATGATGTGGGCCCTCTGCTGTGAGGTCAATCCTGCCTGGCTGGCGCACGTCGCCTTGGCGACGTGGACCCTCTGGTGGCAGTTGGAGCGTGCTGGGGCCTCCTCCCCTCAGTGATGAGGGCTTTCTGGTGTCAGGCCCTAAGTGCTGGGCTCCACACATTTTCTGATGTGTGCCCAGTGGTGCGAGTCACTCCTGCCAGGTTCCCATCCCCATGGGCATGTGGGCCTTCTGTTCTGTGGTCCCAACTGCTGGGTTGCTCACAGTTTCATGATGTGGGCCCTTTGCTGTGTGTTCACTCTGGCCTGTATCCCATAGTGTCAGTGCTCTGGGCCTCCTGCTTGGAGTTTCCAACTTCTCGATTCCTCACCTTTTTTATTCTATGGGCCCTCGGTTGTGCGTCTCCTCCTGCATGCCTCACTCCCAGCCCCTTCGTGATGTGTGTCCCCTTGTTTGAGGCCACATGTGCTGTGTTCCTCACCTTTCTATAATGTGGCCACACTGGTGTGAGGACACTCTTGCCTGGTTCCCATTCCCTTGGTGATGTTGGCCCCACTGGTATTAGGACAGTCTTGCCTGGTTCCCATCACCTTGGTGATGTTGGCCCTCTGCTGAGAGTCTGATCCTGGTTAGGTTCCTCACCCTTCTGTGAGGTGGGCCCTCTGCTCTGAGGTCACTCCTGCCTGGCTGGCACACCCCGCCTTGGCAACGTCGGCCATATGGTGGCAGTTGGAGCCTGCTGGGAGCCTCCTCCCCTCGGTGATGAGGGCCCTCTGGCCTCAGGCCCTAACTGCTGGGTTCCCACATATTCTGATTCGTGCTAAGTGGTGCAAGGACACGCCTGCCAGGTTCCCATCCCCATGGGGATGTGAGCCTTCTGCTCTGAGGTCCCAACGGCTGTGTTGCTCACAGTTTCATGATGAGGGCACTCTGGTGTGAGTTCACTCCGGCCTAGATCCCATAGCCTCGCTGCTCCTGGCAGCCTGCCGGAGGTTCCAACTGTGGGATTCCTCACCTTTTTTATTCTATGGTCCCTCTGTTTTGAGGATCCTCTGGCCTGCCTCACTCCCAGCCCCTTGGTGATGTGTGTCCTCAGGTTTGAGGCCACGTGTGCTGGGTCCCTCAAATTATGGTGATGTAGCCCCACTGGTGTGAGGACACTCCTGCCTGGTTCCCATTCCCTTCGTGATGTTGGCCCTCTGGTGACAGTCTGATCCTTGTTGGGTTCCTCACACTTCTGTGAGGTGGGCTTTCTGCTCTGAGGTCACTCCTGCCTGGCTGGCACACCCCGCCTTGGTGACATCGGCCTTATGGTGGCAGTTGGAGCCTGCTGGGAGCCTCCTCCCCTCGGTGATGAGGGTCCTCTGGCCTCAGGTCCTAACTGCTGGGTTCCCATATTTTCTGATTCGTGGAAGTGGGCCGAGGACACTCCTGTCAGGTTCCCATCCCCATAGGGATGTGGGCCTTCTTCTCTGAGGTACCATCCGCCGGGTTGCTCACAGTTTCATGATGTGGGACCTCTGCTGTGAGTTCGCTGTGGCCTGGATCCCATAGACTCTGTGCTCTGGGCAGCCTACTGGCCGGTTCCAACTGCTGGATTCCTCACAACTTTTATTCTTTGGGCTCTGTTTTGTGAGGATACTCCTGCTTGCCTCACTCCTAGCCCCTTGGAGATGTGGGTCCCCTGTTTTAGGCCACATGTTCTGGGTTCCTCACCTTTCTATAATGTGGCCACACTGGTGTGAGGACCCTCCTGCCTGGTTCCGATCCCCTTGGTGATGTGGGCCCTCTGGTGAGAGTCTTATCCTGGCTGGTTTCCTCACCCTTCTGTGAGGTAGGCCCTCTGCGGTGAGGTCACTCCTGCCTGGCTGGCACACATCACCTTGGTGACGTGGGCCCTCAGTTGGGAGTTAGTGTCTGCTGCGAGTCTCTGTCCCTCGGTAATGAGGGCCCTCTTGCGTCAGACCCTAACTCCTGGGCTCCCAAAATTTGCGGATGTGCGACCTGTGGTGCGAGTACACTCCTGTCAGGTTCCCAACCCCATGGGAATTTGGGCCTTCTGCTCTGAGGTCCCAACGGCTGGGTGCTCACAGTTTCATGATGAGGGCCCTCTGATGTGCATTCATTCCGGCCTAGATCCCATAGGCTTGCTGCTCCTGGGCGCCTGCTGGGAGGTTCCAACTGCAGGATTCCTCACTTTTTTTATTCTATGGGCCCTCTGTTTTGAGGCTCCTCCTGCCTGCCTCAATCCCAGCCCCGTTGTGATGTGTGTCCTCTGGTGTGAGGCCACGTGTGCTGGGTCCCTCACCTTTCGATGATGTGGCCCCAATGGTGTGAAGACACTCGTGCCTGTTTCCCAGCCCCTTGTTGATGTGGCCCCTCTGGTGAGAGTCTGATCCTGGCTGGGTTCCTTACCGTTCTGTGAGGTGGGCCCTGTGCTCTGAGGTAACTCCTGCCTGGCTTGCTCCCATTGCCTTGGTGACGTCGGCCCTCTGGTGGCAGTTGGATCCTTTTGGAGACTCCTATCCTCGGTGATGAGGTCCCTCTGGCGTCAGGCTCTAACTGCTGGGCTCCCCAGGTTTTCTGATGTGAGCCCAGTGATGCCAGGACACTCGTGAAATGTTCCCATCCCCATGGCGATATGGGCCTTCTGCTCTGAGGTTCCAACGACTGGGTTGCTCACAGTTTCCTGATGTTAGCTCTCTGGTGTTAGTTCATTCATTCCTAGATCCCATAGCCTCTGTACTCTGGGCCGCCTGCTGGGAAGTTCCAACTGCTGGGTTCCTCACCTTTTTTATTCTTTGGGCCCTGTGTTGGGAGGCTCCTCCTGCCTGTGTCACTCCCAGCCCCTTGGTGATGTAGGTCCTCTGGTTTGTGGCCACATGTGCCAGTTTCCTCATCTTTTAGTGATGTGGCCCCACTGGTGTGAGGACACTCGTGCCTGGTTCCCGTCCCCTTGGTGATATTGGCCCTCTGGTGAGAGTCTGATCCTGGTTGGGTTCCTCACACTTCTTTGAGGTGGGCCGTCTGCTGTGAGGTCACTCCTGCCTGGCTGGCACACACCGCCTTGGCGACGTGGGCCCTCTTGTGGTAGTTGGAACATGCTGGGAGCCTCCTCCCCTCAGTGATGAGGGCTCTCTGGCGTCAGGCCCTAACTGCTGGGTACCCACATTTTCTGATATGTGCTAAGTGGTGCGAGGACACTCCTGCCATGCTCCCAACACCTTGGGGATGTGGACCTTCTGCTCTGAGGTCCAAGTGGCTGGGTTGCTCGCAGTTTCATGATGTGGACCCTCTGCTGTGAGTTTACTGCGGCCTGAATCGCATAGACTTGGTGCTCTTGGCCGCCTGCTGGGAGGTTCCCATTGCTGGATTCCTCAGCTTTTTTATTCTATGGGCCCTGTGTTGTGAGGCTACTCCTGCCTGCCTCATTCCGAGCCCCTTGGAGATGTGGGTCTTCTGGTTTAGGCCACATGTGCTGGGTTCCTCACCTTTCTATGATGTGGCCACACTGGTGTGAAGACTCTCCTGCCTGGTTCTGATCACCTTGGTGATGTGGGCCCTCTGGTGAGAGTCTTATCCTGGCTGTGTTCCTCACCCTTCTGTGAGGTAGGCCCTCTGCAGTGAGGTCACTCCTACCTGGCTGTCACACGTCACCTTGGCGACGTGGGCCCTCAGTTGGGTGTTGGTGCCTGATTGGAGTCTCCTCTCCTTGGTAATGAGGGCCCCCTGGCGTCAGGCCCTAACTCCTGGGTTCCCTAAATTCTCTGATGTGTGCCCTGTGGTGCGAGTACACTTCTGACAGGTTCCCAACCCCATGGGAATGTGGGCCTTCTGCTCTGAGATCCCAACGCCTAGGTTGCTCACAGTTTCATGATGACGGCCCTCTGGTGTGAGATCACTCCGGCCTGGATCCCATAGTCTCGCTGCTCCTGACCGCCTGCTGGGAGGTTCCAACTGCAGGATTCTTCACCTCTTTAATTCTATGGTCCCTCTGTTTTGAGACTCCTCCTGCCTGCCTCAATCCCAGCTCCCTTGTGATGTGTGTCCTCTGGTTTGAGGCCACGTGTGCTGGGTCCCTCACTTTTTGGTGATGTGGCCCCACTAGTGTGAGGACACTCCTGCCTGGTTCCCATTCCCTTGGTGATGTGGGCCCTCTGGTGAGAATCTGATCCTCTTTAGTTCTTCACACTTCTGTGAGGTTGACCCTCTGCTCTGAGGTCACTCCTGCCTGGTTGTCACACTCCGCATTGGCGATGTCGCCCCTCTGGTAGCAGTCGGAGCTGGCTGGGAGCCAACGCCCCTCGGTGATGAGGGCCCTCTGGCATCAGGCACTAATTGCTGGGCTCCCCACATTTTTTCATGTGTGCCCACTCTTGCGATGACACTCCTGCTTGTTTCCCTTCCCCATATGGATGTGGGCCTTCTGCTCTGAGGTCACAACGGCTGGGTTGCTTACAGAATCACAATGAGGGCCCTCTGTTGTGAGTTCATGCCGGCCTGGATCTCATAGCCTCAGTGCTCTGGGCCGCCTGCTAGGAAGATCCAACTGCTGGTTTCCACACCTTTTGTATACAATGGGACATGTGTTGTGAGGTTAATCCTGCCTGCCTCACTCCGAAACCCATGGTGATGTGGGTCCTCTGGTTTGAGGCCACATGTGCTGGGTACCTCAACTTTTGATGATGTGGCCCCACGGGTGTGAGGACACTCCTGCCTGGTTCCCATCACCTTGGTGATGTGGGCCCTCTGGGGAGAGTCTGATCCTGGCTGGGTTCCCTACCATTCTGTGAGGTGGGCCCTCTGATGTCAGGTCACTCCTGCCTGGCTAGCTCACATCGCCTTGGCGACGTGGGCCCTCTGTTGGCCACTGGAGCATGCTGGGAGCCTCCTACTCCCGTGAATGATGGCCCTGGAAAAAATGCATATGCCCTTTTTGGCCAAGTGCTTCATTGACGAGGTTCTGCCACTTCTCTTATGCTTTCAGAGCAATTCACGTCTACCTCCTGAAATCGGATTCCAGCAATTCTGCCCCACTTTCAAGTCCTCTTCGCAGCCTTAATTCAATATATTTTTGTACGATTTCTGTCATTTATAAGTCTGCAGGTATGTGAATGACAGTGCCCCTGAGCTCCTTTCCTCAACTCGCTTTCTTGTGAGCTGGCCACAAAACCGCAGGATTGCTTCAGGCCCTAATCTTGTTCCAGCAGGGCATGCTGAGCCTTTGGTTAATTCCTTTTCCTGTTGGGAAATGAGTGTTAAAATTGCCCGTACATACTGGGCATATACCCTGAGAAAACCAAAATTCAAAAAGAGTCATGTACCAAAATGTTCATTGCAGCTCTATTTACAATAGCCCGGAGATGGAAAGAACCTAAGCGCCCATCATCGGACGAATGGATAAAGAAGATGTGGCACATATACACAATGGAATATTACTCAGCCTTAAAAAGAAATGAAACTGAGTTATTTGTAATGAGATGGATAGACCTAGAGTCTGTCATACAGAGTGAAGTAAGTCAGAAAGAAAAAGACAAATAGCGTATGCTAACACATATATATGGAATTTAAAGGAAAAAAATGTCATGAAGAACCTAGGGATAAGACAGGAATAGAGGCGCAGACCTACTGGAGAACGGAATTGAGGATATGGGGAGGGGGAATGGTGAGTTTTGACAGGGCGAGAGAGAGTCATGGACATATACACACTAACAAATGTAGTAAGGTAGATAGCAAGGGGGAAGCAGCCGCAAGGCACAGGGATATTAGCTCGGGGCGTTGGGACAGCCTGGAGGGGTGGAAGGGGGAGAGAGGGAGGGAGGGAGACACAAGAGGGAAGACACAGGGAGCATATGTATATGTATAGCTGATTCACTTTGTTATAAAGCAAAAACTAACACACCATTGTAAAGCAATTATACCCCAATAAAGATGTTAAAAAAAATATTTGCCCGTGCACACACCTACAGATAGTCTCCCATTGGTTCTCCATATTCCTGTTCATCTTGTGCAGAAATTGCAAACAGTGCCAAACAGGAGGTTAAAGGCACTGACTCTCCAAATGGGGAGAGTGTAAGAAAAGGGTCTGGAATGGTGAACCTGAGTACCAGGGGACGAAAACAGACATGCATGTAAAAAGGTTTCCCAGTCACACGGTGGAGCATACTCTGGGTTTCCCATGCAAATTTTAGCTGAAGGAAGAATCCCTTGAACCTGGAGAGTTGGGAACCATGGAATGGGTACCAGGCAGTATGACATCAAAGGGTCTGCATTTGCTCACTGAACCTCACCAATGCTATCAGCCCAAAGGGTCCAGCCTTATCTCTCACCCAGCTCTGGGTGTAGATGTGGTAAACCAGGTTGCATCACATGCCCTGTGTGAGTTATTTAAGAATTGCTCTCTATTTCACTGTCATTGTGTTTTGTTTTTGAAATTTTTTTTTGACACTGGGATTTATCGGATTTTCACTGCTGCGTTAATGCCGCTGTAAACACTCTTTTTTTTTTTTTTTAACATCTTTATTGGGGTATAATTGCTTTACAATGGTGTGTTAGTTTCTGATTTATAACAAAGTGAATCAGCTATACATATACATATGCTCCCATGTGTCTTCCCTCTTGCGTCTCCCTCCCTCCCACTCTCCCCCTCCCACCCCTCCAGGCTGTCCCAAAGCCCGGAGCTAATATCCCTGTGCCTTGCGGCTGCTTCCCCCTAGCTATCTACCTTACTACGTTTGTTAGTGTGTATATGTCCATGACTCTCTCTCGCCCTGTCAAAACCCACCCTTCCCCCTCCCCATATCCTTAAGTCCGTTCTCCAGTAGGTCTGCGCCTCTATTCCTGTCTTATCCCTAGGTTCTTCATGACATTTTTTCCCCTTAAATTCCATATATATGTGTTAGCATACGGTATTTGTCTTTGTTTTTCTGACTTACTTCACTCTGTATGACAGACTCTAGGTCTATCCATCTCATTACAAATATCTCAATTTCATTTCTTTTTAAGGCTGAGTAATATTCCATTGTGTATATGTGCCACATCTTCTTTATCCATTCGTCCGATGATGGGCGCTTAGGTTCTTTCCATCTCCGGGCTATTGTAAATAGAGCTGCAATGAACATTTTGGTACATGACTCTTTTTGAATTTTGGTTTTCTCAGGGTATATGCCCAGTAGTGGGATTGCTGGGTCATATGGTAATTCTATTTGTAGTTTTTTAAGGAACCTCCATACTGTTCTCCATAGTGGCTGAACCAATTCACATTCCCACCAGCAGTGCAAGAGTGTCCCCTTTTCTCCACACCCTCTCCAGCATTTATTGTTTCTAGATTTTTTGATGATGGCCATTCTGACTGGTGTGAGATGATATCTCATTGTAGTTTTGATTTGCATTTCTCTAATGATTAATGATGTTGAGCATTCTTTCATGTGTTTGTTGGCATTCTGTATATCTTCTTTGGAGAAATGTCTGTTTAGGTCTTCTGCCCATTTTTGGATTGGGTTGTTTGTTTTTTTGTTATTGAGCTGCATGAGCTGCTTGTAAATTTTGGAGATTAATCCTTTGTCAGTTGCTTCATTTGCAAATGTTTTCTCCCATTCTGAGGGTTGTCTTTTGGTCTTGATTATGGTTTCCTTTGCTGTGCAAAAGCTTTGAAGTTTCATTAGGTCCCATTTGTTTATTTTTGTTTTTATTTCCATTACTCTAGGAGGTGGGTCAGAAAGGATCTTGCTGTGATTTATGTCATAGAGTGTTCTTCCTATGTTTTCCTCTAAGAGTTTGATAGTTTCTGGCCTTACATTTAGGTCTTTAATCCATTTTGAGCTTATTTTTGTGTATGGTGTTAGGGAGTGATCTAATCTCATACTTTTACATGTACCTGTCCAGTTTTCCCAGCACCATTTATTGAAGAGGCTGTCCTTTCTCCACTGTACATTCCTGCCTCCTTTATCAAAGATAAGGTGTCCATATGTGCGTGGGTTTATCTCTGGGCTTTCTATCCTGTTCCACTGATCTATCTTTCTGTTTTTGTGCCAGTACCATACTGTCTTGATTACTGTTGCTTTGTAGTATAGTCTGAAGTCAGGGAGCCTGATTCCTCCAGCTCCTTTTTTTGTTCTCAAGATTGCTTTGGCTATTCGGGGTCTTTTGTGTTTCCATACAAATTGCGAAATTTTTTGTTCTAGTTCTGTGAAAAATGCCAGTGGTAGTTTGATAGGGATTGCATTGAATCTGTAGATTGCTTTGGGTAGTAGAGTCATTTTCACAATGTTGATTCTTCCCATCCAAGAACATGGTATATCTCTCCATCTATTTGTATCATCTTTAATTTCTTTCATCAGTGTCTTATAATTTTCTGCATACAGGTCTTTCGTATCCTTAGGTAGGTTTATTCCTAGATATTTTATTCTTTTTGTTGCAATGGTAAATGGGAGTGTTTTCTTGATTTCACTTTCAGATTTTTCATCATTAATATATAGGAATGCCAGAGATTTCTGTGCATTAATTTTGTATCCTGCTACTTTACCAAATTCATTGATTAGCTCTAGTAGTTTTCTGGTAGCATCTTTAGGATTCTCTATGTATAGTATCATGTCATCTGCAAACAGTGACAGCTTTACTTCTTCTTTTCCGATGTGGATTCCTTTTATTTCCTTTTCTTCTCTGATTGCTGTGGCTAAAACTTCCAAAACTATGTTGAATAAGAGTGGTGAGAGTGGGCAACCTTGTCTTGTTCCTGATCTTAGTGGAAATGCTTTCAGTTTTTCACCATTGAGGATGATGTTTGCTGTGGGCTTGTCATATATGGCCTTTATTATGTTGAGGAAAGTTCCCTCTATGCCCACTTTCTGGAGGGTTTTTATCATAAATGGGTGTTGAATTTTGTCAAAAGCTTTCTCTGCATCTATTGAGATGATCATATGGTTTTTCTCCTTCAATTTGTTAATATGGTTTATCACATTGATAGATTTGCGTATATTGAAGAATCCTTGCATTCCTGGAATAAACCCCACTTGATCATAGTGTATGATCCTTTTAATGTGCTGTTGGATTCTGTTTGCTAGTATTTTGTTGAGGATTTTTGCATCTATGTTCATCAGTGATATTGGCCTGTAGTTTTCTTTCTTTGTGACATCCTTGTCTGGTTTTGGTATCAAGGTGATGGTGGCCTCGTAGAAGGAATTTGGGAGTGTTCCTCCCTCTGCTATATTTTGGAAGAGTTTGAGAAGGATAGGTGTTAGCTCTTCTCTAAACGTTTGATAGAATTCACCTGTGAAGCCATCTGGTCCTGGGCTTTTGTTTGTTGGAAGATTTTTAGTCACAGTTTCAATTTCAGTGCTTGTGATTGGTCTGTTCATATTTTCTATTTCTTCCTGATTCAGTCTTGGCAGGTTGTGCATTTCTAAGAATTTGTCCATTTCTTCCAGATTGTCCATTTTATTGGCATAGAGTTGCTTGTAGTAATCTCTCATGATTTTTTTTATTTCTGCAGTGTCAGTTGTTATTTCTCCTTTCTCATTTCTAATTCTATTGATTTGAGTCTTCTCCCTTTTTTTCTTGATGAGTCTGGCTAGTGGTTTATCTATTTTGTTTATCTTCTCAAAGAACCAGCTTTTAGTTTTATTGATCTTTGCTATCGTTTCCTTCATTTCTTTTTCATTTATTTCTGATCTGATTTTTATGATTTCTTTCCTTCTGCTAGCTTTGGGGCTTTTTTGTTCTTCTTTCTCTAATTGCTTGAGGTGCAAGGTTAGGTTGTTTATTCGAGATGTTTCCTGCTTCTTAAGGTGGGCTTGTATTGCTATAAACTTCCCCCTTAGAACTGCTTTTGCTGCATCCCATAGGTTTTGGGTCGTTGTGTCTCCATTGTCATTTGTTTCTAGGTATTTTTTTATTTCCTCTTTGATTTCTTCAGTGATCACTTCATTATTAAGTAGTGTATTGTTTAGCCTCCATGTGCTTGTATATTTTACAGATCTTTTCCTGTAATTGATATCTAGTCTCATGGCGTTGTGGTCAGAAAAGATACTTGATACAATTTCAATTTTCTTAAATTTACCAAGGCTTGATTTGTGACCCAAGATATGATCTATCCTGGAGAATGTTCCATGAGCACTTGAGAAAAATGTGTATTCTGTTGTTTTTGGATGGAGTGTCCTATAAATATCAATTAAGTCCATCTTGTTTAATGTATCATTTAAAGCTTGTGTTTCCTTATTTATTTTCATTTTGGATGATCTGTCCATGGGTGAAAGTGGGGTGTTAAAGTCCCCTACTATGAATGTGTTACTGTCTATTTCCCCTTTTATGGCTGTTAGTATTTGCCTTACGTATTGAGGTGCTCCTATGTTGGGTGCATAAATATTTACAATTGTTATATCTTCTTCTTGGATCGATCCCTTGATCATTATGTAGTGTCCTTCTTTATCCCTTTTAATAGTCCTTATTTTAAAGTCTATTTTGTCTGATATGAGAATTGCTACTCCAGCTTTCTTTTGGTTTCCATTTGCATGGAATATCTTTTTCCATCCCCTTACTTTCAGTCTGTATGTGTCTCTAGGTCTGAGGTGGGTCTCTTGTAGACAGCATATATAAGGGTCTTGTTTTTGTATCCATTCAGCCAATCTGTGTCTTTTGGTGGGAACATTTAGTCCATTTACATTTAAGGTAATTATCGATATGTATGTTCCTATTCCCATTTTCTATATTGTTTTGGGTTCGTTATTATAGGTCGTTTCCTTCTTTTGCATTTCTTATCTAGAGGAGTTCCTTTAGCATTTGTTGTAAAGCTGGTTTGGTGGTGCTGAACTCTCTCAGCTTTTGCTTGTCTGTAAAGGTTTTAATTTCTCCATCAAATCTGAATGAGATCCTTGCTGGGTAGAGTAGTCTTGGTTGCAGGTTTTTCTCCTTCATCACTTTCAGTATGTCCTGCCACTCCCTTCTGGCTTGTAGGGTTTCTGCTGAGAGATCAGCTGTTAACCTTATGGGGATTCCCTTGTGTGTTATTTGTTGTTTTTCCCTTGCTGCTTTTAATATGCTTTCTTTGTATTTAATTTTTGATAGTTTGATTAATATGTGTCTTGGCGTATTTCTCCTTGTATTTATCCTGTATGGGACTCTCTGTGCTTCCTGGACTTGATTAACTATTTCCTTCCCCATATTAGGGAAGTTTTCAACTATAATCTCTTCAAATATTTTCTCAGTCCCTTTCTTTTTTTCTTCTTCTTCTGGAACCCCTATAATTCGAATGTTGGTGCGTTTAATGTTGTCCCAGAGCTCTCTGAGACTGTCCTCAGTTCTTTTCATTCTTTTTTCTTTATTCTGCTCTGCAGTAGTTATTTCCACTACTTTATCTTCCAGGTCACTTATCCGTTCTTCTGCCTCAGTTATTCTGCTATTGATCCTATCTAGAGTACTTTTAATTTCATTTATTGCGTTGTTCATCGTTGCTTTTTTCATATTTATGTCTTCTAGGTCCTTGTTAACTGTTTCTTGCATTTTGTCCATTCTACTTCCAAGATTTCGGATCATCCTTACTATCATTATTCTGAATTCTTTTTCAGGTAGATTGCCTATTTCCTCTTCATTTGTTAGGTCTGGTGGGTTTTTATCTTGCTCCTTCATCTGCTGTGTGTTTTTCTGTCTTCTCATTTTGCTTATCTTACTGTGTTTGGGGTCTCCTTTTTGCAGGCTGCACGTTCATAGTTCCCGTTGTTTTTGATGTCTGTCTCCAGTGGTTAAGGTTGTTTCAGCGGGTTGTGTAGGCTTCCTGGTGGAGGGGACTAGTGCCTGTGTTGTGCTGGATGAGGCTGGATCTTGTCTCTCTAGTGGGCAGGTTCACGTCTGGTGGTGTGTTTTGGGGTGTCTGTGGCCTTGTTATGATTTTAGGCAGCCTCTCTGCTAATGGGTGGGGTTGTGTTCCTGTTTTGCTAGTTGTTTGGCATAGGTTGTCCAGCACTGTGGCTTGCTGGTCGTTGAGTGAAGCTGGGTGCTGGTGTTAAGATGGAGGTCTCTGGGAGACTTCCACCATTTAATATTATGTGGAGCTGGGAGGTCTCTTGTTGATCAGTGTCCTGAAGTTGGCTCTCCTACCTCAGAGACAGAGCCCTGCCTCCTGGGCTGGAGCACCAAGAGCCTTTCATCCACACGGCTCAGAATAAAAGGGAGGAAAAGTAGAGAGAATTATTAGAAGTACGAGGAAAGAAAGAAGGAAAGGAGGAAAGGAAGGAAGGAAGAAAGAAGCAAAGAAGGAAAGAAAGGAGGGAGGGAGGGAGGAAGGAAGGAAGGAAGGAGGGAAAGAAGGAGAAAATGTAGAGAGAATTAGTAGAAGTTTGAGGAAAGAAAGAGGGAAAGGAGGAAAGGAAGGAAGGAAGAAAGAAGCAAAGAAGGAAAGAAAGGAGGGAGGGAGGGAGGGAGGGAGGAAGGAAGGAAAGAAGGAGGGAAAGAAGGAGAAAATGTAGAGAGAACTAGTAGAAGTTTGAGGAAAGAGAGAAGGAAAGGAGGAAAGGAAGGAAGGAAGAAAGAAGCAAAGAAGGAAAGAAAGGAGGGAGGGAGGGAGGAAGGAAGGAAGGTAGGAGGGAAAGAAGGAGAAAATGTAGAGAGAATTAGTAGAAGTTTGAGGAAAGAAAGAAGGAAAGGAGGAAAGGAGGAAAGGAAGGAAGGAAGAAAGAAGAAAAGAAGGAAAGAAAGGAGGGAGGGAGGGCGGAAGGGAGGAAGGAAGGAGGGAAAGAAGGAAAAAAGACAGAAAGAAAGAAGATACAGTAAAAATAAAATAAAGTATAATATAGTTATTGTACTAAAAAATATTTAGAAAGAAAGAAAAGAAAAAAAAAAAAGAACAGAAAGAACCCTAGGACAAATGTTGGAAACAAAGCTATACAGAGAAAATCTTACACAGAAGCATACACATACGTGTTCACAAAGAGAGGCAAAGGGGGAAAAATCATAAATCCTGCTCCCAGAGACCACCTCCTCAACCTGGGGTGATTCGCTGTCTAAAGGAGGGAAGGAAGGAAGGAAAGAAAGAAAGAACGAAGGTAAAGTACAATAAAGTTATTACAATTAAAATTAATTATTAAGAAAAAAAAATTTTTTTTTAAAAAAAAACCATGGACGGATAGAGCCCTAGGACAAATGTTGGAAGCAAAGCTATACAGAGAAAATCTTACACAGAAGCATACACATACACGTTCACAAAGAGAGGCAAAGGGGGAAAAATCCTAAATCCTGCTCCCAGAGACCACCTCCTCAACCTGGGGTGATTTGCTGTCTAAAGGAGGGAAGGAAGGAAGGAAAGAAAGATAGAAAGAACGAAGGTAAAGTACAATAAAGTTATTGCAATTAAAATTAATTATTAAGAAAGAAAAAAAAATTTTTTTTTTTAAAAAACCATGGAAGGATACAGCCCTAGGACAACTGTTGGAAGCAAAGCTATACAGAGAAAATCTTACACAGAAGCATACACATACACGTTCACAAAGAGAGGCAAAGGGGGAAAAATCATAAATCCTGCTCCCAGAGACCACCTCCTCAATTTGGGGTGATTTGTTGTCTAAAGGAGGGAAGGAAGGAAGGAAAGAAAGAACGAAGGTAAAGTACAATAAAGTTATTACAATTAAAATTAATTATTAAGAAAAAAAATTTTTTTTAAAAAAACCATGGACGTATAGAGCCCTAGGACAACTGTTGGGAGCAAAGCTATACAGAGAAAATCTTACACAGAAGCATACACATACACGTTCACAAAGAGAGGCAAAGGGGGAAAAATCATAAATCCTGCTCCCAGAGACCACCCCCTCAACCTGGGGTGATTCGCTGTCTAAAGGAGGGAAGGAGGGAAAGAAAGAAAGAAAGAAAGAACGAAGGTAAAGTTCAATAAAGTTATTACAATTAAAATTAATTATTAAAAAAAAAATTTTTTTTTTTTAAAAAAAAAACCATGGACGGATAGAGCCCTAGGACAAATGGTGGAAACAAGAGTATACAGACAAGATCTCACACAGAAGCATACATGCACACATTCACAAAAAGAGGAAAAGGGAAAAAAATCACCGATCTCGCTCCTAAATTCCCCCTCTTCAATTTGGGCTCACTCCCTGTCTATTCAGGTATTCCACAATGCAGGGCACATCAAGTTGATTGTGGAGCTTCAATCAGCCGCCTCCGTGGCTGCCGGGAGAGACCTCCCCCTCTCCTCCCTGCTCTCACAGCTCACAGGAGCTCAGCTTTGTACCCAGCCCTGCCCCTGCGCGCAGATCGCTGGAGGGCGTCTGTTTTTTTGCTCAGACAGGACGGGGTTAAAGGAGCCGCTGATTCGGGAGCTCCGGCTCACTCAGGCTGGGGGTTGGGGGATGGGGGAAGGAGGGGCACTGCGTGCGGGGCGGGCCTGCGGCGGCAGAGGCCGGCGTGACGCTGCACCAGCCTGAGACCCGCCGTGCGTACTCCCGGGGAAGCTGTCCCCAGATCCCGGGAACCCGGCAGTGGCGGCCTGCACAGGGTCCGTGGAAGAGGGGCGCGGAGAGTGACCTGTGCTCGCACACAGCCCCCCTGGTGGCGGCAGCAGCAGCCCCAGCGTCTCCCGCCCGTCTCTGGGGTCCGCGGCTTCAGCCGCGGCTCGCGCCCGTCTCTGGGGCTCGCACTTCCCGCCGCGGCTCGCGCCCGTCTCGGGGGCTCGTGCCCTCAGCCGCGGCTCGCGCCAGTCTCTGGGGTTCGCGCTTTTAGCCGCGGCTCGCGCCCGTCTCTGGAGTTCCTTTAAGCAGCGCTCTTAAACCCCTCTCCTCGCGCACCAGGAAACAAAGAGGGAAGAAAAAGTCTCTTGCCTCTTCGGCCGGTGCAGGCTTTTCCCCGAACTCCCTCCCGGCTAGTCGTGGCGCACCAACCCCTTCAGGCTATGCTCAAGCCACCAACCCCAGTCCTCTCCCTGCGCTCCGTCCAAATCCGAAACCCGAGCCTCAGCTCGCAGCCCTGCCCGCCCCGGCGGGTGAGCAGACAAGCCTCTCGGGTTGGTGAGTGCCGGTCAGCACCGATCGTCTGTGCAGGAATCTCCCCGCTTTGCCCTCCACACCCGTCGCTGTGCACCACTCCGCGGTCCCGAAGCTCCCCCCTCCGCCTCCCGCAGTCTCCACCCGCGGAGGGGCTTCCTAGTGTGTGGAAACTTTTCCTCCTTCACAGCTCCCTCCCACTGGTGCAGGTGCCGTCCTTATTCTTTTGTCTCTGTTTTTTCTTTTTTCTTTTGCCCTACCCAGGTACGTGGGGAGTTTCTTGCCTTTTGGGAGCTCTGAGGTCTTTTGCCAGACTTCAGTAGGTGTTCGGTAGGAGTTGTTCCACGTGTAGATGTATTTCTGGTGTATCCGTGAGGAGGAAGGCGATCTCCACGTCTTACTCTTCCGCCATCTTCCCGCCGACCCTCCGCTGTAAACACTCTTGATTCTCTTATGGAGACATATAAATCCATGGGTTTTAAGATTCTTCCTAGTCAGGTATATTCCTAGGCGTTGAATATGTGGTGTTGAGTCCATTTCGTTGAGCAAGGAGTAGGTCTTGTCTATTACATATTTGGCTTATGGAACGGTATCTGTGCTAATTTCAGTCTCTGGTTTTATGCAGCACTCCAACGCACCTTTCTCCATAAGCAAGCACAAGTTGGTTTTCTAAATTTGAGACTGTTCTGTTTTGTAATTCAGTTCATGTGTAGTCAAGTTTACATACTGTGTATTAGTGATATTTTATGATGTTTCTTTTTATGTGTGACTTATTTCACGTAGAATCACCATACCTGAATCCACTCACTATGCCGCTATGGGCCTGATGACACAGATTTCATTGTTGAGTGATATTCCATTGTACGTACATACCACAACTTCTTTATCCATTGTTTGCTATCTGAGATATTTACCTGCTACTGTAAAGGAGGTTCTTGTGAACAGAGAGGTCCCAAACTTTGAGGTGGCTGTGTGTTTTTGATTTTAATATCCCTAAGCTATAGGACCATAAGTGGAAGTGCCATAGGCTGTGTTGCTTTGTTTCTTATGTGTTTCAGGAAACACATAACACTTCTCCAGAATGGCTGTCGGCAATTTACATCATATGCATCAGCATAATAAGGATCCCTGTTCTCCATTGCCTGTCCTCCGTTTCTGGATTTTACAATTTTTTTAAATGGCCCTTTTGCCCTGGGGGGCACTGAGACTTCATTGTAGTGCAGATTTCTTTACAAGCTTGCTTGGTTGGCCAAAAAGTGCGTATGCATTTTTTCCTGAATATATTTAGGGAAAAACACATCCACACTTTTTGGAAAAGTGCATCATTATCGACGTTCTCCGTCTTTTCCTATGCTTTAAGTGCAATTCCAGTTTAACCCTTCAATCGTTTTCCTGAAATTCTGCCCCGCTTTCAAGTCCTCTTCGCAGGCTTACTTCAATATATTTTTGGAGGATAGCTGTCATTTATAACTCTGCAGGTTTGTGAATTACAGTGCCCCTGAGCTCCTTTCTTCAACTCGCTTTCTTGTGAGCTGGGCACAAAACCGCAGGATTCCTTCAAGCCCTAATCTGTTTCCGGCAGGGCACGCTGAGCCTTTGGTTAATTCCTCTTCCTGGTGGGAAATGAGCCTTACATATGCCCATGCATACACCTACAGCTAGTATCTCATTGGTTCTCCCTATTCCTGTTCATATTGCGCAGAAATTGCAAACTGTGCCAAACAGGAGGTTAAAGGCACTGACTCTTCAAGAGGGGAGAGTGTTAGTAAAGCATCTGGAAAGGTGAAACCCAGGACCAGGATACGAATATTGACATGCATTTTAAATCATTTCCCAATCACATGGTGGACCATACTCTGGGTTTCCCATGCATGTTTTAGCTGAAGGAAGAATCCCTTGAACCTGGAGATTTGGGACCCATGGAATAGGAACCATGCAGTATGACTTCAAAGGGTCTGAATTTGGTCACCGAACCTCACCAATGCTCTCAGCCTGAAGTGTCCAGCCTTATGTCTCAACGAGCTCTGGGTGTAGATGTGGTAAATCCAGGTTGCATCACATGCCCTGAGTGAATTATTTAAGAATTGCTCTCTATTTCACTGTTATTGTGTTTGTTATTGAAATTTATTTTGATAATGGGATTTATCGGATTTTCACTGCTGCTTTTATGCCCCTGTACGCACGCTTGATTCTCTTTCGGAGACATATAAATCCATCGGTTTTAAGATTCTTCCTAGTCAGGTATATTCCTAGGCGTTGAATGTGGGGTGTTGAGTCCATTTCGTTGAGCAAGGAGTAGGTCTTGTCTATTACATATTTGGCTTATGGAACGGTATCTGTGCTAATTTCAGTCTCTGGTTTTATGCAGCACCCCAACGCACCTTTCCCCTTAAGCAAGCACTAGTTGGTTTTCTAAATTTGAGACCCTCTTCTGTTTTGTAATTCAGTTCATGTGTAGTCATGTTTATATTCCGTGTATTAGTGATATCTTATGAAGTTTCTTTTTCTGTGTGACGTAGTTCACGTAGAATCACCGTACCTGCATCCACTCACTATGCCGCTATGGGCCTGATGACACAGATTTCATTGCTGAATGATATTCCATTGTAAATACGTGCCACAACTTCTTTATCCATTTTTGGATTTTTGCGATATTTACCTGGTACTGTAGACGAGCTTCTTGTGAACACAGCCGTCCCAAACTTTGAGGTGACTGTGTGTTTTTGAATTTAATTTCCCAAAGCTATAGAACCATAAGTTGAAGTGCCATAGGCTGTGTTGCTTTGTTTCTTATGTGTTTCAGGGAGCACCATACACTTCTCCAGAGTAGCTGTTGGCAATTTACATCCTGCCCATCAGCATAACAATACTCCCTGTTCTCCATGGCCAGTCCTGCCTTTCTGGATTTTATACATTTTTCAGATGTCCCTTTTGACCAGAGGGCAGTGATACTTCATTGTAGTGCTGTTTTACATTCCAGGCTTGCTTGGTTGTCCAAAAAGGGCGTATTCGTTTTTTTCCTGAATATATTCAGGAAAAATCGCATACGCACTTTTTGGCCAAGAGCATCATTGTCGACGTTCTGCCTCTTTTCCTATGCTTTCAGGGCAATTCCAGTCTAACCCCTGCAATCGTTTTCCTGAAATTCTGCCCCGCTTTCAAGTCCTCTTCCCAGGCTCACTTCAATATTATTTTGGAGGATAGCTGTCATTTATAACTCTGCAGCTTTGTGAATTACAGTGCCCCTGAGCTCCTTTCTTCAGCCCGCTTTCTTTTGAGCTGGGCACAAAGCCGCAGGATTGCTTCAGGCTCTAATCTGTTTCCGGCAGGGAACGCTGAGCCTTTCGTTAATTCCTCTTCCTGGTGGGAAATGAGCATTACATTTGCCCGTGCAGACACCTACAGCTAGTCTCTCATTGGTTCTCCCTATTCCTGTTCATCTTGCACAGAAATTGCAAGCTGTGCCAAACAGGAGGTTAAAGGCACTGACTCTCCAAGCGGGGAGAGTGTTAGTAAAGCATCTGGAATGGTGAACCCGAGGACCAGGATACGAAAACTGAGATGCCTTTTAAATCGTTTCCCAATTAGACGGTGGACCATACTCTGGTTTTCCCATGCATGTTTTAGCTGGAGGAAGAATCCCTTCAACCTGGAGAGTTGGGACCCATGGAATGGGTACCATGCAGTATGACTTCAAAGGGTCTGCATTTGCTCACCGAAACTCACCAATGCTATCAGCCTGACGTGTCCAGCCTTATGTCTCAACCAGCTCTGGGTGTAGATGTGGTCAATCCCGGTTGCATCACATGCCCTGAGTGAATTATTTAAGAATTGCTCTCTATTTCACTGTCTTTGTGTTTTGTTTTTGAAATTTATTTTGATAATGGGATTTATCGGATTTTCACTGCTGCGTTTATGCCGCTGTACACACGCTTGATTCTCTTACGGAGACATATAAATCCATGGGTTTTAAGAATTTTCCTAGTCAGGTATATTCCTAGGCGTTGAATATGGGGTGTTGAGTCCATTTTGTTGAGCAAGGAATAGGTCTTCTCTATTACTTATTTGGGTTATAGAACGGTATCTGTGCTAATTTCAATCTCTGGTTTTATGCAGCACCCCTACTCACCTTTCCCATTAAGCAAGCATAACTTGGTCTTCTTAATTTGAGACCCTCTTCTGTTTTGTAATTCAGTTCATGTATAGCCAAGTTTTCATTCCCTGTATTAGTGACAACTTATGATGTTTCTCTTTCTGTTGACTTATTTCACGTATTATCATCGTACCTGAATCCAGTCATTATGCCGCGACGGGCCTGATGACATAGATTTCTTTGCTGGGTGATATTCCATTTTACGTACGTACCGAAATTTCTTTATCCATTTTTCGCCTTTTTGCATATATGACTTGTAGCGTACACGAGGTTCTTGGAAACAGAGCCATCCGAAACTTTGGGGTGGATGTGTGTTTTTGATCTTAATTTCCCTAACCTATAGGACAATAAGTGGAAGTGCCATAGGCTCTGTTGCTTTGTTTTTTAGGTATTCAGGAAACACCATACACTTCTCCAGAGTGTCTGTTGGCAATTTACATCACACCCATCAGCATAACAAGCTCCCTGTTCTCCATGCCCTGTCCTGCCTTTCTGGATTTTACTCTTTTTCAAGATGGCCCTTTTGAACGGGGGGCAGTGAGATTTCATTGTAGTGCAGATTACCTTTACATGCTTGCTTGGTTGGCCATAAAGTGCGTATGCGTTTTTTCCTGAATATATTCAGGAAAAAACGCATACGCACTTTTGGGCCAAGTGCATCATTGTCGATGTTCTGCCACTATTCCTATGCTTTAAATACAATTCCAGTCTACCCCGTGAAATCCATTTCCTGCAATTCTACCCCACTTTCAAGTCCTCTTCAGAGCATTACTTCAATACATTTTTGGACAATAGCTGTCATTTATAATTCTGCAGGTTTGTGAATTACAGTGCCCCTGAGCTCCTTTCTTCAACTCGATTTCTTGTGAGGTGGCCGCCAAAACGCAGGATTGCTTCAGGCCCTAATCTGGTTCCAGCACTGCACACTGAACCTTTGGTTAATTCTTCTTCCTGGTGGGTAATGAGCGTTACATTTGCCCGTTGAAACACCTACAGCTAGTCTCTCAGTGGTTCTCCCTATTGCTATCCATCTTGCTCAGAAATTGCAAACTGTGCCAAAGAGGAGGTTAAAGGCAGTGACTCTCCAAGTGGAGAGAGTGTTAATAAAGTGTCTGGAATGGTGAACCCGAGTACCAGGGGACGAAAACCGAGATGCATTTTAAATCATTTCCCAGTCACACAGTTGCCCATACTCTGGGTTTCCCATACATGTTTTAGCTGAAGGAAGAATCCCTTGTACCTGGAGTGTTGGGACCCATGGAATGGGTATCATGCAGTATGACTTCAAAGGGTCTGTATTTGCTCACTGAAGCTCACCAATGCTATTAGCTGGAGGTGTCTAGCCTCATGTCTCTCCTAGCACTGGGTGTAGATTTGGTTAATCCAGGTTGCATCACAAGCCCTGAATGAATTATTTAAGAATTGCTCTCTGGCTTCCCTGGTGGCGCAGTGGTTGAGAATCTGCCTGCCGTTGCAGGGGACACAGGTTCATTCCCCAGTCTGGGAGAATCCCACATGCCATGGAGTGGCTCGGCCCGTTGGCCGTGGCTGCTGGTCCTGCACGTCCGGAGCCTGTGCTCCACAACGGGAGAGGTCACAACAGTGAGAGGCCCACTACTGCAAGAAAAAAAAAAAACTATTGCTCTCTATTTCACTGTCTTCGTGTTTTGTTTTAGAAATTTATTTTGAAAATGGCATTTATCGGATTTTCACTGCTGCCTTTAGGACGCTGTACACACCCTTGATTCTCTTACGGAGACATATAAATCCATGGGTTTTAACATTCTTAGTAGTCAGGTATATTTCTAGGCGTTGAATATTGGTTGTTGAGTCTATTTCATTGAGCAAGGAGTAAGATTTGTGTATTACATATTTGGCTTATGGAAAGGTATCTGTGCTAATTTCAATCTCTGGTTTTATGCAGCACCCCAACTCACCTTTCCCCTTAAGCAAGCATAAGTTTGTTTTCTAAATTTGAGACCCTGTTCTGTTTTGTAATTCAGTTCATGTGTAGCCAAGTTTACATTCCGTGTATTACTGATATCTTATGGTGTTTCTTTTTCTGTGTGACTTATTTCACGTAGTATCATTGTACCTGAATCCACTCACTACACCGCTACGGGCCTGATGACGTAGATTTCAATGCTGTGTGATATTCCATTGTACGTAAGAACCACAAGTTCTTTATCCATTTTTCGCTTTCTGGGATATGTAACTTGTACAGTAGAGGATGTTGTTGTAAACAGAGCCATCTGAATCTTTGGGGTGGCTGTGTCTTTTTGATTTTAATTTCCCTGAGCTATAGGACCATAAGTGGAAGTACCATAGGCTGTGTTGCTTTGTTTCTTATATGTTTCAGGAAACACCATACAGGTCTCCAGAATGGCTGTTGGCAATTTACGTCTCGCCCATCGGCATAACAAGGCTCCCTCTTCTTGGTGGTGTTTCCTGGCTTTGGAATTTTACACTTTTTATAGATGGCCCTTTTGATCTGGGGGGGGAGTTTGACTTTATTGTAGTGCAGATTTCCTTTTCATGCTTGCTTATTTGGCCAAAAAGCACGTATGCGTTTTTTCCTGAATATATTCAGGAAAAAAGCATACGCGCTTTTTTTGCCAAGTGCATCATTGTCCTCGTTCTGCCTGTTTTCCTATGTTTTAAATTCAACTCCAGTCTTCCTCCCAGATTGGTTTCCTGCAATTCTGCCTCACTTTCAAGTCCTCTTCGCAGCCTTACTTCAATATAATTTTGGACGATTGCTGTCACTTATAACTGTGCAGGTTTGTGAATTACAGTGCCCCTGAGCTCCTTTCTCCAACTCGCTTTCTTGTGAGCTGACCGCAAAACCGCAAGATAGCTTCAGACCCTAATCTGGTTCCGGCAGTGTATGCTGAGCATTTGGTTAATTCATCTTCCTGTTGGGAAATGAGACTTAAATTTGCCCTTCCAAACATCTACAGCTACTTTCTCATTGGTTCTCCCTATTCCTGTTCATCTTCCGCAGAAATTGCAAACTGGGCCAAACAGGAGGTTAAAGGCACCGACTCACCTAGTTGGGTGAGTGTTAGTAAAGCATCTGGAATGCCGAGCCCGAGTACAAGGGAATGAAATTTGAGATGCCTTTAAAAACGTTTCCAGATCACACAGTGGACAATATTCTGGGCTCCCCGTGCGTTTTTTAGCTGAAAGAAGAATCCCTTTAACCTGGACAGTTGGGACTCATGGAATAGGTACCATGCAGTATGACTTCAAAGGGTCTGCTTTTGCTCACCGAACCTCAACAAACCAATGAGCCCAAGTGTTCTGCCTTATGTCTCACCCAGCTCTAGGTGTAGATGTGCTGAATCCAGGTTGCATCACTAGCCCTGATTGAAATATTTAAGAATTGTTCTGTATTTCTCTGTTATTGTGGTTTTTCTTGAAATTTATATTGATAATGGGATTTAGATGATTTTCACTGCTGCGTTTATGCTGCTGTACACACGCTTGATTCTCTTACGGGGACATATAAATCCATAGGTTTTTAGATTCTTACTAGTCAGGTATATTCCTAGGTCTTGAATATGGGGTGTCAAGTCCATTTCGTTGAGCAAGGAGTAGGTCTATTCTATTACATATTTGTTTTAGGAACGGTATGTGTGCTAATTTCAGTCTCTGGTTTTATGCAGCAGCTCAACCCACCTTTCCCATTAAGCAAGCATAAGTAGGTTTTCTAAATTTGAGACCCTGTTCTGTTTTGTAATTCAGTTCATGTGTAGCCAAGATTAAGTTCCGTGTATTAGTGACATCTTATGATGTTTCTTTTTCTGTGTGACTTATTTCACTTAGAACCATCATACCTGAATCCACTCATTATGTTGCTTCGGACCTGAAGACATAGATTTCATTGCTGAGTGATATTCAGTTGTAGGTAAGTACCACTAATTCTTTATCCAGATTTCACTTTCTGGGATATTTAACTTGTATCATAGACGAGGTTCTTGTAAAAGGAGCCATCCCAAACTTTGGCATAGATGTGTCTTTTTGATTTCATTTCCCTAAGGTAAAGAACCATAAGAGGAAGTGTTCTGGGTTGGGGTTAGGGTTAGGGTTTGGGGATGGGGATGGTTTAAGGTACAGGTTATATTACTACAACAATTTAGGGTGAGCATAGGTGTGAGGGTACAGATTAGTGTTAGTGTATGGATTAACATTAGGAGACAGGTTAAGGTAAGGCTTCACGTAAGGTTTAGGGTTAGGGTTAATGGACAGGGACGGATTCGGGTAAAGGTTAGGGTACGAAAACGGTTTAGGGTGAGCATACGTGTTACGGTAATGGTTAGTGTCACCGTATGGGCTAGGAATAGGGGACGGGTTAGGGTAAGTCTTCGCATAAGTGTTAGGGGTAGGGTTAGGGGAAGGGGATGGTTTAGGGTACATGTTAGGGTACGACAATGGTTTAGGGGAGCGTACGTGTTTGGGTATGGTTTAGTGTAAGTGAACTGGTTAGGAATAGGGGACGCGTTAGGGTTCGGCTTTGGGTAACGGTTAGGTTTAGGGTTAGGCTCAGGGGACGGGTAAGGTTTAGGGTGAGCGTATGTATTAGAGTACGGGATAGTGTTAGTGTACGGGTTAGGGTTAGGGGAAGGGTTAGGGTAAGGTTTAGTGTAAGGGTTAGTTTTAGCATTTGGGTTAGGGGACGGGAATGATTTAGTGTACAGGTTAGGTACGACAACATTTTTGGGTGAGCGTAACAGTTAGGGTACGTATTAGTGTTAGCATACGGTTTAGGGTTAGATGACGTGTTAGGGTAAGGCTTCGGGTAAGGGTTAGTGTTAAGTTTAGGTTTAGGGTATGGGGAAGGTTTAGGATACAGGTTGGGGTACGACAACTAATTAAGTAGAACATATATGTTAGGGGATGGGTTCATGTTAGTGTATGGGTTAGGATTAGCGGACGGGTTAGTGTAATGCTTTGGGAAAGGGTTAGGTTTAGAGTTAGGGTTAGGGCACAGGGATGGTTTACGGTTCAGATAATGGTAGGACAACGGTTTAGGGTCTGCGTATGTGTTAGGGTATTGGTTAGGGTTAGCGTACAGTTTAGGATTAGGGGACGGGTTAGGGTAAGGCTTCAGGTAAGGGTTAGGGGTAGGGTTAGGGTTAGGGTTAGGGGATGGGGACAGGGACGGTTTAGGGTACAGGTTAGTGTAAGACAAAGGTTTAGGGTGAGCGTAGCAGTTAGAGTAAGAGTTAGTGTTAGCGTACAGGTTTAGATTAGGGGACGGGTTACTGTAAGGTTTAGGGAAAGTGTTAGGGTTAGGGGATGGGGACGGTTTAGGGTACAGTGTAGGGTAAAACAAGAGTTTTGGTTGAGCGTACATTTTAGGCTATGGGTTAGTGTTAACGTATGGGTTAAGATTAGAGGACGTGTTAGGGTAAGGTTTCGGATAAGAGTTAGGGTTAAGTTTAGGGGATGGGGACGGTTTTTGTTACAGGTTAGGGTATGACAACTGTTTAGGGTGAGTGTACGTGATAGGGTATGGGTTAGCGTTAGCGTACAGTTTCGGATTATGGGACGGGTTAAGGTAAGACTTCGGGTAAGGGTAAGATTTAGGGTTCGGGTTGGGGGACGGGGACGGTTTAGGGTACAGTTTAGTGTATGACAACAGTTTAGGTTGACTACACGTGTTAAGGTATGGGTTAGTGTTTGCAAACGGGTTAGGATTACGGGAGGTGTTAGGGTAAGGCTTCGGCTAAGGCTTAAGTTTAGGTTTAGGGGATGGGGACGTTTTAGGGTACAGGATAGGGTACGACAATTGTTTAGTGTGAGTGTACATGTTAGGATACAGGTTAGTGATAGCGTACGGGTTAGGATTACCGATGGGTTAGCGTAAGGCTTTGGGTAAGGGTTAGGGTTAGGGTTAGGGTTAGGGGATGGGGACAGTTTAGGGTACAATTTAAGATACGACAACGGTATAGGGTGAGCGTAAGTGTTAGGGTACATGTTAGTGTTAGTTTACGGGTTAGGATTAGGGGAAGGGTTAGTATAAGGTTTCGGGAAACGGTTTGAGGTTGGGGACAACGACGATTTATGGTACAGGTTAGGGTATGACAATGATTTAGGGTGAGCGTACGTGTTAGGTTATGGGTTAGTATTAGCGTACGGGTTAGGATTAAGGGACGGGTTAGGGTAAGGCTTCACGTAAGGGTTAGGTTTAGGTTTAGGTTTAGGGTTATTGTTAGGGGACTGGGACAATTTAGGATACAGGTTAGGGAATGACAAAAGTTTAGGGTGAGCGTATGTGTTAGGGTACATGTTAGTGCTACTGTAAGGGTTAGGATTAGTGTAAGGTTTAGAGACATGATTCAGGTATGTGTTAGTGTTAGGGAACAGGGACAGGGACGGTTTAGGGTACAGGTTAGGGTACGACAACAGTTTAGGGTGAGCATACATGTTAGGGCACAGGTTAGTGTTAGCATATGGGTTAGAATTAGGGGACGGGTTAGGGTAAGGCTTAGGGTAAGGGTTAGGGTTAGGGTTAGGGTTAGGAGATGGAGACGGTTCAAGATACAGGTTAGGGTACCACAATGTGTTAGTGTGAGAATACATGTTAGGGTAAGGTTTAGTGTTAGCGTATGGTCCATGATTAGTGGAAGGGATAGGGTAAGACGTCGGGTTAGGGTTAGGGTTAGGGGATGGGAACGGTTTAGGGTATAGGTTAGAATACGACAGCAGTTTAGGTTGAGTGTACATGTTAGGGTATGTGTTAGTGCAAGCATACTGTTTAGGATTAGGGGACAGTTTAGACTAAGGCTTCGGGTAATGATTAGGTTTATGGTTAGGGTTAGGGATTAGGTTAGGGAATGGGAACGGTTTAGGGTACAATTTAGTGTACGACAACGATTTAAGGTGAGCGTAGGTGTTAGGGTATGGGTTAGTGTTGGCGTACGGATTAGGATTAGGGGACGGGTTAGGATAAGGCTTCGGGTAAGGGTTAGGGTTATGGTTAATGTTAGGGGACAGGGCCAGGGACGATTTAAGGTACAGGTTTGGGTAAGACAATGGTTTAGGGTGAGTGTACATGTTAGGGTATGTGTTAGTGTTAGCGTACCAGTTAGGCTTAGGTGACGGGTTAGGGTAAGGCTTCGGATAAGGGTTAGGGTTAGGGATATGGGACAGGGACTGTTTAGGTACAGGTTAGTGTATGACAACGGTTTTCGTTGAGCATACAACTTAGGGTAGGTGTAAATGTTAGCATACGGGTTAGGATTAGGGGCCGGGTTAGGGTAACTTTTCCGATAAGGATTAGGGTTAGGGTTAGGGGACAGGGAAGGTTTAGAGTACAGGTTAGTGTACGACAACGGTTTAGTGTGATCGTAGGAGTTAGGGTATGGGTTAGTGTTAGCGCACGGTTTAGGATTAGGGGATGTGTTAGGGTAAGGCTTCAGGTAAGTGTTAGAGTTAGGGTTAGTGGATGAGGACGTGTTAGGGTACAGGTTAGGGTAGGACAATGCTTTAGGGTGAGCGTACATGTTAGGGTACTGGTCAGTGTTAGCATTTGGTTTAGGATTAGGGGACAGGTTAGAGTAAGGCTTCATGTAAGTGTTAGGGTGAGGGATAGGGTTGGGGAAAGGGACGGTTTAGGGTACAGATTAGGGTACGACAGCGATTTAGGGTGAGCCTATGTGTTAGGGTACAGTTTAGTGTTAGTGTATGGGTTAGGATTTGGGGACGGTTTAGGGACAGGCATCTGTAAAGATTTAGGTTTAGCATTATGGGACGGGGACGGTTTAGGGAAAAGGTTAGGATACCACAGCGGTTTACGGTGAGCGTAGGTGTTAGGGTATGGGTTAGTGTTAGCGTATGGGTTAGGTATAGGGGACGTGTTAGGTTAAGGCTTCGGGTAAGGGTTAGGGTTAGTGTTAGGGTTAGGGTTAGGGGACGGGGACAGTTTAGGGGACAGGTTAGGGTATGACAACGGTTTAGGGTGAGCGTACGTGTTAGGGTACAGGTTAGTGTTAGTGTACGGGTTAGGATTACGGGACGGGTTAGGGTAAGGCTTCGGGTAAGGGTTAGGGTTAGGGTTAGGGTTAGGGTTATGGGACGGGGACGGTTTAGGGGACAGGTTAGGTAAGACAACGATTTAGGGTGAGCGTACATGTTAGGGTATGGGTTAGTGTTAGCATACGGGTTAGCATTAGGGGACGGGTTAGGGTAAGTCTTCGGGTAAGGGTTAGGTTTAGGGTTAGGGGACGGGGACGGTTTAGGGGACAGGTTAGGGTACGACAACGGTTAAGTGTGAGCGTACGTGTTAGTGTACGGGTTAGTGTTAGCGTACAGGTTAGGATTAGGGGACGGGTTAGGGTAAGGCTTCAGGTAAGGGTTAGGGTTAAGGTTAAGGTTAGGTTTAGGGGACGGGGAAGGTTTAGAGGACTGGTTAGGGTACGACAACGGTTTAGGGTGAGCGTACATGTTAGGGTATGGGTTAGTGTTCGCGTACGGGTTAGGATTAGGGGAGGGTTTAGGGTAACGCTTCGGGTAAGGGTTAGTGTTGTGGTTAGGGTTAGGGTTAGTGTTTGGGTACGTGGACGGTTTAGGGGACAGGTTAGGGTACGACAACGGTTTAGGGTGAGCGTACGTGTTAGGGTACGGGTTAGTGTTAGCGTACGGGTTAGGATTAGGGTACGGGTTAGGGTAAGTCTTCGGGTAAGGGTCAGGGATAGGGTTAGGGTTAGGGGACGGGGAGAGTGTAGTGGACAGGTTAGGGTACGACCACGGTTTAGGGTTAGCGTACGTGTTAAGGTACGGGTTAGTGTTAGCGTACGGGTTAGGATTAGGGGACGGGTTAGGGTAAGGCTTTGGATAAGGGTTAAGGTTAGGTTTAGGGTCAGGGTTAGGGGATGGGGACGGGGACGGGGACCGTTTAGGGGACATGTTAGGTTACGACAACGGTTTAGGGTGAGCAAACGTGTTAGGGTACGGGTTAGTGTAAACGTACGGGTTAGGATTAGGGAACGGGTTAGGGTAAGGCTTCCGGTAATGATTAGGGTTAGGGTCAGGGTTAGGGTTAGGGTTAGGGGACGGGGACGGTTTAGGGGACCGGTTAGAGTTCGACAACTCTTTAGGGTGAGCGTACATGTTAGGGAACGGGTTAGTGTTAGCGTACGGGTTAGGATTAGGGGACGAGTTAGGGTAAGGCTTCGGGTAAGGGTTAGGGTTTGAGTTAGGGTTAGGGTTAGGGGACGGGGATGGTTTAGGGTTCAGGTTATGGTACGACAATGGTTTAGGGTGAGCGTACGTGTTAGGGTACAGGTTAGTGTTAGTGTACGGGTTAGGATTATGGGACGGGTTAGTGTAAGGCTTCGGGTAAGGGTTAGGGTTAGGGTTAGGGTTAGGGTTAGGGGACGGGGACGGTTTAGAGGATAGGTTAGGTTACGACAACGGTTTAGGGTGAGCGTACGTGTTAGGGTATGGCTTAGTTTTAGCGTACGGGTTAGGATTAGGCAACGGGTTAGGGTAAGGCTTCGGGTAAGGGTTAGGGTTGGGTTAGGGTTAGGGGACGGGGACGGTTTAGGGGACATGTTAGGGTACGACAACGGTTTCGGGTGAGCGTACGTGTTAGGGTACGGGTTAGTGTTAGCATACGGGTTAGGATTAGGGAATGTGTTACGGTAAGTCTTCGGGTAAGGGTTAGGGTTAGGGTTATGGTTAGGTTTAGTGTTAGGGGATGGGGACGGTTTAGGGGACACGTTAGGTTACGACAAAGGTTTAGGGTGAGCGTACGTGTTAAGGTATGGGTTAGTGTTAGCGTACGGATTAGGGTTAGGGGACGGGTTAGTGTAAGGCTTTGGGTAAGGGTTAGGGGTAGGGTTAGGGTTAGGGTTAGGGGAAAGGGATGGTTTAGGGGACAGGTTAGGGTAAGACAGTGGTTTAGGGTGAGCGTACGTGTTAGGGTAAGGGTTAGTGTTAGCTTATGGGTTAGGATTAGGGGACGGGTTAGGGTTAGGCTTCGGGTAAGTGTTAGGGTTAGGTTTAGGGTTAGGGTTAGGGTTGGGGGACGGGGATAGTTTATGGGACAGGTTAGGGTACGAAAACGCTTTAGGGTGAGCGTATGTGGTAGGGTTCCGTTTAGTGTTTGCGTAAGGTTTAGGTTTAGGGGACGGGTTAGTGTAAGGCTTCGGGTAAGTGTTAGGGTTAGGGTTAGGGTTAGTTGACGGGGACGGTTTAGGGGACAGGTTAGGGTACGTCAACGGTTTAGGGTGAGCGTACGTGTTAGGGTATGGGTTAGAGTTAGTGTACGGGTTAGGGTTAGGGGACGGTTTAGGGTAATGCTTCGGGTAAGGGTTAGGGTTAGGGTTAGAGTTAGGGTTAGGGTTAGTTGACGGGGACGATTTAGGGGACATATTAGGGTACGACAACGGTTTAGGGTGAGCGTACGTGTTAGGGTATGGGTTAGTGTTAGCGTACGGGTTAGGATAAGGGGACTGGTTAGGGTAAGGCTTCGGGTAATGGTTAGGTTTAGTGTTAGGGTTAGGGGACGGGGACGGTTTCGGGGACAGGTTAGGGTACGACAATGGTTTAGGGTGAGCGTACGTGTTAAGGTACGGGTTAGTTTTAGCGTACGGGTTAGGATTAAGTGACGGGTTAGTGTAAGGCTTCGGATAACGGTTAGGGTTAGGGTAAGGGTTAGGGGACGGCAACGGTTTAGGGTACAGGTTAGGGTACGTCCACGGTTTAGGGTGAGCGTACATGTTAGGATACGGGTTAGTGTTAGCGTGCGGGTTAGGATTAGGGGACGGGTTCGGGTAAGGCTTCGTGTAAGAGTTAGGGTTAGAGTTAGGGTTAGGGTTAGGGAACAGGGACGGTTTAGAGGATAGGTTAGGGTACGACAACGGTTTAGGGTGAGCGTACGTGTTAGGGTACGGTTTAGTGTTAGCGTACGGGTTAGGATTAGGGGACGGTTTCATGTAAGGCTTCGGGTAAGGGTTAGGGTTAGGTTTCGGGTTAGGGTTAGGGGACGGGGACGGTTTGGGGGACAGGTTAGGGTACGACAGTGTTTTAGGGTGAGCGTACGTGTTAGGGTACGGGTTAGTGTTAGCGTACGGGTTAGGATTATGGCACGGGTTAGGGTAAGGCTTCGGGTAAGGGTTAGGGTTAGGGTTAGGGTTAGGGGATGGTTTAGGGGACAGGTTAGGGTACGACAACGGTTTAGGGTGATCGTACGTGTTAGGGTACGGGTTAGTGTTAGCATACGGGTTAGGGTAAGGCTTCGGGTGAGTGTTAGGGTTAGGGTTAGGGTTATGGTTAGGGTTAGGTGACGGGGACGGTTTAGGGGACAGGTTAGGTTACGACAACGGTTTAGGGTGAGCATACGTGTTAGGGTATGGGTTAGTGTTAGCGTACGGGTTAGGATAAGGGGACTGGTTAGGGTAAGGTTTCGGGTAATGGTTAGGGTTGGTGTTAGGGGACGGGGACGGGGACGGTTTAGGGGACAGGTTAGGGTACGACAATGGTTTAGGGTGAGCGTACGTGTTAAGGTACGGGTTAGTTTTAGCGTACGGGTTAGGATTAAGTGACGGGTTAGTGTAAGGCTTCAGATAAGGGTTAGGGTTAGGGTAAGGGTTAGGGGATGGCGACGGTTTAGGGTACAGGTTAGGGTACGTCCACTGTTTAGGGTGAGCGTACATGTTAGGGTACGGGTTAGTGTTAGCGTGCGGGTTAGGATTAGGGGACGGGTTAGGGTAAGGCGTCGTGTAAGAGTTACAGTTAGGGTTAGGGTTAGGGGACGGGGACGGTTTAGGGGACAGTTTAGTGTACGACAAAGTTTTAGGGTGAGCGCACGTGTTAGAGTACGGGTTAGTGTTAGGGTACGGTTTGTGATTAGGGGACTGGTTAGGGTAAGGCTTCGGGTAAGGTTTAGGGTTAGGGTTAGGGTTAGGGAACGGGGACGATTTAGGGGACAGGTTAGGGTACGACAATGGTTTAGGGTAAGCGTACGTGTTAGGGTATGGGTTAGTGTTAGCGTACGGGTTAAGATTAGGTGACGGGTTAAGGTAAGGTTTCGGGTAAGGGTTAGCGTTAGGGTTAGGGGACGGGGACGGGGACGGGGACGGTTCAGGGGATCGGTTATTGTTAGGGTTAGGGTTAGGGGATGTGGACAGTTTAGGTGACAGGTTAGGGTACGACAACGGTTTAGGGTGAGGGTACCTTTTAGGGTGCGGTTTAGTGTTAGCGTACGGGTTAGGATTAGGGGAGGGTTTAGTGTAAGGCTTCAGGTAAGGGTTAGGTTTAGGGTTAGGTTTAGGGTTAGGGGACGGTGACGGTTTAGGGGACAGGTTAGGTTACGACAACGTTTTAGGGTGACCATACGTGTTAGGGTACGGGTTAGTGTTAGCGTACGGGTTAGGATTAGGGGACGGGTTAGGGTAAGGCTTCGGGTAAGTGTTAGGGTTAGGGGTAGGGGTAGGGGACGGGGACGGTTTAGGGGACAGGCTAGGGTACGGCAACGGTTTAGGGTGAGCGTAGGTGTTATGGTACGGGTTAGTGTTAGCGTACAGGTTAGGATTAGGGGACGGGTTAGTGTAAGGCTTCGGGTAAGCGTTAAGGTTAGGGTTAGGGTTAGATTTAGGGGACGGGGACGGATTAGGAGACAGGTTAGGGTACGGCAACGGCTTAGGGTGAGCGTACGTGTTAGGGTACGGGTTAGTGTTAGCGTACGGGTTAGGATTAGGTGACGGGTTAGTGTAAGGCTTCGGGTAAGGGTTAGTGTTAGGGATAGGGTTAGGGTTAGGGGACGGGAACGGTGTAGGGGAAAGGTTAGGATACGACAATGGTTTAGGGTGAGCGTATGTGTTAGGGTACGGGTTAGTGTTAGCGTACGGGTTAGGATTAGGTGACGGGTTAGTGTAAGGCTTCCGGTAAGGTTTAGTGTTACGGTTAGGGTTAGTGTTAGGGATAGGGTTAGGGGACGGGCACGGGGACGGTTTAGGGGACAGGTTAGTGTATGAGAACGGTTTAGGGTAAGCGTACATGTTAGGGTATGGGTTAGAGTTAGCGTAAGTGTTAGGATTATGGGACGGGTTAGGGTAAGGCTTCGGGTAAGGGTTAGGTTTAGGGTTAGGATTAGGATTAGGGTTAGGGTTAGGGGATGGGGACGGTTTAGGGGAAAGGTTAGTGTACGACAACGGTTTTGGTTGAGCTTACGTGTTAGGGTACGGGTTAGTGTTAGCGTACGGGTTATGATTCGGGGACGGGTTACGTTAAGGCTTCGGGTAAGGGTTATTGTTAGGGTTAGGGTTAGGGTTAGGGGACAGGGATGGTTTAGGGGACAGGTTAGGGTACGACAATGGTTTAGGGTAAGCGTACGTGTTAGGGTACGGGTTAGTGTTAGCGTACGGGTTAGGATTAGGGCACGGGTTAGTGTAAGGCTTCGGGTAAGTGTTGGGGTTAGTGTTAGGCTTAGGGTTAGGGCTAGGGTACGGGGAAGGTATTGGGGACAGGTTAGTCTATCGCAACGGTTTAGGGTGAGCGTACGTGTTAGGGTACGGGTTAGTGTTAGCGTACCAGTTAGGATTAGGGGACGGGTTAGGTTAAGGCTTCGGGTAAGGCTTATTGTTAGGGTTAGGGTTGGGGGACCGGGACGGTTTAGGGGACAGTTTAGGGTACGAAAACGGTTTAGGGTGAGCGTACGTGTTAGGTTATGGGTTAGTGTTAGCGTACGAGTTAGGATTAGGGGACGGGTTAGTGTAAGGCTTCGGGTAAGGTTTAGGGTAAGGGTTAGGGTTAGGGTTAGGGGATGGGGAAGGTTTAGGGGACAGGTTAGGGTACGACAACGGTTTAGGGTGATCGTACGTGTTAGGTTACGGGTTAGTGTTAGCACACTGGTTAGGAGTAGGGGACGGGTTATGGTAAGGATTCGGGTAAGGATTAGTGTTAGGGTTAGGGTTAGGGTTAGGGGACGGGGACTGTTGAGCGGACAGGTTAGCATACGACAACGGTTTAGGGTGAGCGTATGTTTTAGGTTACAGGTTAGTGTTAGCGTACGGGTTAGGATTAGAGGACCGCTTAGGGTAAGGCTTCGGGTAAGGGTTAAGGTTAGTGTTAGGGTTAGGGGACGGGGACGGTTTAGCGGACAGGTTAGGGTATGACAACGGTTTAGGGTGAGTGTACGTGTTACGGTACGGGTTAGTGTTAGCTTACGGGTTAGGATTAGGGTACGGGTTTAGGTAAGGCTTCGGGTAAGGTTTAGGTTTAGGGTTAGTGTTAGGGTTAGGGGACGGAGACGGTTTAGGGGACAGGTTAGGGTACGATAACGGTTTAGGCTGAGCATACGTGTTAGGGTATGTGTTAGTGTTACCGTACGGGTTAGGATTAGGGGATGGGTTAGGGTAAGGCTCCGGTAAGGTTTAGGGTTAGGGTTAAGATTAGGGTTAGGGGACAGGGACGGTTTAGGGGACAGGTTAGGGCACGACAACGGTTTAGGGTGAGCGTACGTGTTAGGGTACGGGTTAGTGTTAGCGTACGGGTTAGGATTAGGGGACGGGTTAGGGTAAGGCTTCGGGTAAAGGTTAGGGTTAGGGTTAGGGTTAGGGGACGTGGACCGTTTAGGGGACAGGTTAGGGTACGACAACGGTTTACGGTGAGCATACGTGTTAGGGTACGGGTTAGTGTTAGCGTATGGGTTAGGATTAGGGGACGGGTTAGGGTAAGGCTTCCGGTAAGTGTTAGGGTTAGGGTTAGGTTTAGGGTTAGGGGATGGGGACGGTTTAGGGGACTGGTTAGTGTACGACAACGGTTTAGGGTGACCGTACGTGTTAGGGTACGGGTTAGTGTTAGGTTACGGGTTAGAATTAGGGGACGGATTAGGGTAAGGCTTCGGGTAAGGGTTAGAGTTAGGGTTAGGGTTAGGTTTAGGGGACTGGGACGGTTTAGAGGACAGGTTAGTGTACGACAACGTTTTAAGCTGAGTGTACGTTTTAGGGTACGGGTTAGTGTTAGCGTACGGGTTAGGATTAGGGGACAGTTTAGGGTAAGGCTTTGGCTAAAAGTTAGGGTTAGGGTTAGGGTTAGGGTTAGGGGACGGGGACGGTTTAGGGGACAGGTTAGTGTACGACAACGGTTTAGGGTGAGCGTATGATTTGGGTACGGGTTAGTGTTAGGGTACGGTTTAGGTTTAGGGCACGGTTTGGGTAAGGCTTCGGGTAAGGGTTAGGGTTAGGGCCTGGGGACGGTTTAGGGGATAGGTTAGGGTACGACAAAGATTTTGGGTGATTGTACATGTTAGGGTACGGGTTAGAGTTAACGTACGTGTTAGGATTAGGGGACGGGTTAGGGTAAGGTTTCGGGTAAGGTTTAGGGTTAGGGTTAGGTTTAGGGTTAGGGGATGGGGACGGTTTAGGGGACAGTTTAGGATACCGCAAATGTTTAGGGTGAGCGTACGTGTTAGGGTATGGGTTAGTGTTAGCATACCGGTTAGGATTAGGGGACGGGTTAGGGTAAGGCTTCGGGTAAGTCTTAGGGTTAGGGTTAGGGTTAGGGTTAGGGTTGGGGGACGGGGACGATTTAGGGGAGAGGTTAGTGTACGAAAACGTTTTAGGGTGAGCGTACGTGTTAGGGTACTGGTTAGTGTTAGCGTACGGGTTAGGATTAGGGGACGGGTTAGGGTAAGGCTTCGGGTAAGTGTTAGGGTTAGGTTTAGGGTTAGGGTTAGCGGATGGGGATGGTTTAAGGGACAGGTTAGTGTACGACAAAGTTTTAGGGTGAGCGTACGTGTTAGGGTACGGGTTAGTGTTAGCGTACAGGTTAGGAGTAGGGGACGGGTTATGGTAAGGATTCCGGTAAGGATTATGGTTAAGGTTAGGGTTAGGGGACGGGGACGGGGACAGTTTAGCGCACAGGTTAGCGTACGACAACGGTTTAGGGTGAGCGTACGTTTTAGGTTACGGGTTAGTGTTAGCGTACGTGTTGGGATTGGGTACCGCTTAGTGTAAGGCTTCGGGTAAGGGTTAGGGTTAGTGTTAGGGTTAGTGTTAGGATTAGGGGACAGGGACGGGGACCGTATTGGCGAGAGGTTAGGTTACGACAACAGTTTAGGGTGAGCGTACGTTTTAGGGTACCGGTTAGTGTTAGCGTATGGATTAGGATTAGTGGACGGGTTAGGGTAAGGCTTTGGGTAAGGGTTAGGCTTAGGGTTAGGTTTTGGGTTAGGGGTAGGGTTAGGGTTAGGGGACGGGGACGGTTTAGGTCACAGTTTAGGGTACCACAATGGTTTAGGGTGAGCGTACGTGTTAGGGTACGGGTTAGTGTTAGCCTATGGGTTAGGATTAGGGGACGGGTTTAGGTAAGGCTTCCGGTAAGGTTTAGGTTTAGGGTTAGTGTTAGGGTTAGGGTACGGGGACGGTTTAGGGAACAGGTTAGGGTACGACAACGGTTTAGGGTGAGCATACGTGTTAGGGTATGTGTTAGTGTTAGCGTACGGGTTAGGATTAGGGGATGGGTTAGGGTAAGGCTTCCAGTAAGTGTTAGGGTTAGGGTTAGGGTTAGGGTTAGGGTTAGGGGATGGGGACGGTTTAGGGGACAGGTTAGGGTACGACAGCGGTTTAGGGTGACCGTACGTTTTAGGGTACGGGTTAATGTTAGCGTACTGGTTAGAATTAGGGGACGGGTTAGGGTAAGGCTTCGGGTAAGTGTTAGGAATAGGGTTAGGTTTAGGATTAGGGTTTGGGTTAGAGTTACGAGATGGGGAAGGTTTAGGGGACAGGTTAGTGTACGACAACAGGTTAGGGTGAGCGTACGTTTTAGGGTACCGGTTAGTGTTAGCGTACGGGTTAAGATTATTGGACGGGTTAGGTTAAGGCTTCGGGTAAGGGTTAGGCTTAGCGTTAGGGTTAGGGTTAGGGTTAGGATTAGGGTTATGGTTAGGGGACGGGGACGTTTTAGGTCACAGTTTAGGGTACCACAATGGTTTAGTGTGAGCGTACGTGTTAGGGCACGGGTTAGCGTTAGCGTACGGGTTAGGATTAGGGGACGGGTTAGGGTAAGGCTTCGGGTAAGGCTTAGGGTTAGGTTGAGGTTTAGGGGACGTGGACGGGGACAGTTTAGGGGACATATTATGGTACGACAACGGTTTAGGGTGATCGTAGGTGTTAGGGTACGGGTTAGTGTTTGCGTATGGGTTAGGGTAAGGCTTCGGGTAAGGGTTAGGTTTAGGGTTAGGGTTAGGGTTAAGGGACGGGGACGGTTTAGGGGACAGGTGAGGGTACAACAACGGTTTAGTGTGAGCGTACCTGTTAGGGTACGGGTTAGTGTTAGCGTACGGGTTAGTATTAGGTGACAGGTTAAGGTAAGGCTTCGGGTAAGGGTTAGGTTTAGGGATAGGGTTAGTGTTAGGGTTAGGGGATGGGGACGGTTTAGGGGAAAGGTTAGGATACGACAACGGTTTAGGGTGAGCGTACGTGTTAGGGTACGGGTTAGTGTTAGCGTACGGCTTAGGATTAGGGGACGGGTTTGGGTAAGGCTTCGGGTAAGGGTTAGGGTTAGGGTTAGGGTTAGGATTAGGGGAAGGGGACGGTTTAGGGGACAGGTTAGAGTATGACAACGGTTTAGAGTGAGCGTACGTGTTAGGGTATGGGTTAGTGTTAGCGTACGGTTTAGGATTATGGGACGGGTTAGTGTAAGGCTTCGGGTAAGGGTTAGCATTAGGTTTAGGCTTAGGGTTAGGGGACGGGGAAGGGGACAGTTTAGGGGACCGGTTTGTGTTAGGGTTAGGGTTAGGGTTAGGGGACGGGGACGGTTTAGGGGACAGGTTAGGGTACGACAATGGTTTAGGGTAAGCGTACATGTTAGGGTATGGGTTAGTGTTAGCGTACGGGTTAGGATTAGGGGACGGGTTAGGGTAAGGCTTCGGGTAAGCGTTAGCATTAGGGTTAGGCTTAGGGTTAGGGGACGGGGACGGGGAAGGTTTAGGGGACCAGTTAGGATTAGGGTTAGGGTTAGGTTTAGGGGACGGGGACGGTTTAGGAGACAAGTTATGGTACGACAACTGTTTAGGGTGAGCGTACGTGTTAGGGTACGGGTTAGTGTTAGCGTACGGGTTAGGATTAGGGGACGGTTTAGTGTAAGGCTTCGGGTAAGTGTCAGGGTTAGGGTTAGTGTTAGCGGACAGGGACGGTTTAGGGGACTGGTTAGGGTATGACAACGTTTTAGGGTGAGCGAACATGTTAGGGTACGGGTTAGTGTTAGCGTACGGCTTAGGATTAGGGGACAGGTTAAGGTAAGGCTTCGGGTAAGGGTTAGGGTCAGGTTTAGGGGTAGGGGACGGGGACGGTTTAGGGGACAGGTTAGGGTACGGCAACGGTTTAGGGTGAGCGTACGTGTTAGTGTACGGGTTAGTGTTAGCGTACGGGTTAGGATTAGGGGACGGTTTAGTGTAAGGCTTCGGGTAAGCGTTAGGGTTAGGGTAAGGGTTAGGTTTAGGGGACGGGGATGGTTTAGGAGACAGGTTAGGGTACGGCAACGGTTTAGGTTGTGCATACGTTTTAGGGTAACGTTAGTTTTAGCGTACGGGTTAGGATTAGGTGACCGGTTAGGGTAAGGCTTCGGGTAAGGGTTAGGGATAGGGATAGGGTTAGGGTTAGGGGATGGGGAGGGTTTAGAGGCAAGGTTCGGATACGACAACGGTTTAGAGTGAGCGTACGTGTTAGGGTACGGGTTAGTGTCAGCGTATGGGTTAGGATTATGGGACGGGTTAGTGTAAGGCTTCGGGTAAGTGTTAGGGTTAGGGTTAGGGTTAGGGGACGGGGACGGTTTAGGGGACAGGTTAGGATACGACTAGGGTTTAGGGTGAGAGTATGTGTTAGGGTACCGGTTAGTGTTAGCGTACGGGTTAGGTTTAGGGGACGGGTTAGGATAAGGCTGCGGTTAAATGTTTGTGTTAGGGTTAGGGTTAGGGTTAGGATTAGGGTTAGGGTTAGCGTTAGGATTAAGGGACGGGGACGGTTAAGGGCACAGGTTAGTGTACGACAATGGTTTAGGGTGAGCGTACGTGTTAGGGTACGGGTTAGTGTTAGCGTACAGGTTAGGATTAGGGGATGGATTAGGATAAGGCTTCGGGGAAGGGTTAGGTTTACGGTTAGGGTTAGGGTTAGGGTTAGGGGACGGGGACGGTTTAGGGTACAGGTTAGTGTACAACAAAGTTTAGGGTGATCGTAGGTGTTATAGTAGGGGTTAGTGTTAATGTACGGGTTAGGGTAAGGCTTCGGGTATGTGTTACGGTTAGGGCAAGTGTAACGGTTAGGGTTAGGGTTAGGGTTATGGTTAGGGGACGTGGACGGTTTACAGGACAGGTTAGGGTACAACAACGGTTTAGTGTGAGCGTACGTGTTAGGGTACGGGTTAGTTTTAGTGTACGGTTTAGGATTAGGGGACAGGTTATGGTAAAGCTTCGGGTAAGGGCTTGGGTTAGGGTTAGGGTTAGAGTTCGTGTTAGGGTTAGGGTTAGGGGACGGGGACGGTATAGGGGACAGGTTAGTGTACGAAAATGGTTTAGGGTTAGCGTACGTGTTAGGGTACGGATTAGTGTTAGCGTACACGTTAGGATTAGGGGACGGGTTAGGGTAAGGCTTCGGCTAAGTGTTAGGGTTAGGTTTACGGTTAGGGTTAGGGGACGGGGAAGGTATAGGGGACAGGTTATGGTACGACAACAGTTTAGGTTGAGCGTACGTGTTACGGTACGGGTTAGTGTTAGCGTACAGGTTCGGATTAGGGGACGGGTTAGGGTAAGGCTTCGGCTAAGTGTTAGGGTTAGGGTTAGGGTTAGGGGGCAGGGACGGTTTAGGGGACATGTTAGTGTATGACAACGGTTTAGGGTGAGCGTAAGTGTTAGGGTATGTGTTAGTGTTAGCGTACGGGTTAGGATTAGGGGACGGGTTAGGGTAAGGCTTCGGGTAAGTGTTAGGTTTAGGGTTAGGGTTAGGGGATGGGGACGGTTTAGGGGACAGGTTAGGGTACGACAATGGTTTAGGGTAAGCGTACATGTTAGGGTACGGGTTAATGTTAGCGTACGGGTTAGGATTAGGGGACGGGTTAGGGTAAGGCTTCGGGTAAGTGTTAGCATTAGGGTTAGGCTTAGGGTTAGGGGACGGGGACGGGGAAGGTTTAGGGGACCGGTTAGGATTAGGGTTAAGGTTAGGGTTAGGGGACGGGGACGGTTTATGAGACAGGTTATGGTACGAAAACTGTTTAGGGTGTGCGTACGTGTTAGGGTACGGGTTTGTGTTAGCGTACGGGTTCGGATTAGGGGACGGGTTAGTGTAAGCCTTCGGCTAAGTGTTAGGGTTAGGGTTAGGGTTAGGGTTAGGGGGCAGGAACGGTTTAGGGGACATGTTAGTGTATGACAACGGTTTAGGGTGAGCGTAAGTGTTAGGGTATGGGTTAGTGTTAGCGTACGGTTTAGGATTAGGGGACGCGTTAGGTAAGGCTTCGGGTAAGGTTTAGGTTTAGGGATAGGGTTAGTGTTAGGGTTAGGGGAAGAGGACGGTTTAGGTAAAAGGTTAGGATATGACAACGGTTTAGGGTGAGCGTACGTGTTAGGGTACGGTTTAGTGTTAGCGTACGGCTTAGGATTAGGGGACGGGTTTGTGTAAGGCTTCGGGTAAGGGTTAGGGTTAGGGTTAGGGTTAGGATTAGGGTATGGGGACGGTATAGGGGACAGGTTACAGTATGACAACGGTTTAGGGTGAGCGTACGTGTGAGGGTATGGGTTAGTGTTAGCGTACGGTTTAGGATTATGGGACGGGTTAGGGTAAGGCTTCGGGTAAGGGTTAGCGTTAGGTTTAGGATTAGGGTTAGGGGACGGGGACGGGGACAGTTTAGGGGACCGGTTTGGGTTAGGGTTAGGGTTAGGGTTAGGGTTAGGGGACGGGGACGGTTTAGGGGACAGGTTAGGGTACGACAATGGTTTAGGGTAAGCGTACATGTTAGGGTACGGGTTAGTGTTAGCGTACGTGTTAGGATTAGGGGACGGGTTAGGGTAAGGCTTCGGGTAAGCGTTAGCATTAGGGTTAGGCTTAGGGTTAGGGGACGGGGACAGGGAAGGTTTAGGGGACCAGTTAGGATTAGGGTTAGGGTTAGGGTTAGGGGACGGGGATGGTTTAGGAGACAGGTTATGGTACGACAACTGTTTAGGGTGAGCGTACGTGTTAGGGTACGGGTTAGTGTTAGCGTACGGGTTAGGGTAAGACTTCGGGTAAGTGTTACGGTTAGGGAAAGTGTAAGGGTTAGGGTTAGGGTTAGTGTTAGGGTTATGGTTAGGGGACGTGGACGGTTTAGAGGACAGGTTAGGGTACGACAACGGTTTAGTGTGAGCGTACGTGTTAGGGTACGGGTTAGTGTTAGTGTACGGGTTAGGATTATGGGACAGGTTATGGTAAAGCTTCGGGTAAGGGCTTGGGTTAGGGTTAGGGTTAGAGTTCGGGTTAGGGTTAGGGTTAGGGGATGGGGATGGTATAGGATACAGGTTAGTGTACGATAATGGTTTAGGGTGAGCGAACGTGTTATGGTACGGGTTAGTGTTAGCGTACGGGTTAGGATTAGGGGACGGGTTAGGGTAAAGCTTCGGCTAAGTGTTAGGGTTAGGTTTAGGGTTAGGGTTAGGGGATGGGGACGGTATAGGGGACAGGTTAGGGTACGACAACGGTTTAGGGTGAGCGTACATGTTACGGTACGGGTTAGTGTTAGCGTACAGGTTCGGATTAGGGGACGGGTTAGGGTAAGGCTTTGGTTAAGTGTTAGGGTTAGGGTTAGGGTTAGGGTTAGGGGGCAGGGACGGTTTAGGGGACATGTTAGTGTATGACAACGGTTTAGGGTGAGCGTAAGTGTTAGGGTATGGGTTAGTGTTAGCGTACGGGTTAGGATTAGGGGACGGGTTAGGGTAAGGCTTCGGGTAAGTGTTAGGGTTAGGGTTAGGGTTAGGGTTAGGGGACGGGGACGGTTTACTGGACAGTTTAGGGTACGGCAACGGTTTAGGGTGAGCGTACGTGTTAGGCTACGGGTTAGTGTTAGCGTACGGGTTAGTATTAGGTGACAAGTTAAGGTAAGGCTTCGGGTAAGGGTTAGGTTTAGGGATGGGGTTAGTGTTAGGGTTAGGGGACGGGGACAGTTTAGGGGAAAGGTTAGGATACGACAATGTTTTAGGGTGAGCGTACGTGTTGGGGTACGGGTTAGTTTTAGCGTACGGCTTAGGATTAGGGGACGGGTTTGTGTAAGGCTTCGGGTAAGGGTTAGGGTTAGGGTTAGGGTTAGGGGACGGGGACGGTTTAGGGGACTGGTTAGGGTACGACAACGTTTTAGGGTGAGCGAACATGTTAGGGTACGGGTTAGTGTTAGCGTACGGTTTAGGCTTAGGGGACGGGTTAAGGTAAGGCTTCGGGTAAGGGTTAGGTTTAGGGTCAGGTTTAGGGGTAGGGGACGGGGACGGTTTAGGGGACAGGTTAGGGTACGGCAACGGTTTAGGGTGAGCGTACGTGTTAGGGTACGGGTTAGTGTTAGCGTACGGCTTAGGATTAGGGGACGGGTTTGTGTAAGGCTTCGGGTAAGGGTTCGGTTTAGGGTTAGGGTTAGGGTTAGGGTTAGGGGACGGTGATGGTTTAGGGGACAGGTTAGGGTACGACAACAGTTTAGGGTGAGCGTACGTGCTAGGGTACGATTTAATGTTAGGGTACGGTTTAGGATTAGGGGACGGGTTAGTGTAAGGCTTCGGGAAAGAGATAGGGTTAGGGTTAGGGTTAGGGTTAGGGGACAGGGACAGTTTAGGGGACAGTTTAGTGTACGACAAGGGTTTAGGTTAAGCGTACGTGTTAGGGTACTGGTTAGTGTTAGTGTACGGGTTAGGTTTAGGGCACTGTTTAGGGTAAGGCTTCGGGTAAGTGTTAGGTTTAGGGTTGGGGTTAGGGTTAGGGGACGGGGATGGTTTAGAGGATAGGTTAGGGTACAATGGTTTAGGGTAAGCGTACGTGTTAGGGTATGGGTTAGTTTTAGCGTACGGGTTAGGATTAGGGGACGGGTTAGGGTAAGGCTTTGGGTAAGGGTAAGAGTTAGGGTTAGGGTTAGGGGATGGGGACGGTTTAGGGGACATGTTAGGTTACAACAACGGTTTAGGGTGAGCGTACGTGTTAGGGTACGGGGTAGTGTTAACATACGGTTTAGGATTAGGGAATGTGTTAGGGTAAGGCTTCGGATAAGGGTTAGGGTTAGGGTTAGTGTTAGGGGACGGGGACGGTTTAGGGGACACGTTAGGTTACGAAAATGGTTTAGGGTTAGCGTACGTGTTAAGTTACGGGTTAGTGTTAGCGTACGGTTTAGGATTAGGGGACGGGTTAGGGTAAGGCTTTGGGTAAGGGTTATGGTTAGGGTTAGGGTTAGGTTTAGGGGATGCGGACGGGGACGGGGACGGTTTAGGGGACATGTTAGGTTATGACAACGGTTTAGGGTGAGCGAATGTGTTAGGGTACAGGTTAGTGTAAACGTACGGGTTAGGATTAGAGAACGGGTTAGGTTAAGGCTTCGGGTAAGGTTTAGGGTTAGGGTTAGGTTTAGGGTTAGTGTTAGGGTACGGGGACGGTTTAGGGGACAGGTTAGTTTACGACAATGGTTTAGGGTGAGCGTACGTGTTACGGTACGTGTTAGTGTTAGCGTACGGGTTAGGATTATTGGACGGGTTAGGGTAAGGCTTCGGGTAAGGGTTATGGTTAGGGATAGGGTTAGGTTTAGGGTTAGGGTTAGGGTTAGGAGACGGGGGCGGTTTAGGGGACAGGTTAGGGTATGACAACGGTTTAGGTTGAGCGTACGTGTTAAGGTACGGGTTAGTGTTAGCGTACATGTTAGGATTAGGGTACGGCTTAGGGTAAGGCTTCGGGTAAGGGTTAGGGTTTGGGTTAGGGTTAGGGTTAGGGGACGGGGACGGTTTAGGAGACAGGTTAAGGTTCGACAACGGTTTAGGGTGAGCGTACGTGTTAGGGTATGGGTTAGTGTTAGCGTACGGGTTAGGATTAGGGGATGGGTTAGAGTAAGACTTCCGGTAAGGGTTAGGGTTTGGGTCAGGGTTAGGGTTAGGGTTAGGGGATGGGGACGGTTTTGGGGACCGGTTAGAGTTCGACAAATATTTAGGGTGAGCGTACATGTTAGGGAACGGGTAAGTGTTAGCATACGTGTTAGGATTAGGGGACCGGTTAGCGTAAGGCTTCGGTTAACGGTTAAGGTTAGCTTTAGGTTAAGGGTTAGGGGACGGGGACGGTTTAGGGGACAGGTTAGTGTAGGATAACCGTTTAGGGTGAGCGTACGTGTTAGGGTACTGTTTAGTGTTAGTGTACGTGTTAGGATTAGGTGAAGAGTTAGGGTAAGGCTTACGGTAAGGGTTAGGGTTAGGATTAGGGGACGGGGATGGTTTAGGGGACAGGTTAAGGTACGACAACGGTTTAGGGTTAGCGTACGTGTTAGCGTAAAGGATAGTGTTAGCGTACGGTTTAGGATTAGGGGTCGGGTTAAGGTAAGGCTTCGGGAAAGGGTTAGGTTTAGGTTTAGGATTAGGGTTAGGGTTAGGGGATGGGGACGGTTTAGGGGACAGGTTAGGGTACGACAATGGTTTAGTGTGAGCGTATGTGTTAGGGTATGGTTTAATGTTAGCATACGGTTTAGGACTAGGGGACGGGTTAGGGTAAGGCTTCGGGTAAGGGTTATGCTTAGGATTAGGTTTAGGTTTAGAGGACGGGGACTGTTTACGGGATAGGTTAGGGTATGACAATGGTTTAGGGTGAGCGTACGTGTTAGGGTATGGGTTAATGTAAACGTAGGGGTTAGGATTAGGGGATGGGTTAGGGTAAGGCTTCGGCTAAGGCCTAGGGTTAGGGTTAGGGTTAGGGGACGGGGACGCTTTAGGGGACATGTTAGGGTACGACAACGGTTTAGGGTGAGCGAACGTGTTAGGGTACGGGTTAGTGTAAACGTACGGGTTAGGATTAGGGAACGGGTTAGGGTAAGGCTTCGGGTAAGGTTTAGGTTTAGGGTTAGGTTTAGTGTTAGTGTTAGGGGACGGGGACGGTTTAGGGGACAGGTTAGGGTACGACAACACTTTAGGGTGAGTGTACGTCTTAGGGTACAGCTTAGTGTTAGTGTACGGGTTAGGATTAGGGGATGGGTTAGGGTAAGGCTTCGGGTAAGGTTTAGGTTTACGGTTAGGGTTGGGTTAGGGTTAGTGTTAGGGGACGGCGACGGTTTAGAGGACAGGTTAGGGTACGACAGCGGTTTAGGGTGAGCCTACGTGTTACGGTACGGGTTAGTGTTAGCGTACGGGTTAGGATTAGGGGACGGGTTAGGGTAAGGCTTCGGGTAAGGGTTAGGGTTAGGGTTAGGGTTAGGTGACGGGAACGGATTAGGGGACAGGTTCGTGTACGACAACGGTTTAGGGTGAGCGTACGTGTTAGGGTATGGGTTAGTGTTAGCGTACGGGTTAGGATTAGGGGACGGGTTAGTGTAAGGCTTCGGGTAAGGTTTATGGTTAGGGTTAAGGTTAGCGTTAGGGTTAGAGGACGGGGACGGTTTAGGGGACAGGTTACGGTACGACAACGCCTTAGGGTGAGTGTACGTCTTAGGGTACGGGTTAGTGTTAGCGTACGGGTTAGGATTAGGGGACGGGTTAGGGTAAGGCTTCGGGTAAGGGTTAGGTTTAGGGTTAGGTTTGGGTTAGGGTTAGGGGACGGGAACGGTTTAGAGGACAGGTTAGGGTACAACAGCGGTTTAGTGTGAGCGTACATGCTAGGGTACGATTTAGCGTTAGCTTACGGGTTAGGATTAGGGGACGGCTTAGGGTAAGACTTCGGGGAAGGGTTAGGGTTAGGGTTAGGGTTAGGGGACGGGGACGGGGACGGTTTAGGGGACAGGTTAGTGTTCGACAACTGTTTAGAATGAGCGTAATTTTTAGGGTAAGGGTTAGTGTTAGCGTACGGGTTAGGATTAGGGCACGGGTTAGCGTAAGTCTTCGGGGAAGTGTTAGGTTTAGTGTTAGGGTTAGGGTTAGGGCACGGGGATGGTTTAGGGGACAGTTTCGGGTACGACAACGGTTTAGGGTGAGCGTACGTGTTAGGGTACGGGTTAGTGTTCGCTTATGGGTTAGGATTAGGGGACGGGTTAGTGTTAGGCTTCGGGTAAGGGTTAGGGTTAGGTTTAGGGTTAGGCTTAGGGTTAGGAGACGGGTACGGTTTAGGGGACAGGGTAGGGTACGACAACTGTTTAGGGTGAGCGTACGTGTTAGGATAAGGGTTATTGTTAGCGTACGGTTTAGGATTAGGGGACGGGTTATGGTAAGGCTTCAGGTAAATGTTAGGGTTAGGGTTAGGGGAGGGGGACTGTTTAGGAGACAGGTTAGTGTACAACGGTTTAGGGTGAGCTTACGTGTTAGGGTACGGGTTATTGTTAGCATACGGGTTAAGATTCGGGGACGGGTTAGGGTAAGGCTTCGGGTAAGGGTGAGGTTAAGGGTTAGGGTTAAGATTAAGGTTAGGGGACGGGCAAGGTTTAGGGGACAGGTTAGTGTACAACAACTGTTTAGGATGAGCATACATGTTAGGGTACGGGTTAGTGTTACCATACGGGTTAGGATTAGTGGACGGGATAGTGTAAGGCTTCGGGTAAGTGTTATGGTTAGGGTTAGGGTTAGGGTTAGGGCTAGGGGATGGGGACGGTTTAAGGGACAGGTTAGGGTACGATAACTCTTTAGGGTGAGCGTACGTGTTAGGGTACGTGTTAGTGTTAGCGTACGGGTTAGCATTAGGGGACGTGTTAAGTTAAGGCTTCGGGTAAGGTTTAGGGTTAGGGTTAGGGTTAGGGGATGGGGACGGTTTAGGGGACAGGTTAGGGTATGACAACGGTTTAGGGTGAGCATACGTGTTAGGGTACGGTTTAGTGTTAACGTACGGTTTAGGATTAGGGGACTGGTTAGGGTAAGGCTTCGGATAATGGTTAGGGTTAGTGTTAGGGTTAGGGTTAGGGGACGGAGACGGTTTAGGGGACAGGTTAGGGTACGACAACGGTTTAGGGTGAGCGTACGTGTTAGGGTATGGGTTAGTTTTAGCGTACAGGTTAGGATTAGGGGACTTGTTAGGGTAAGGCTTCGGGTAAGGGTTAGGGTTAGGGATAGGGTTAGTGTTAGGGTTTGGGGATGGGGACGATTTAAGGGAAAGGTTAGCATACGACTATGGTTTAGGGTGAGCGTACGTGTTAGGGTACGGGTTAGTGTTAGCGTACGTGTTAGGATTAGGGGACGGGTTTGTGTAAGGCTTCAGGTAAGGGTTAGGGTTAGGGTTAGGGTTAGGGTTAGGGGACGGGGACGGTTTAGGGGACAGGTTAGTGTATTAGAACGGTTTAGGATGAGCGTACATTTTAGGGTACGGGTTAGTGTTAGCGTACGGGTTAGGATTATGGGACTGGTTATGGTAAGGCTTCGGGTAAGGGTTAGGGTTAGGGTTAGGATTAGGATTAGGGTTAGGGTTAGGGGATGGGGACGGTTTAGGGGAAAGGTTAGTGTACGAGAACGTTTTAGGTTGAGCGTACGTGTTAGGGTACGGGTTAGTGTTAGCGTACGGGTTATGATTAGGTGCGGGTTACGTTAAGGCTTCGGGTAAGGGTTATTGTTAGGTTTAGGGTTAGGGTTGGGGACAGGGACGGTTTAGGGGACAGGTTAGGGTACGACAACGGTTTAGGGTGAGCGTACGTGTTAGGGTACGGGTTAGTGTTAACGTACGGTTTAGGATTAGGGGACGGGTTAGTGTAATGCTTCGGGTAAGGGTTAGCGTTAGGGTTAGGGTCAGGGGACGGGGATGGGGACGGTTTAGGGGACCGGTTAGGATTAGGGTTAGGGGACGGGGACGGTTTAGGTGACAGGTTAGGGTACGACAACGGTTTAGGGTGAGCGTACGTGTTAGGGTACGGATTAGTTTTAGCGTACGAGTTAGGATAAGGGGACGGGTTTGGGTAAGGATTCGGGTAAGGGTGAGCTTTAGGGTTAGGGTTAGGGTTAGCGTTAGGGGATGGGGACTGTTTATGGGACAGGTTGGGGTGCAACAACGGTTTAGGTTGAGCATACGTGTTAGGGTACGGGTTAGTGTTAGTGTACGGTATAGGATTACGGGACGGGTTAGGGGAAGGCTTCGGTTAATTGTTAGGGTTAGGGTTAGGGTTAGGGTTAGGGGATGGGGACGGTTTAGGGGACAGGTTAGGGTACGACAACGGTTTAGTTTGATTGTACATGTTAGGGTAAGGTTTAGTGTTAACGTACGGGTTAGGATTAGGGGACGGGTTAGGGTAAGGCTTCGGGTAAGTGTTAGGGTTAGGGTTAGGGTTAGGGGACGGGGACGGGGACGTTTTAGGGGACAGGTTAGGGTACCGCAACGGTTTAGGGTGAGCGTACGTGTTAGGGTACGGGTTAGTGTTAGCGTACCTGTTAGGATTAGGGAACGGGTTAGGTTAAGGCTTCGGGTAAGGCTTATTGTTAGGGTTAGGGTTGGGGGACGGGGACAGTTTAGGGGACAGGTTAGGGTACGAAAACGGTTTAGGGTGAGCGTACGTGTTAGGCTATGGGTTAGTGTTAGCGTACGGGTTAGGATTAGGGGACGGGTTAGGGTAAGGCTTCGGGTAAGGTTTAGGGTTAGGGTTAGGTTTAGGGTTAGGGGTAGGGGACGGGGAAGGTTTAGGGGACAGGTTAGTGTACGACAACGGTTTAGGGTGATCGTACGTGTTAGGTTACGAGTTAGGGTTAGTGTACGGTTTAGGAGTAGGGGACGGGTTATGGTAAGGAATCGGGTAAGGATTAGGGTTAGGGTTAGGGTTTGGGTTAGGAGACGGGGACGGTTTAGCGGACAGGTTAGCATACGACAACGGTTTAGGGTGAGCGTACATTTTGGGTTACGGGTTAGTGTTTCCTTACGGGTTAGGATTAGGGGACCGCTTAGGGTAAGGCTTCGGGTAAGGGTTAGGTTTAGGGTTAGGGTTAGGGTTAGGGGACGGGGAAAGTTTAGGGGACAGGTTAGGGTACGACAACGGTTTAGGGTGAGTGTACGTGTTAGGGTACGGGTTAGTGTTAGCGTACGGGTTAGGATTAGGGGACGGGTTAAGGTAAGGCTTCGGGTAAGGGTTAGGGTAAGGTTTGGGGTTAGGGTTAGGGTTAGGGGACAGGGATGGTTTAGAGGACATGTCAGGGTGCGACAAAGGTTTAGGGTGAGCGTACACTTTAGGGTACGGGTTAGTGTTAGGGTACGGTTTAGGATTATGGGATGGGTAAGGGGAAGACTTCGGTTAAGGTTTAGGGTTAGGGTTAGTGTTAGGTTTAGGGGATGAGGATGGTTTATTGGACAGATTAGGGTATGACAAATGTTTAGGGTGATTGTACGTGTTAGGTTACGGGTTAGTGTTAACGTACGGGTTAGGATTAGGGGACGGGTTAGGGTAAGGCTTCGGGTAATGGTTAGGTTTAGGGTTAGGGTTAGGGATAGGGGACGGGGACGGTTTAGTGGACAGGTTAGGGTACCGCAACTGTTTAGGGTGAGCGTACGTGTTAGGGTATGGGTTAGTGTTAGCGTACCGGTTAGGATTAGGGGACGGGTTAGGGTAAGGCTTCGGGTAAGTCTTAGGTTTAGGGTTAGGGTTAGGGTTAGGGGATGGGGACGGTTTAGGGGACCGGTTAGGGTACGACAACCGTTTAGGGTGAGCGTACGTGTTAGGGTACGGGTTAGTGTTAGCGTATGGGTTAGTATTAGGGAGCGGGTTTAGGTAAGGCTTCCGGTAATGTTTAGGTTTAGGGTTAGTGTTAGAGTTATGGGACATGGACAGTTTAGGGGACAGGTTAGGGTACGACAACGGTTTAGGGTGAGCGTACATGTTAGGGTATGTGTTAGTGTTAGCGTACGGTTTAGGATTAGGGGATGGGTTAGGGTAAGGCTTCCGGTAAGGGTTAGGGTTAGGGTTAGGGTTAGGGTTAGGGTTAGGATTAGGGGATGGGGACGGTTTAGGGGACAGGTAAGTGTACGACAACGTTTTAGGGTGAGTGTACGTGTTAGGGTATGGGTTAGTGTTAGCGTACGGGTTAGGATTATGGGACGGGTTAGGGTAAGGCTTCGGGTAAGGGTTAGGGTAAGGTTTGGGGTTAGGGTTAGGGTTAGGGGACGGGGATTGCTTAGGGGACAGGTCAGGTTACGACAAAGTTTTAGGGTGAGCGTACATTTTAGGGTACGGGTTAGTGTTAGGGTACGGGTTAGGATTACGGGAAGGGTTAGGGGAAGACTTCGGTTAAGGGTTAGGATTAGGGTTAGGGTTAGGGTTAGGGGACGGGGACGGTTTAGGGGACAGGTTAGTGTACGACAACGGTTTAGGGTGAGTGTACGTGTTAGGGTATGGGTTAGTGTTAGCGTACGGTTTAGGATTAGGGGACGGGTTAGGGTAAGGCTTCGGGTAAGGGTTAGGGTAAGTTTTGGGGTTAGGGTTAGGGTTAGGGGATGGGGATGGTTTAGGGGACAGGTCAGTGTACGACAAAAGTTTAGGGTGAGCGTACATTTTAGGGTACGGGTTAGTGTTAGGGTACGGGTTAGGATTACGGGATGGGTAAGAGGAAGACTTCGGTTAAGGGTTAGGGTTAGGGTTAGGGTTAGTGTTAGGGTTAGGGGATGGGGATGGTTTAGGGGACAATTTAGGGTACGACAAATGTTTAGGGTGATTGTACATGTTAGGGTACGGGTTAGTGTTAACGTACGGTTTAGGATTAGGGGACGGGTTAGGGTAAGTCTTCGGGTAAGGGTTAGGTTTAGGGTTAGGCTTAGGGTTAGGGGACGGGGACGGTTTAGGGGACAGGTTAGGGTACCGCAACTGTTTAGGGTGAGCGTACGTGTTAGGGTACGGGTTAGTGTTAGCGTACCGGTTAGGATTAGGGGACGGGTTAGGGTAAGGCTTCGGTTAAGTCTTAGGTTTAGGGTTACGGTTAGGGTTAGGGTTGAGGGACGGGGACGGTTTAGGGGACAGGTTAGAGTACGAAAATGGTTTAGGGTGAGCATACGTGTTAGGGTACGGTTTAGTGTTAGCGTGCAGTATAGGATTAGGGGACGGGTTAGTGTAAGGTTTCGGGTAAGGTTTAGCGTTAGGCTTAGGTTTAAGGTTAGGGGACGGGGACGGGGACGGTTTAGGGGACAGGTTAGGCTATGACAACGGTTTAGGGTGAGCGTACGTGTCAGGGTACGGTTTAGTGTTAGCGTATGTGTTAGGATTAGGGGACGTGTTAGGGTGAGGCTTCGGGTAAGGGTTAGGGTTAAGGTTAGGGTTAGGGTTAGTGTTAGGTTTAGGGTACGGGGACGGTTTAGGGGACAGTTTACTGTACGACAACAGTTTACGGTAGGCGTACGTGTTAGGGTACGGGTTAGTGTTAGCGTACGTGTTAGGATTAGTGGACGGATTAGTGTAAGGCTTTGGTAAGCGTTAGGGTTAGGGTTAGGATAAGGGGACAGTGATTGTTTAGGAGACAGGTTAGGGTACGTCAACGGTTTAGGGTGAGCGTACATGTTAGGGTACAGGTTAGTGTTAGCGTACGGGTTAGGATTAGGTGATGGGGTACGGTAAGGCTTCGGGTAAGGGTTAGGTTTAGGGATAGGGTTAGGGTTATGGTTAGGGGACGGGGACGGTTTAGGGGAAAGGTTAGGATACGACAACGATTTAGGGTGAGCCTACGTGTTACGGTACGGGTTAGTGTTAGCGTACGGGTTAGGATTAGGGGACGGGTTAGTGTAAGGCTTCGGGTAAGGTTTAGGGTTAGGGTTAGGGTTAGGGGACGGAGACGGGGACGGCTTAGGCGACCGGTTAGGTTTAGGGTTAGGTTTAGGGTTAGGGGACGGGAACGCTTTAGGAGACAGGTTATGGTACGACAACGGTTTAGGGTGAGCGTAAGTGTTAGGGTACGGGTTAGTGTTAGCGTACGGGTTAGGAATAGTGGACGGTTTAGTGTAAGGCTTCGGGTAAGGGTTAGGGTTAGGGTTAGGGTTAGGTTTAGGGGACGGGGACGGTTTAGGGGACTGGTTAGGGTATGACAACGCTTTAGGGAGAGTGTACGTGTTAGGGTACGGCTTAGTGTTAGCGTACGGGTACGGATTAGGGGACGGGTTAGGGTAAGACTTCGGCTAATGGTTAGGGTTAGTGTTAGGGTTAGGGTTAGGGTTAGGGGACGGAGGCGGTTTAGAGGACAGGTTAGGGTACGACAATGGTTTAGTGTGAGCGTACGTGTTAGGTTATGGGTTAGTGTTAGCGTACGGGTTAGGATTAGGAGACGGGTTAGTGTAAGGCTTCGGGTAAGGGTTAGGGTTAGGGTTAGGGTTAGTGTTAGAGGACGGGGACGGTTTAGGGGACAGGTTAGAGTATGACAATAGTTTAGGGTGAGCGTACGTTTTAGGGTACGTGTTAGTGTAAGCGTACGGGTTAGGATTAGGGGAAGGGTTAGGGTAATGCTTCTCGTAAGTGTTATGGTTAGGGTTAGGGTTAGGGTTTGGGAACGGGGACTGTTTAGGGGACCGGTTAGTGTACGACAGCGGTTTAGGGTGAGCACACGTGTTAGGGCACGGGTTAGTGTTAGAATACGGGTTAGGTTTAGGGGACGGGTTAGGGTAAGGCTTTGGGTAAGGGTTAGGTTTAGGGTTAGGGTTAGGGTTAGGGTTAGGAGACGGGGACGGTTTAGGCGACATGTTAGGGTACGAAAACGGTTTAGGATGAGCGTACGTGTTAGGGTACGGGTTAGTGTTAGCGTACGGGTTAGGATTAGGAGACGGTTTAGGGTAAGGCTTCGGGTAAGGGTTAGGTTAAGGGTTAGGATTAGGGTTAGGGTTAGGAGAAGGGGACGGTTTAGGGGACATTTTAGGGTACGACAACGGTTTAGGGTGAGCATACGTGTTAGGGTACGGGATAGTGTTAGTGTACGGGTTAGGATTAGGGGACGGGTTAGGGTAAGGCTTCGTGTAAGGGTTAGGGTTAGGGTTAGGGTTAGGATTAGGGGACGGGGACGGTTTAAGGGACATGTTAGTGTACGACAACGGTTTAGGGTGAGCGTACGTGTTAGGGTATGGATTAGTGTTAGCGTACGGGTTAGAATTAGGTAATGTGTTAGCGTACGGCTTCGTGTAAGGGTTAGGGTTAGGGTTAGGTTTAGGGTTAGTGTTAGGGGACGGGGACGGTTTAGGGGACATGTTAGGTTACGACAACGGTTTAGGGTGAGCGTACATGTTAAGGTACGGGTTAGTGTTAGCGTACGGGTTAGGATTAAGGGACGGGTTAGGGTACGGCTTTGGGTAAGGGTTAGGGTTAGGGTTAGGGTTAGGGAACGGGGACGGTTTAGGGGACAGGTTAGGGTACGGCAACGGTTTAGGGTGAGCGTACGTGTTAGGCTACGGGTCAGTGTTAGCGTACGGGTTAGTATTAGGTGACAGGTTAGGGTAAGGCTTCAGGTAAGGTTTAGGGTTAGGGATAGGGTTAGTGTTAGAGTTAGGGGATAGGGACGGTTTAGGGGAAAGGTTAGGATACGACAACAGTTTAGCGTGAGCGTACGTGTTAGGGTACGGGTTAGTGTTAGCGTACGGGTTAGGATTATGGGACGGGTTAGGGTAAGGCTTCGGGTAAGGGCTTGTGTTAGGGTTAGGGTTAGGGTTAGGGGACGGGGACGGTTTAGGGTACAGGTTAGGGTACGACAGTGGTTTAGGGTAAGCGTACATGTTAGGGTACGGGTTAGTGTTAGCGTACGGGTTAGGATTATGTGACGGGTTAGGGTAAGGCTTCGGGTAAGGGTTAGCGTTAGGGTTAGGCTTAGGGTTAGGGGCCGAGGACGGGGACGGCTTAGGGGACCGTTTAGGTTTAGGGTTAGGTTTAGGGTTAGGGGACGGGGACGGTTTAGGAGACAGGTTATGGTACGACAACTGTTTAGGGTGAGCGTACGTGTTAGGGTACGGGTTAGTGTTAGCGTACGGGTTCGGATTAGGGGACGGGTTAGGGTAAGGATTCAGCTAAGGGTTAGGGTTAGTGTTAGGGTTAGGGTTAGGGTTAGGGGACGGGGACAGTTTAGGGGACAGGTTAGGGTACGACAATGGTTTAGTGTGAGCGTACGTGTTAGGGTATGGATTAGTGTTAGCGTACGGGTTAGGATTAGGAGACGGATTAGTGTTAGGCTTCGGGTAAGGGTTAGGGTTAGGGTTAGTGTTATGGTTAGGGTTCTGTTAAGGGGATGGCGACGGTTTAGGGGACAGGTTAGGGTACGACAACAGTTTAGTGTGAGCGTACGTGTTAGGGTACGGGTTAGTGTTAGCGTACGGGTTCGGATTAGGGGACGGGTTAGGGTGAGGATTCGGCTAAGGGTTAGGGTTAGTGTTAGGGTTAGGGTTAGGTTTAGGGGACGGGGACGGATTAGGGTACAGGTTAGTGTAGGACAACAGATTAGGGCGAGCGTACGTGTTAGGGTACGGGTTAGTGTTCGCGTATGTGTTAGGTTTAGGGGAGGGGTTAGGGTAAGGCTTCGGGTAAGGTTTAGGGTTAGGGTTAGGGTTAAGGGACGGGGACGGTTTACGGGACTGGTGAGGGTACGACAATGTTTTCGGGTGAGCGTACGTGTTAGGGTACGAGTTAGTGTTAGCGTACGTGTTAGGATTAGGGGACGGGTTAGGGTAAGGCTTCGGGTAAGGGTTAGGGTTAGGGTTAGGGTTAGAGGACGGGGACGGTTTAGGGGACAGGTTAGTGTACGACAATGGTTTAGGGTGAGCGTACGTGTTAGGGTACGGGTTAGTGTTAGCGAACAGGTTAGGATTATGGAACGGGTAAGGATAAGGCTTTGGGTAAGGGTTAGGTTTAGGGTTCGGGTTAGGTTTAGGGTTAGGGGCCGGGGACGGTTTATGCGACAGGTTAGGGTACGACAACGGTTTAGGGTGAGCGTACGTGTTAGGGTACGGGTTAGTGTTAGCGTACGGGTTAGGATTAGGTGACGGGTTAGGGTAAGGCTTCGGGTTAGGGTTAGGGTAAGGATTAGGGTTAGGGTTAGGCTTAGGGGACGGGGACGGTTTAGGGGACCGGTTAGTGTACGACATGGGTTTAGGTTAAGCGTACGTTTTACGGTACTGTTTAGTGTTAGTGTTCGGGTTAGGTTTAGGGCACGGGTTAGGTTAAGGCTTCAGGTAAGGGTTAGGGTTAGAGTTGGGGTTAGGTTTAGGGGACGGGGACGGTTTAGAGGATAGGTTAGGGTACGACAACGGTTTAGGGTGAGCGTAGGTGTTAGGGTATGGGTTAGTTTTAGCGTACGGGTTAGGATTACGGGACGGGTTAGGGTAAGGCTTCGGGTAAGGGTTACGGTTAGGGTTAGGGTTAGGGTTAGGGTTAGGGTTAGGGGACGGTTTAGGGGACATGTTAGGGTACAACAACGGTTTAGGGTGAGCGTACGTGTTAGGGTACGGTTTAGAGTTAGCGTACGGGTTAGAATTAGGTAATGTGTTAGCGTACGGCTTCGTGTAAGGGTTACGGTTAGGGTTAGGTTTAGGGTTAGTGTTAGGGGACGGGGATGGTTTAGGGGACACGTTAGGATACGACAACGGTTTAGGGTGAGCGTACGTGTTAAAGTACGGATTAGTGTTAGCGTACGGTTTAGGATTAGGGGATGGGTTAGCGTAAGGCTTTGGGTAAGTGATAGGGTTAGGGTTAGGGTTAGGGGACGGGGATGGTTTAGGGCACAGGTTAGTTTACGACAACGGTTTAGGGTGAGCGTACGTGTTATGGCAAGGGTTAGTGTTAGCGTACATGTTAGGATTAGGGGACGGTTTAGTGTAAGTCTTCGGGTAAGGTTTAGGGTTAGGGTTAGGGTTAGGGTTAGGGGACGCGGATGGTTTAGGGGACAGGTTAATGTACGACAACGGTTTACGGTGAACGTACGTGTTAGGGTACGGGTTAGTGTTAGCGTACAGTTTAGGATTAGGGGACGGGTAAGGATAAGGCTTCGGGTAAGGGTTAGGGTTAGTGTTACGTTAAGGTTAGGGTTAGTGTACGGGGACGGTTTAGGGGACAGGTTAGGGTACAACAACGGTTTAGGGTGAGCGTACGTGTTAGGGTACGTGTTCGTGTTAGGGTACGGGTTAGGATTAGGGGACGGGTTAGTTTAAGTCTTCGGGTAAGGGTTAGGGTTAGGGTTAAGGTTAAGGTTAGGAGACGGGGACGGGGACGGTTTAGAGGAGAGGTTAGGGTACGACAATGGTTTAGGGTGAGCATACGTTTTAGGGCACGGGTTAGTGTTAGCGTACGGGTTAGGATTAGGGGACGGTTTAGGGTAAGGCTTCAGGTAAGGGTTAGGTTTAGGGTTAGGATTAGGTTTAGAGTTAGGAGACGGGGACGGTTTAGGGGACAGGTTAGGGTACGACAACGGTTTAGGGTGAGCATACGTGTTAGGGTACGGGTTAGTGTTAGCGTACGGGTTAGGATTAGGGGACGGGTTAGGGTAAGGCTTCGGGTAAGGGTTAGGTTTACGGTTAGGGTTAGGGTTAGGGTTAGGGGACGGGGACGGTTTAGGGGACAGGTTAGAGTACGACAACGGTTTAGAGTGAGCGTACGTGTTAGGGTACGGGTTAGTGTTAGCGTACAAGTTAGGATTAGGGGACAGGTAAGGATAAGGCTTCGGTTAAGGGTTAGGGTTAGGGTTAGGGTTAGGGTTAGGGGACGGGGACGGTTTAGGCGACAGGTTAGGGTACGACAACGGTTTAGGGTGAGCGTACGTGTTAGGGTACGGGTTAGTGTTAGCGTACGGATAAGGATTAGGGGACGGCTTAGCGTAAGGCTTCGGGTTAGGGTTAGGGTAAGGATTAGGGTTAGGGTTAGGCTTAGGGGACGGGGACGGTTTAGGGGACCGGTTAGTGTACGACATGGGCTTAGGTTAAGCGTACGTTTTAGGGTACTGTTTAGTGTTAGTGTTCGGGTTAGGTTTAGGGCACGGGTTAGGGTAAGGCTTCAGGTAAGGGTTAGGGTTAGGGTTGGGGTTAGGGTTAGTGGACGGGGAAGGTTTAGAGGATAGGTTAGGGTACGACAACGGTTTAGGGTGAGCGTAGGTGTTAGGGTATGGGTTAGTTTTAGCGTACGGGTTAGGATTAGGGGACGGGTTAGGGTAAGGCTTCGGGTAAGGGTTAGGATTAGCTTAGGGTTAGGGGACGGGGACGGTTTAGGGGACATGTTTGGTTATGAAAACAGTTTATGGTGAGCGTACGTGTTAGGGTACGGGTTAGTGTTAGCGTACGGGTTAGGGTTAGGGGACGGGTTAGGGTAAGGCTTCGGTAAGGGTTAGGGTTAGGGTTACGGTTAGGGTTAGGGTTCGGGGACGGGGACGGTTTAGGGCACAGGTTAGGGTACGACAACGGTTTAGGGTGAACGTACGTGTTAGGGTACGGGTTAGTGTTAGCGTACGGGTTAGGATTAGGGGACGGGTTAGGGTAAGACTACGGGTAAGGGCTATGGTTATGGTTAGGGTTAGGGTTAGGCAACGGGAACGGTTTAGGGGACAGGTTAGGTTATGACAACTGTTTAGGGTGAGCGTACGTGTTAGGGTACGGGTTACTGTTAGCGTACGGGTTAGGATTAGGGGACGGGTTAGCGTAAGGCTTAGGGTAAGGGCTAGGGTTTGGGTTAGGGTAAGGGTTAGAGGACGGGGACAGTTGAGGGGACAGGTTAGTGTATGACAAGGGTTTAGGTTAAGCGTACGTTTTAGGGTACTGGTTAGTGATAGTGTACGGGTTAGGTTAAGACACGGGTTAGGCTAAGGCTGCGGGTAAGAATTAGGTTTAGGGTTAAGGTTAGGGTTAGGGGACGGGGACGGTTTAGGGGACATTTTAGGGTACGACAACGGTTTAGGGTGAGCGTACGTGTTAGGGTATTGGTTAGTGTTACCGTACGGTTTAGGATTAGGGAATGTGTTAGGGTAAGGCTTCGGGTAAGGGTTAGGTTTACGGTTAGGGTTAGTGTTAGGGGACGGGGACGGTTTAGGTGACACGTTAGGTTACGACAACTGTTTAGGGTGAGCGTACGTGTTAAGGTACGGGTTAGTGTTATCGTACGCGTTAGGATTAGGGGACGGGTTAGTGTAAGGCTTTGGGTAAGGGTTAGGGGTAGGGTTAGGGTTAGGGTTAGGGGATGGTGACGTGGCCGGGGACGGTTTAGGGGAAAGGTTAGGGTAAGACAAAGTTTTAGTGTGAGCATACGTGTTAGGGTACGGGTTAGTGTTAGCGTACGGGTTAGGAGTAGGGGACGGGTTAGGGTAAGGCTTCAGGTAAGGGTTAGGGTTAGAGTTAGGGTTAGGGTTAGGGTTAGGGGATGGGGACGGTTTAAGGGACAGGTTAGGGTACGACAACGGTTTAGAGTGAGCGTACGTGTTAGGGTACTGCTTAGTGTTAGCGTATGCGTTAGGATTAGGGTACGGGTTAGGTTAAGGCTTCGGGTAAGGGTTAGGATTAGAGTTAGGGCTAGGGTTAGGGTTAGGGGATGGGGACGTTTTAGGGGACAGGTTAGTGTATGACAACGGTTTAGGGTGAGCGTAAGTGTTAGGGTACTGGTTAGTGTTAGCGTACCCATTAGGATTAGGGTACGGGTTAGTGTAAGGCTTCGGGTAAGGGTTAGGGTTAGGGTTAGGGTTAGGATTAGGGGACGGGGATGGTTTAGGGGACAGGTTAGGGTACGACAATGATTTAGTGTGAGCGTACGTGTTAGGGTACGTTTTAATGTTAGCGTACGGTTTAGGATTAGGGGACGGTTTAGGGTAAGGCTTCGGGTAAGGTTTAGGGTTAGTGTTAGGGTTAGGGTTAGGGGACGGGGATGGTTTAGGGGACAGTTTAGGGTACAACAACGGTTTAGGGTGAGCGTACGTGTTAGGGTACAAGTTAGTGTTAACGTACGGAGTAGGATTAGGGGACGGGTTAGGGTAAGGCTTCGGGAAAGGGTTAGTGTTAGGGTTAGGGTTAGGGTTAGGGGACGGGGATGGTTTAGGGGACAGGTTAGGGTACGATAACAGTTTAAGTTCAGCGTACGTGTTAGGTTATGGGTTAGTTTTAGCGTACGCGTTAGGATTATTGGACGGGTTAGAGTAAGGCTTTGGGTAAGGGTTAGGGTTAGGGTTAGGGTTAGGGATAGTGTTAGGGGACGGGGACGGTTTAGGGGACAGGTTTGGTTATGACAACGGTTTAGGGTGAGCGTACGTGTTAGGGTACGGGTTACTGTTAGCGTACGGGTTAGGATTAGGGGACAGGTTAGCATAAGGCTTAGGGTAAGGGCTACAGTTAGGGTTAGGGTTAGGGTTCGGGTTAGAGGACGGGGACAGTTTAGGGGACAGGTTAGTGTACGACAAGGGTTTAGGTTAAGCGTACATGTTACGGTACTGTTTAGTGTTAGTGTACGGGTTAGGTTTAGGGCACGGGTTAGGGTAAGGCTGAGGTTAAGGGTTAGGGTTAGGGTTGGGGTTAGGGTTAGGGGACGGGGACGGTTTAGAGGATAGGTTAGGGTACGACAACGGTTTAGGGTGAGCGTACGTGTTAGGGTATGGGTTAGTTTTAGCGTATGTTTTAGGATTAGGGGACGGGTTAGGGTAAGGCTTTGGGTAAGGGTTAGGGTTAGGGTTAGGGTTAGGATTAGGGGATGGGGACGGTTTAGGGGACATGTTAGGGTACGACAACGGTTTAGGGTGAGCGTACGTGTTAGGGTACGGGTTAGTGTTAGCGTACGGGTTAGGATTAGGTAATGTGCTAGGGTAAGGCTTCAGGTAAGGGTTAGGGTTAGGCGTAGGGTTACGGTTAATATTAGGGGACGGGGACAGTTTAGGGGACATGTTAGGTTACGACAACGGTTTAGGGTGAGCGCACGTGTTAAGGTATGGGTTAGTGTTAGGGTACGGGTTAGGATTAGGGGACGGGTTAGGGTAAAGCTTTGGGTAAGGGTTAGGGGTAGGGTTAGGGTTAGGGTTAGGGGATAGGGACTGGGACGGGGACGGTTTAGGGGACAGGTTAGGGTAAGACATAGGTTTAGGGTGAGCGTACGTGTTAGGGTACAGGTTAGTGTTAGCGTATGGGTTAGGTTTAGGGGACCGGTTAGGGTAAGGCTTCGGGTAAGTGTTAGGGTTAGGGTTAGGATTAGGGTTAGGGTAGAGGACGGGGACAGTTTAGGGGACAGGTTAGAGTACGACGACGTTTTAGGGTGAGAGTACGTGGTAGGGTACGGTTTAGTGTAAGCGTACGAGTTAGGATTAGGGTTCGGGTGAGGGTAAGGCTTCGGGTAAGGGTTATGGTTAGGGTTAAGGTTAGGGTAAAGGTTAGGGAACGGGGACTGTTTAGAGGACAGGTTAGGGAACAACAACGGTTTAGGGTGAGCATACGTGTTAGGGCACGGGTTAGTGTTAGCGTACGGGTTAGGATTAGGGGACAAGTTATGGTAAGGCTTCGGGTAAGGGTTAGGGTTAGGGATAGGATTAGGGTTAGGGTTAGGAGACAGGGACGGTTTAGGGGACAGTTTAAGGTACGACAACGGTTTAGGGTGAGCGTAAGTGTTAGGGTACGGGTTAGTGTTAGCGTACGGGTTAGGTTTAGGGGACGGGTTAGGGTAAGGCTTCGGGTAAGGGTTAGGGTTAGGGTTAGTGGACGGGGACGGGGACGGTTTAGGGGACAGGTTAGGGTACGACAACGGTTTAGGGTGAGCGTACGTTTTAGGGTACATGTTAGTGTTAGCGTACAGGTTAGGATTAGGGGATGTGTAAGGATAAGGCTTCGGGTAAGGGTTAGGGTTAGGGTTAGGGTTAGGGTTAGGGTTAGGGTTAGGGGATGGGGACGGTTTAGGTGACAGGTTAGGATACGAGAACGGTTTAGGGTGTGCGTTCGTGTTAGGGTACGGGTTAGTGTTAGCGTACGGGTTAGGCTTAGGTGACGGGTTAGGGTTAGGCTTCGGGTAAGTGTTAGGGTTAGTGTTACGGTTAAGGTTAGGGTTAGTGGATGGGGACGGTTTAGGGGACTGGTTAGGGTACAACAACTGTTTAGGGTGAGCGTACGTGTCAGGGTACGGGTTAGTGTTAGCGTACGGGTTAGGCTTAGGTGACGGGTTAGGGTAAGGCTTCGGGTAAGTGTTAGGGTTAGTGTTACGGTTAAGGTTAGGGTTAGTGGACGGGGACGGTTTAGGGGACAGGTTAGGGTACAACAACTGTTTAGGGTGAGCGTATGTGTTAGGGTACGTGTTAGTGTTAGCGTACGGATTAGGATTAGGGGACGGGTTAGTGTAAGACTTTGGGTATGGGTTAGGGTTAGGGTGAGGGTCAGGCTTAGGATAAGGGGATGGTGACGGATTATGGGACATGTTAGGGTACGACAACGTTTTAGGTTAAGCGTACGTGTTAGGGTTCGGGTTAGTGTTAGCGTACGGGTTAGGTTTAGGTGACAGGTTAGGTTAAGGTTTCGGGTAAGGATTAGGGTTAATGTTAGGGTTAGGGTGAGGGGATGGGGACGGTTTAGGGGACAGGTTAGGGTACGACAACGGTTGAGGGTGAGCGTACGTGTTAGGGTACTGGTTAGTGTTAGCATACGGGTTAGGATTAGGGGACGGGTTAGGGTAAGGCTTCGGGTAAGGGTTAGGTTTAGGGTTACGGTTAGGGTTAGGATACGGGGACGGGGATGGTATAGGGGACAGGTTAGGGTACGACAACGGTTTAGGGTGAGCGTACGTGTTAGGGTACAGGTTAGTGTTAGCGTACGGGTTAGGATTAGGAGACGGGTTAGGGTAAGGCTTCGGGTAAGGGTTATGGTTAGGGTTAGGGTTAGGGTTAGGGGACGGGAACGGTTTAGGGGGCAGGTTAGGCTATGACAACTGTTTAGGGTGAGCGTACGTGTTAGGGTACGGTTTACTGTTAGCGTACGGGTTAGGATTAGGGGACGGGTTAGCGTACGGCTTAGGGTAACGGCTAGGGTTAGGGTTAGGATAAGGGTTAGAAGACGGGGACAGTTTAGGGGACTGGTTAGTGTACTACAAGGATTTAGGTTAAGCGTATGTGTTAGGGTAATGGTTAGTGTTAGTGTACGGGGTAGGTTTAGGGCACGGGTAAGTGTAATGCTGCGGGAAAGGGTTAGGGTTAGGGTAAGGGTTAGGGTTAGGGTTAGGGGACGGGGACGGTTTAGGGGACATTTTAGGGTACGACAACGGTTTAGGGTGAGCGTACGTGTTAGGGTACTGGTTAGTGTTACCGTACGGGTTAGGATTAGGGAATGTGTTAAGTTAAGGCTTCGGGTAAGGGTAAGGGTTAGGGTTAGGGTTAGTGTTAGGGGATGGGGACGGTTTAGGGGACACGTTAGGTTACGGCAACGGTTTAGAGTGAGCGTACGTGTTAAGGTACGGGTTAGTGTTAGCGTACGGGTTAGGATTAGTGGACGGGTTAGGGTAAGGCTTTGGGTAAGGTTTAGGGTTAGGGTTAGGGTTAGGGTTAGGGTTAGGGGATGGGGACAGGGACGGGGACGGTTTAGGGGAAAGTTTAGGGTAAGACAAAGCTTTAGTATGAGCGTACATGTTAGGGTACGGGTTAGTGTTAGCGTACGGGTTAGGATTAGGGTACGGGTTAGGGTAAGGCTTCCGGTAAGGGTTAGGGTTAGAATTAGGGTTAGGGTTAGGTTTAGGGGATGGGGACGTTTTAGTGGACAGGTTAGGGTACGACAACTGTTTAGGGTGAGCGTACGTGTTAGGGTACTGGTTAGTGTTAGCGTACCCGTTAGGATTAGGGAAGGGGTTAGTGTAAGGCTTCGGGTAAGGGTTACGGTTAGGGTTAGGGTTAGGGTTAGGGGACGGGGACGGTTTAGGGGACAGGTTAGGGTACGACAATGGTTTAGTGTGAGCGTACGTGTTAGGGTATGGGTTATTGTTAGCGTACGGGTTAGGATTAAGCGACGGGTTAGGGTAAGGCTACGGGTAAGGTTTAGGGTTAGTGTTAGGGTTAGGGTTAGGGGACGGGGATGGTTTAGGGGACAATTTAGGGTACAACAACGTTTTAGGGTGGGTGTACATGTTAGGGTACCGGTTAGTGATAACGTACGGAGTAGGATTAGGGGACGGGTTAGGGTAAGGCTTCGGGTAAGGGGTAGGTTTAGGGTTAGGTTTAGGGTTAGGCTTAGGGTACGGGGACAGGGACGGTTTAGTGGACAGGTTAGGGTACGATAACAGTTTAAGGTGAGCGTACGTTTTAGGGTATGGGTTAGTTTTAGCGTACGCGTTAGGATTAGTGGATGGGTTAGGGTAAGGCTTTGGGTAAGGGTTAGGGTTAGGGTTAGTGTTAGGGTTAGGTTTAGGGGATGGGGATTGTTTAGGGGACAGGTTAGTGTGCGACAATGGTTTAGGGTGAGCCTACGTGTTAGAATACGGGTTAGTGTTAGCGTACGAGTTAGGATTAGGGAATGGGTTAGTGTAAGGCTTCGGATAAGGTTTAGGGTTAGGGTTAGGGTTAGGGGACGGGGACGGTGTAGGGGACAGGTTAGGGTACGATAACAGTTTAAGGTGAGCGTACGTGTTTGGGTATGGGTTAGTTTTAGCGTACGCGTTAGGTTTAGTGGACGGGTTAGAGTAAGGCTTTGGGTAAGGGTTAGGGTTAGGGTTAGGGTTAGGGTTAGGGGACGGGGATGGTTTAGGGGACATGTTAGTGTACGACAACGGTTTAGGGTGAGCCTACGTGATAGGGTATGGGTTAGTGTTAGCGTACGAGTTAGTATTAGGGCATGGGTTAGGGTAAGGTTTCGGGTAAGGGTTAGGGTTAGGTTTAGGGTTAGGATTAGGGTTAGGGGACGGGGACGGTTTATGGAACAGATTATGGTACGACAATGGTTTAGGGTGAGCGTACGTGTTAGGGTACGGATTAGTGTGGGCGTACGGGTTAGCATTAGGTTACGGGTTAGTGTAAGTCTTCGGGTAAGGGTTAAGGTTAGGGTTAGGGCTAGGGTTTGGATTAGGGGATGGGGACGGGGACGGGGACGGTTTAGGGGACAGGTTAGGGTACGACAATGTTTTAGGGTGAGCGTACATGTTAGGGTACAGGTTAGTGTTAGCATACAGGTTAGGATTAGGTGACGGGTTAGGGTAAGGCTTCGGGTAAGGGTTCTGGTTAGGGTTAGGGTTAGGGTTAGGGTTAGGGGACGGGAATGATTTAGGGGACAGGTTAGGTTATGACAAGGGTTTAGTGTGAGCGTACGTGTTAGGGTACGGGTTACTGTTAGCGTACGGTTTAGGATTAGGGGACGGGTTAGCGTAAGGCTTAGGGTAAGGGCTACGGTTAGGGTTAGGGTTAGGATTAGGGTTAGAGGACGGGGACAGTTTAGGGGACAGGTTAGTGTACGACAAGGGTTTAGGTTAAGCGTACGTGTTAGGGTACTGGTTAGTGTTAGTGTACGGTTTAGGTTTAGGGCACGGGTTAGTGTAAGGCTGCGTGAAAGGGTTAGGGTTAGGGTTGGGGTTAGCGTTAGTGGACGGGGACGGTTTAGAGGATAGGTTAGGGTACGACAACGGTTTAGTGTGAGCGTATGTGTTATGGTACTGGTTAGTGTTAGCGTACGCGTTAGGATTAGGGGACGGGTTAGAGTAAGTCTTCGGGTAAAGGTTAGGGTTAGAGTTAGGGCTAGGGTTAGGGTTAGTGGATGGGGACGTTTTAGGGGACAGGTTAGGGTTCGACAAAGGTTTAGGGTGAGCGTACATGTGAGGGTACTGGTTAGTGTTAGCGTACGCGTTAGGATTATGGGACGGGTTAGTGTAAGGCTTCGGGTAAGTGTTAGGGTTAGGGTTAGGGTTAGGGGACAGGGACGGTTTAGCGGACAGGTTAGGGTACGACAACGGTTTAGTGTGAGCGTACGTGTTAGGGTACGGGTTATAGTTAGCCTACGGGTTAGGATTAGGGGACGGGTTAGGGTAAGGCTTCGGGTAAGTTTTAGGGTTAGTATTAGGGTTAGAGTTGGGGGACAGGGACGGTTTAGGGGACAGTTTAGGGTACAACAACGGTTTAGGGTGAGCGTACGTCTTAGGGTATGGGTTAGTGTTAACGTACGGAGTAGGATTAGGGGACGGGTTAGGGTAAGGCTTCGGGTAAGTGTTAGGGTTAGGGTTAGGGTTAAGTTTAGGGTTAGGGTTAGGGTACGGGGACTGTTTAGGGGACAGGTTAGGGTACGATAACAGTTTAAGGTGAGCGTACGTGTTAGGGTATGGGTTAGTTTTAGCGTACGCGTTAGGATTAGTGGACGTGTTAGGGTAAGGCTTTGGGTAAGGGTTAGGCTTAGGGTTAGGGTTAGGGTTAGGGTTAGGTGACAGGGATGGTTTAGGGGACAGGTTAGTGTACGACAATGGTTTAGGGTGAGCCTACGTGTTAGGGTAAGGGTTAGTGTTAGCGTACGAATTAGGATTAGGGGATGGGTTACGGTAAGGCTTCGGGTAAGGGTTAGGGTTAGGGTTAGGGTTAGGGTTAGGGTTAGGGTTAGGGGACGGGGACGATTTAGGGAACAGGTTATGGTACGACAATGGCTTAGGGTGAGCGTACGTGTTAGGGTACGGGTTAGTGTTATCGTACGGGTTAGGATTAGGGGACGGGTTAGTGTAAGGCTTCGGGTAAGGGTTAGGGTTAAGGTTAGGGTTAGGGTTAGTGTTAGGGTTAGGGGACGCGGACGGTTTAGGGGACAGGTTAAGGTACAACAATGGTTTAGGGTGAGCGTACGTGTTAGGGTACGGGTTAGTGTTAGCATACAAGTTAGGATTAGGGAACGGGTTAGGGTAAGGCTTCGGGTAAGGGTTATGGTTAGGGTTAGGGTTAGGGTTAGAGGACGGGGACAGTTTAGGGGACAGGTTAGTGTACGACAAGGGTTTAGGTTAAGCATACATGTTAGGGTACTGGTTAGTGTTAGTGTACGGGTTAGGTTTAGGGCACGGGTTAGGGTAAGGGTTAGGGTTAGGGTTAGGGTTAGGGTTAGGTGACGGGGACGGTTTAGGGGACATGTTAGGGTACGACAACGGTTTAGGGTGAGCGTACGTGTTAGGGTACGGGTTAGTGTTAGCGTACGGGTTAGGATTAGGTAATGTGTTAGGGTAAGGCTTCGGGTAAGGGTTAGGGTTAGGGTTAGGGTTAGGGTTAGTGTTAGGGGACCGGGACGGTTTAGGGGACACGTTAGGTTAAGACAAAGGTTTAGGGTGAGCGTACGTGTTAAGGCACGGATTTGTGTTAGCGTACGGGTTAGGATTAGGGGACGGGTTAGGGTAAGGCTTTGGGTAAGGGTTAGTGGTAGGGATAGGGTTAGGGTTAGGGGATGGGGACGGGGACGGGAACGGTTTAGGGGACAGGTTAGTGTAAGACAAAGTTTAAGGGTGAGCGTACGTGTTAGGGTGCGGGTTAGTGTTAGCGTACGGGTTAGTATTAGGGGACAGGTTAGGGTAAGGCTTCGGGTAAGGGTTAGGTTTAGAGATAGGGCTAGGGTTAGGGTTAGGGGATGGGGACGTTTTAGGGGACAGGTTAGGGTACGACAACGGTTTAGGGTGAGCGTACGTGTTAGGGTATTGGTTAGTGTTAGCGTACGCGTTAGGATTAGGGGACGGGTTAGTGTAAGGCTTCGGGTAAGGGTTAGGGTTAGGGTTAGGGTTAGGGGACGGGGACGGTTTAGGGGACAGGTTAGGGTACGACAATGGTTTAGTGTGAGCGTACGTGTTAGGGTACGGGTTATTGTTAGCGTACGGGTTAGGATTAGGGGACGGGTTAGGGTAAGGCTTCGGGTAAGGTTTAGGTTTAGTGTTCGGGTTAGGGTTAGGGGATGGGGACGGTTTAGGGGACAGCTTAGGGTACAACAAGGTTTAGGGTGAGCGTACGTGTTAGGGTATGGGTTAGTGTTAACGTACGGAGTAGGATTAGGGGACGGGTTAGGGTAAGGCTTTGGGTAAGGGCTAGGGTTACGGTTAGGGTTAGGGTTAGTGTTAGGGGACAGGGATGGTTTAGGGGACAGGTTAGTGTACGACAACGGTTTAGGGTGAGCCTACGTGTTAGGATACGGGTTAGTGTTACTGTACGAGTTAAGATTAGGGGATGGGTTAGGGTAAGGCTTCGGGTAAGGGTTAGAGTTAGGGTTAGGGTTAGGGTTAGGGTTAGGGGACGGGGACGGTTTAGGGAACAGGTTATGGTACGACAATGGTTTAGGGTGAACGTACGTGTTAGGGTACGTGTTAGTGTTAGCGTACGGGTTAGGATTAGGGTACGGGTTAGTGCAAGGCTTCGGTTAAGTTTTAGGGTTAGGGTTAGGGTTAGAGTTAGGGTTAGGGGACGTGGACGGTTTAGGGGACAGGTTAGGGTACGACAATGGTTTAGGGTGAGCGTACGTGTTAGGGTATGGGTTAGTGTTAGCATACAGGTTAGGATTACGGGACGGGTTAGGGTAAGGCTTCGGGTAAGGGTTATGGTTAGGTTTAGGGTTAGGGTTAGGGTTAGGGGATGCGAACGGTTTAGGGGACAGGTTAGGTTATGACAACGGTTTAGGGTGAGCGTACGTGTTAAGGTACGGGTTAGTGTTAGCGTACGGGTTAGGATTAGGGGACGGGATTCGGTAAGGCTTCGGGTAAGGGTTAGGGTTAGGGTTAGGGTTAGGGTTAGGGTTAGGGGACAGGAATGGTTTAGGGGACAGGTTAGGTTATGACAACGGTTTAGGGTGAGCGTACGTGTTAGAGTACGGTTTACTGTTAGCGTACAGGTTAGGATTAGGGGACGGGTTAGCATTAGGCTTAGGGTAAGGGCTAGGTTTAGGGTTAGGTTTAGGGTTAGGGTTAGAGGACGGGGACAGTTTTGGGGACAGGATAGTGTACGACAAGGGATTAGGTTAAGCGTATGTGTTAGGGTACTGGTTAGTGTTAGTGTACGGGTTAGGTTTAGGGCACGGGTTAGGGTAAGGCTGCGGGTAAGGGTTAGGGTTAGGGTTGGTGTTAGGGTTAGGGGACGGGGACGGTTTAGAGGATAGTTTAGGGTACGACAACGGTTTAGGGTGAGCGTAAGTGTTAGGGTATGGGTTAGTATTAGCGTACGGGTTAGGATTAGGTGCCGAGTTAGGGTAAGGCTTCGGGTAAGGGTTAGGCTTACGGTTAGGGTTAGGGGACGGGGACAGTTTAGGGGACATGTTAGGGTACGACAACGGTTTAGGGTGAGCGTACGTGTTAGGGTACGGGTTAGTGTTAGCGTACGGGTTAGGATTAGGGAATGTGTTAGGGTAAGGCTTCGGGTAAGGATTAGGGTTACGGTTAGGGTTATGGTTAGTGTTAGGGTACGGGGACGGTTTAGGGGACACGTTAGGTTACGACAACGGTTTAGGGTGAGCGTACGTGTTAAGGTACGGGTTAGTGTTAGCGTACGGGTTAGGATTAGTGGACGGGATTCGGTAAGGCTTCGGGTAAGGGTTAGGGTTAGGGTTAGGGTTAGGGTTAGGGTTAGGGTTAGGGGACATGGACGGTTTAAGGGACAGGTTAGTGTACGATAACAGTTTAAGGTGAGCGTACGTGTTAGGGTATGTGTTAGTTTTAGCGTACGTGTTAGGATTAGTGGACGGGTTAGGGTAAGGCTTTGGGTAAGGGTTAGGGTTAAGGTTAGGGTTAGGGTTAGGGTTAGGGGACGGGGATGGTTTAGGGGACAAGTTAGTGTATGACAACGGTTTAGGGTGAGCCTACATGTTAGGGTACGGGTTAGAGTTAGCATACGTGTTAGGATTAGGGAATGGGTTAGGGTAAGGCTTCGGGTAAGGGTTAGGGTTAGGGTTAGGGTTAGGGGACGGGGACGGTTTAGGGGACACGTTAGGTTACGACAACGGTTTAGGGTGAGCGTACGTGTTAAGGTACGGGTTAGTGTTAGCGTACGGGTTAGGATTAGGGGACGGGTTAGGGTAAGGCTTTGGGTACGGGTTAGGGGTAGGGTTAGGGTTAGGGGATGGGGACGGGGACGGGGACGGTTTAGGGGACAGGTTAGGGTAAGACAAAGATTTAGGGTGAGTGTACGTGTTAGGGTACGGGTTAGTGTTAGCGTACGGTTTAGGATTAGGGGACGGGTTAGTGTAAGGCTTCGGGTAAGGTTTATGGTTAGATTTAGGGTTAGGGTTAGGGTTAGGGGATGGGGACGGTTTAAGGGACAGTTTAGGGTACGACAACGGTTTAGGGTGAGCGTACGTGTTAGGGTAATGGTTAGTGTTAGCGTACGCGTTAGGATTAGAGGACGGCTTAGGGTAATGCTTCGGGTAAGGGTTTGGGTTAGAGTTAGGGCCAGGGTTAGGGTTAGGGGATGGGGACGGTTTAGGGGACAGGTTAGGGTACGACAATGTTTTAGGGTGAGCGTACGTGTTAGGGTACTGGTTAGTGTTAGCGTACGCGTTAGGATTAGGGTACGGGTTAGTGTAAGGCTTCGGGTAAGGGTTACGGTTAGGGTTAGGGTTAGGGTTAGGGATAGGGGACGGGTACGGTTTAGCGGACAGGTTAGTGTACGACAATGGTTTAGTGTGAGCATTCGTGTTAGGGTATGGGTTATTGTTAGCGTACGGGTTAGGATTAGGGGACGGGTTAGTGTAAGGCTTCGGGTAAGATTTAGGGTTAGTGTTAGGGTTAGGGTTACGGGATGGGGACGGTTTAGGGGACAGTTTAGGGTACAACAACGGTTTAGGTTGAGCGTACGTGTTAGGGTACGGGTTAGTGTTAACGTACGGAGTAGGATTAGGGGATGGGTTAGTGTAAGGCTTCGGGTAAGGGTTAGGGTTAGGGTTAGGGTTAGGGTTATGGGACGGGGACGGTTTAGGGGACAGTTTAGGGTACGATAACAGTTTAAGATGAGAGTACGTGTTAGGGTATGGATTAGTTTTAGCGAACGCGTTAGGATTAGTGGACGGGTTAGGGTAAGGCTTTGGGTAATGGTTAGGGTTAGGGTTAGGGTTAGGGTTAGGGGACGGGGATGGTTTAGGGGACAGTTTAGTGTACGACAACGGTTTAGGGTGAGCCTAGGTGTTAGGGTACGGGTTAGTTTTAGCGTACGGATTAGGATTAGGGAATGTGTTAGTGTAAGGCTTCGGGTAAGGGTTAGGTATAGGTTTAGGGTTAGGATTAGTGTTAGGGGACGGGGACGGTTTAGGGGACACGTTAGGTTACGACAACGGTTTAGGGTGAGCATACGTGTTAAGTTACGGGTTAGTGATAGCGTACGGGTTAGGATTAGGGGACGGTTTAGTGTAAGGCTTTGGGTAAGTGTTAGGGGTAGGGTTAGGGTTAGGTTTAGGGGATGGGGATGGGGACGGGGACGGTTTAGGGGACAGGTTAGGGAAGACAAAGGTTTAGGGTGAGTGTACGTGTTAGGGTATGGGTTAGTGTTAGCGTACGGGTTAGGATTAGGGGACGTGTTAGGGTAAGGCTTCGGGTAAGGGTTAGGGGATGGGGACGGTTTAGGGGACAGGTTAGGGTATGACAACGGTTTAGTGTGAGCGTACTTGTTAGGGTACTGGTTAGTGTTAGCGTACGCGTTAGGATTAGGGGACGGGTTAGGGTAAGGCTTCGGGTAAGAGTTAGGGTTAGGGTTAGTGTTAGGGTTAGGGGACGGGGACGGTTTAGGGGACAGGTTAGGGTACGACAATGGTTCAGTGTGAGTGTACATGTTAGGGTACGGGTTATTGTTAGAGTACGGGTTTGGATTAGCGGACGGGTTAGGGTAAGGCTTCGGATAAGGTTTAGGGTTAGTGTTAGGGTTAGGGTTAGGGGACGGGGACGGTTTAGGGGACAGTTTAGGGTACAACAACGGTTTAGGGTGAGCATACGTGTTAGGGTACGGGTTAATGTTAACATACGGAGTAGGATTAGGGGACGGCTTAGGGTAAGGCTTCGGGTAAGGTTTAGGGTTAGGGTTAGGGTTAGGGTTAGGGTTAGGGTTAGGGGATGGGGACGGTTTAGGGGACAGATTAGGGTACGATAACAGTTAAATTTGAACGTACGTGTTAGGGTATGGTTTAGTTTTAGCGTACGCGTTAGGATTAGTGGACGGGTTAGGGTAAGGCTTAGGGTAAGGGTTAGGGTTAGGGTTAGGGTTAGGGGACAGGGATGGTTTAGGGGACAGGTTAGTGTACGACAACGGTTTAGGGTGAGCCTACGTGTTAGGGTAAGGGGTAGTGTTTGCGTACGAGTTAGGATTAGGGGACGGGTTAGGGTAAGGCTTCGGGTAAGGGTTAGCGTTAGGGTTAGGGTTAGGGTTAGGGTTAGGGGACGGGGACGGTTTAGGGAACAGGTTATGGTACGACAATGGTTTAGGGTGAACGTACGTGTTAGGGTACGTGTTAGTGTTAGCGTACGGGTTAGGATTAGGGTACGGGTTAGTGCAAGGCTTCGGTTAAGTGTTAGTGTTAAGGTTAGGGTTAGGGTTAGGGTTAGGGTTAGGGGACGTGGACGGTTTAGGGGACAGGTTAGGGTACGACAATGGTTTAGGGTGAGCGTACGTGTTAGGGTATGGGTTAGTGTTAGCATACAGGTTAGGATTACGGGACGGATTAGGGTAAGGCTTCGGGTAAGGGTTATGGTTAGGTTTAGGGTTAGGGTTAGGGTTAGGGGATGCGAACGGTTTAGGGGACAGGTTAGGTTATGACAACGGTTTAGGGTGAGCATACGTGTTAGAGTACGGTTTACTGTTAGCGTACAGGTTAGGATTAGGGGACGGGTTAGCGTTAGGCTTAGGGTAAGGGCTAGGTTTAGGGTTAGGTTTAGGGTTAGGGTTAGAGGACGGGGACAGTTTTGGGGACAGGATAGTGTACGACAAGGGATTAGGTTAAGCGTAGGTGTTAGGGTACTGGTTAGTGTTAGTGTACGGGTTAGGTTTAGGGCACGGGTTAGGGTAAGGCTGCGGGTAAGGGTTAGGGTTAGGGTTGGGGTTAGGGTTAGGGGACGGAGACGGTTTAGAGGATAGTTTAGGGTACGACAACGGTTTAGGGTGAGCGTACGTGTTAGGGTATGGGTTAGTTTTAGCGTACGGTTTAGGATTAGGTGCCGAGTTAGGGTAAGGCTTCGGGTAAGGTTTAGGCTTACGGTTAGGGTTAGGGGACGGGGACAGTTTAGGGGACATGTTAGGGTACGACAACGGTTTAGGGTGAGCGTACGTGTTAGGGTACGGGTTAGTGTTAGCGTACGGGTTAGGATTAGGGGACGGGATAGGGTAAGGCTTCGGGTAAGGGTTAGGGTTAGGGTTAGGGTTAGGGTTAGGGTTAGGGTTAGGGGACATGGACGGTTTAAGGGACAGGTTAGTGTACGATAACAGTTTAAGGTGAGCGTACGTGTTAGGGTATGTGTTAGTTTTAGCGTACGTGTTAGGATTAGTGGACGGGTTAGGGTAAGGCTTTGGGTAAGGGTTAGGGTTAAGGTTAGGGTTAGGGTTAGGGTTAGGGGACGGGGATGGTTTAGGGGACAAGTTACTGTATGACAACGGTTTAGGGTGAGCCTACATGTTAGGGTACGGGTTAGAGTTAGCATACGTGTTAGGATTAGGGAATGGTTTAGGGTAAGGCTTCGGGTAAGGGTTAGGGTTAGGGTTAGGGTTAGGGGACGGGGACGGTTTAGGGGACACGTTAGGTTACGACAACGGTTTAGGGTGAGCGTACGTGTTAAGGTACGGTTTAGTGTTAGCGTACGGGTTAGGATTAGGGGACGGGTTAGGGTAAGGCTTTGGGTACGGGTTAGGGGTAGGGTTAGGGTTAGGGTTAGGGTATGGGGACGGGGACGGGGACGGTTTAGGGGACAGGTTAGAGTAAGACAAAGATTTAGGGTGAGTGTACGTGTTAGGGTACGGGTTAGTGTTAGCGTACGGTTTAGGATTAGGGGACGGGTTAGTGTAAGGCTTCGGGTAAGGTTTATGGTTAGATTTAGGGTTAGGGTTAGGGTTAGGGGATGGGGACGGTTTAGGGGACAGGTTAGGGTACGACAATGGTTTAGGGTGAGCGTACGTGTTAGGGTACTGGTTAGTGTTAGCGTACGCGTTAGGATTAGGGTACGGGTTAGTGTAAGGCTTCGGGTAAGGGTTAGGGTTAGGGTTAGGGTTAGGGTTAGGGATAGGGGACGGGTACGGTTTAGCGGACAGGTTAGTGTACGACAATGGTTTAGTGTGAGCATTCGTGTTAGGGTATGGGTTATTGTTAGCGTACGGGTTAGGATTAGGGGACGGGTTAGTGTAAGGCTTCGGGTAAGATTTAGGGTTAGTGTTAGGGTTAGGGTTACGGGATGGGGACGGTTTAGGGGACAGTTTAGGGTACAACAACGGTTTAGGTTGAGCGTACGTGTTAGGGTACGGGTTAGTGTTAGTGTACGGGTTAGGTTTAGGGCACGGGTTAGGGTAAGGCTTCGGGTAAGGTTTAGGGTTAGGGTTAGGGTTAGGTTTAGGGTTAGGGTTAGGGTTAGTGGACGGGGACGGTTTAGGGGACAGGATAGGGTACGATAACAGTTTAAGTTGAGCGAACGTGTTAGGGTATGGGTTAGTTTTTGCGTACGCATTAGGATTAGTGGACGGGTTAGGGTAAGGCTTTGGGTAAGGGTAAGGGTTAGGGTTAGGTTTAGGGGACGGGGATGGTTTAGGGGACAGGTTAGAGTACGACAACGGTTTAGGGGGAGCCTACGTGTTAGGGTACGGGTTAGTGTTAGCATACGAGTTAGGATTAGGGGATGGGTTAGGGTAAGGCTTCGGTTAAGGGTTAGGGTTAGGTTTAGGGTTATGTTTAGGAGACGGGGACGGGGACGGTTTAGGGAACAGGTTATTGTACGACAATGGTTTAGGGTGAGCGTACGTGTTAGGGTACGGGTTAGTGTTAGCGTACGGGTTAGGATTAGATGACGGGTTAGTGTAAGGCTTCGGGTAAGGGTTAGGGATAGGGTTAGGGTTAGGGTTAGGGTTAGGGGACGCGGACGGTTTAGGCGACAGGTTAGGGTACGACAATGGTTTAGGGTGAGCGTAGGTGTTAGGTTACGGGTTAGTGTTAGCATACAGGTTAGGATTAGGGGACGGGTTAGTGTAAGGCTTCGGGTAAGGGTTATGGTTAGGGTTATGTTTAGGGTTAGGGGACGGAAACGGTTTAGCGGACAGGTTAGGTTATGACAACATTTTAGGGTGAGCGTACGTATTAGGGTACGGGTTACTGTTAGCGTACGTGTTAGGATTAGGGGACGGTTTAGCGTAAGGCTTAGGGTAAGTGCTAGGGTTAGGGTTTGGGTTAGGGTTAGAGGATGGGGACAGTTTAGGGGACAGGTTAGTGTACGAAAAGGGTTTAGGTTAAGCATACGTGTTAGGGTACTGGTTAGTGTTAGTGTACGGGTTAGGTTTAGGGCACGGGTCAGGGTAAGGCTGCGGGTAAGGGTTAGGGTTAGGGTTGGGGTTAGGGTTAGGGGATGGGGACGTTTTAGAGGATAGGTTCGTGTACGACAACGATTTAGGGTGAGCGTACGTGTTAGGGTATGGGTTAGTTTTAGCGTACGGGTTAGGATTAGGGGACGGGTTAGTGTAAGGCTTCGGGTAAGGGTTAGGGTTAGGGTTAGGGTTAGGGTTAGGGGACGGGGACGTTTTAGGGGACATGTTAGGGTACAACGGTTTAGGGTGAGCATACGTGTTAGGGTACGGGTTAGTGTTAGCGTACGGTTTAGGATTAGGGAATGTGTTAGGGTAAGGCTTCGGAAAGGGTTAGGGTAAGGGTTAGGGTTAGGGTTACTCTTAGGGGACGGGGACGGGGACGGTTTAGGGGACACGTTATGTTACGACAACGGTTTAGGGTGAGCGTACGTGTTAAGGTACGGGTTAGCGTTAGCGTACGGGTTAGGATTAGGTGACGGGTTAGGGTAAGGCTTTGGTTAAGGGTTAGGGGTAGTGTTAGGGTTAGGGTTAGGGGATGGTGACGGGGACGGGGACGGTTTAGGGGACAGGTTAGGGTACGACAACGGTTTAGGGTGAGCGTACGTGTTAGGCTACTGGTTAGTGTTAGCGTACGCGTTAGGATTAGGGAACGGGTAAGGATAAGGCTTCGGGTAAGGTTTAGGGTTAGAGTTAGGGCTAGGGTTAGGGTTAGGGGATGGGGACGTTTTAGGGGACAGGTTATGGTACGACAACGGTTTAGGGTGAGCGTACGTATTAGGGTACTGGTTAGTGTTAGCGTACGCGTTAGGATTAAGGGACGGGTTAGCAGAAGGCTTAGGGTAAGGGCTAGGTTTAGGGTTAGGGTTAGGGTTAGGGTTAGAGGACGGGGATAGTTTAGGGGACAGGTTAGTGTACGCCAAGGGTTTAGGATAAGCGTACGTTTTAGGGTACTGGTTAGTGTTAGTGTACGGTTTAGTTTTAGGGCACGGGTTAGGGTAAGGCTTCGGGTAAGGGTTAGGGTTAGGGTTAGGGTTAGGTTTAGGGGACGGGGACGGTTTAGGGGACACGTTAGATTACGACAACGGTGTAGGGTGAGCGTACGTGTTAAGGTATGCGTTAGTGTTAGCGTACGGGTTAGGATTAGGGGACGGGTTAGGGTAAGGCTTTGGGTAAGGGTTAGAGGTAGGGATAGGTTTAGGGTTAGGGGATGGGGACAGGGAAGGGGACGGTTTAGGGGACTGGTTAGGATAAAACAAAGGTTTAGGGTGAGCGTACGTGTTAGGGTACGGGTTAGTGTTAGCGTACGGTTTAGGATTAGGGAACGGGTTAGGGTAAGGCTTCGTGTAAGGGTTAGGGTTAGAGTTAGGGTTAGGGTTAGGGTTAGGGGATGCGGACGGATTAGGGGACAGGTTAGTGTACGACAACGGTTTAGGGTGAGCGTACGTTTTAGGGTACTGTTTAGTGTTAGCGTACGCGTTAGGATTAGGGGACGGGTTAGGGTAAGGCTTCGGGTAAGGGTTAGGTTTAGGGTTAGGGTTAGGGTTAGGGGACGGGGACGGGGCAGTTTACGGAACAGGTTATGGTACGACAATGGTTTAGGGTGAGCGTACGTGTTAGGGTACGGGTTAGTGTTAGTGTACGGGTTAGGAATAGGGGACGGGTTTGTGTAAGGCTTCGGGTAAGGTTTAGGTTTAGGTTTAGAGTTAGGTTTAGGGTTAGGGGACGGGAACTGTTTAGGGGACAGTTTAGTTTATGACAATGGTTTAGGGTGAGCGTACGTGTTAGGGTACGGGTTACTGTTAGCGTACGGTTTAGGATTAGGGGACGGGTTAGCATAAGGCTTAGGGTAAGGGCTAGGGTTAGGGTTAGGGTTAGGGTTAGAGGACAGGGACAGTTTAGGGGACAGGTTAGTGTACGCCAAGGGTTTACGATAAGCGTACGTGTTAGGGTACTGGTTAGTGTTAGTGTACGGGTTAGGTTTAGGAGACGGGTTAGTGTAAGGCTTCGGGTAAGGGTTAGGTTTAGTGTTAGGGTTAGGGTTAGGGGACGGGGACGGTTTAGGGGACAGGTTAGGGTACGATAACAGTTTAAGGTGAGCGAACGTGTTAGGGTATGGGTTAGTTTTAGTGTACGCATTAGGATTAGTGGACGGGTTAGGGTAAGGCTTTGGGTAAGTGTAAGGGTTAGGGTTAGGTTTAGGGGACGGGGATGGTTTAGGGGACAGGTTAGAGTACGACAACGGTTTAGGGTGAGCCTACGTGTTAGGGTACGGGTTAGTGTTAGCATACGAGTTAGGATTAGGGGATGGGTTAGGGTAAGGCTTCGGTTAAGGGTTAGGGTTAGGTTTAGGGTTAGGTTTAGAAGACGGGGACGGGGACGGTTTAGGGAACAGGTTATTGTACGACAATGGTTTAGGGTGAGCGTACGTGTTAGGGTACGGGTTAGTGTTAGCGTATGGGTTAGGGTTAGGTGACGGGTTAGTGTAAGGCTTCGGGTAAGGGTTAGGGATAGGGTTCGGGTTAGAGTTAGGGTTAGGGGACGCGGACGGTTTAGGCAACAGGTTAGGGTACGACAAGGGTTTAGGTTAAGCGTACATGTTAGGGTACTGGTTAGTGTTAGTGTACGGGTTAGGTTTAGGGCACGGGTTAGGGTAAGGCTGCGGGTAAGGGTTAGGGTTAGGGTTGGGGTTAGGGTTAGGGGATGGGGACAGTTTAGAGGATAGGTTCGTGTACGACAACGGTTTAGTGTGAGCGTACGTGTTAGGGTATGGGTTATTTTAGCGTACGGGTTAGGATTATGGGACGGGTTAGGGTAAGGCTTCGGGTAAGGATTGGGTTAGGGTTAGGGTTAGGGTTAGGGTTAGGGGACGGGGACGGTTTCGGGGACATGTTAGGGTACGACAACGGTTTAGGGTGAGCGTACGTGTTAGGGTACGGGTTAGTGTTAGCGTACGGGTTAGGATTAGGGAATGTGTTAGGGTAAGGCTTCGGGTAAGGGTTAGGGTTATGTTTTGGGTTAGGGTTAGTGTTAGGGGACGTGGATGGTTTATGGGACACATTAGTTTACGACAACGGTTTAGGGTGAGCGTACGTGTTAAGGTACAGGTTAGTGTTAGCGTACGGGTTAGGATTAGGGGACGGGTTAGGGTAAGGCTTTGGGTAAGGGTTAGGGGTATGGTTAGGTTTAGGGTTAGGGGATGGGGATGGGGACTGGGGCGGTTTATGGGACAGGTTAGGGTAAGACAAAGGTTTAGGGTGAGCGTATGTGTTAGGGTACGGGTTAGTGTTAGCGTACGGGTTAGGATTAGGGGATGGGTCAGCGTAATGCTTAGGGTAAGGGCTAGGGTTAGGGTTAGGGTTAGGGTTAGAAGACGGGGACAGTTTAGGGGACAGGTTAGTGTACGACAAGGGTTTAGGTTAAGCGTAGGTGTCAGGGTACTGGTTAGTGTTAGTGTACGGGTTAGGTTTAGGGCACGGGTTAGGGTAATGCTGCGGGTAAGGTTTAGGGTTAGGGTTGGGGTTAGGGTTAGGGGACGGGGACAGTTTAGAGGATAGGTTCGGGTACGACAACGTTTTATGGTGAGCGTACGTGATAGGGTATGGGTTAGTTTTAGTGTACAGGTTAGGATTAGGGGACGGGTTAGTGTAAGGCTTTGGGTAAGGGTTAGGGGTAGGGTTAGGGTTAGGGTTAGGGGATGGGGACGGGGACGGGGAAGGTTTAGGGGACAGTTTAGGGTACGACAACGGTTTAGGGTGAGCGTACGTGTTAGGGTACTGGTTAGTGTTAGCGTACGCGTTAGGATTAGGGGACGGGTTAGTGTAAGGCTTCGGGTAAGGGTTAGGGTTAGAGTTAGGGCTAGGGTTAGGGTTAGGGGATGGGGACGTTTTAGGGGACAGGTTAGTGTACGACAACGGTTTAGGGTGAGCGTACGTGTTAGGGTATTGGTTAGTGTTAGCGTACGCTTTAGGATTAGAGGACGGGTTAGTGTAAGGCTTCGGTTAAGGGTTAGGGTTAGGGTTAGGGTTAGGGGACGGGGATGGGGACGGTATAGGGGACAGGTTAGGGTACGACAATGGTTTAGTGTGAGCGTTCGTGTTAGGGTACGGGTTATTGTTAGCGTACGGTTTACGATTAGGGGACGGGTTCGGGTAAGGCTTCGGGTAAGTTTTAGGGTTAGTGTTAGGGTTAGGGTTAGGGGACGGGGACGGTTTAGGGGACAGTTTAGGGTACAACAACGGTTTAGGTTGAGCGTACGTGTTAGGGTACGGGTTAGTGTTAACGTACGGAGTAGGATTAGGGTACGGGTTAGGGTAAGGCTTCGGGTAAGGGTTATGATTAGGGTTAGGGTTAGGGTTAGGGTTAGGGGACCGGGATGGTTTAGGGGACAGGTTATGGTACGATAACAGTTTAAGGTGAGCGTACGTGTTAGGGTATTGGTTAGTTTTAGCGTAAGCGATAGGATTAGTGGACGGGTTAGGGTAAGGCTTTGGGTAAGGGTTAGGGTTAGGGTTAGGGTTAGTGTTAGGGTTAGGGGACGGGGATGGTTTAGGGGACAGGTTAGTGTATGACAACGGTTTAGGGTGAGCCTACGTGTTAGGGTACGGGTTAGTGTAAGCGTACGAGTTAGGATTAGGGCATGGGTTAGGGTAAGGCTTCGGGTAAGGTTTAGGTTTAGGGTTAGGGTTAGGGTTAGGGTTAGTGTTAGGGGACGGGGACGGTTTAGGGAACAGGTTATGGTACGACAATAGTTTAGTGTGAGCCTACGTGTTTGGGTATGGGTTAGTGTTAGCGTACGGGTTATGATAAGGGGACGGGTTAGTGTAAGGCTTGGGTAAGGGTTACGGTTAGGGTTAGGGTTAGGGTTAGGGTTAGGGGTCGCGGACGGTTTCGGGGACATGTTAGGGTACGACAACGGTTTAGGGTGAGTGTACGTGTTAGGGTACGGGTTAGTGTTAGCGTACGGGTTAGGATTAGAGAATGTGTTAGGGTAAGGCTTCGGGTAAGGGTTAGGGTTAGGGTTAGGGTTAGGGTTAGTGTTAGGGGACGGGGACGGTTTAGGCGACACGTTAGGGGACGACAACGGTTTAGGGTGAGCGTACGTGTTAAGGTACAGGTTAGTGTTAGCGTACGGGTTAGGATTAGGGGACGGGTTAGGGTAAGACAAAGGTTTAGGGTGAGCGTACGTGTTAGGGTACGGATTAGTGTTAGCGTACGGGTTACTATAAGGTGACGGGTTAGGGTAAGGCTTCGGGTAAGGGTAAGGGTTAGATTTAGGGTTAGGGTTAGGGTTAGGGGATGGGGACGGTTTAGGGGACAGGTTAGGGTACGACAACGGTTTAGGGTGAGCGTACGTGTTAGGTTACTGGTTAGTGTTAGCGTACACGTTAGGATTAGGTGACGGGTTAGGGTAAGGCTTCGGGTAAGGGTTAGGGTTAGAATTAGGGCTAGGCTTAGAGTTAGGGTCTGCGGACGTTTTAGGGGACAGGTTAGGGTACGACAACGGTTTAGGGTGGGCGTACGTGTTAGGGTACTGGTTAGTGTTAGCGTATGTTTTAGGATTAGGGGATGGGTTAGGGTAAGGCTTCGGGTAAGGGTTAGGGGTAGGGTTAAGGTTAGGGTTAGGGGATGGGGACGGGGACGGGGACGGTTTAGGGGACAGGTTAGGGTACGACAACGGTTTAGGGTGAGCGTACGTGTTAGGGTACTGGTTAGAGTTAGGGTACGCGTTAGGGTTAGGGGACGGGTTAGTGTAAGGCTTTGGGTAAGGGTTAGTTTTAGGGTTAGGGTTAGGGTTAGGGGACGGGGACGGTGTAGGGGACAGGTTAGGGTACGAGAACGGTTTCGTGTGAACGTACGTGTTAGGGTACGGGTTATTGTTCGCGTACGGGTTAGGATTAGGGGACGGGTTAGGGTAAGGCTTCGGGTAAGGTTTAGGGTTAGTGTTAGGGTTAGGGTTAGGGGATGGGGACGGTTTAGGGGACAGTTTAGGGTACAACAATGGTTTAGGGTGAGCGTACGTGTTAGGGTACGGGTTAGTGTTAACGTATAGAGTAGGATTAGGGGACGGGTTAGGGTAAGGCTTCGGGTAAGGGTTAGGGTTAGGGTTAGGGTTAGGGTTAGGGTTAGGGGACGGGAACGGTTTAGGGGACAGGTTATGTTATGACAATGGTTTAGGGTGAGTGTACGTTTTAGGGTACGGGTTACTGTTAGCGTACGGGTTAGGATTAGGGGACGGGTTAGCGTAAGGCTTAGGGTAAGGACTACGGTTAGGGTTAGGGTTAGGTTTAGGGTTAGAGGACGGGGACAGTTTAGGGGACAGGTTAGTGTACAACAAGCGTTTAGGTTAAGCGTACATGTTAGGGTACTGGTTACTGTTAGTGTACGGGTTAGGTTTAGGGCACGGGTTAAGGTAAGGCTGCGGGTAAGGGTTAGGGTTAGGCTTGGGGTTAGGGTTAGGGGACGGGGACGGTTTAGATGATAGGTTAGGGTATGACAACGGTTTAGGGTGAGCGTACGTGTTAGGGTATGGGTTAGTTTTAGCGTACGGGTTAGGATTAGGGGACGGGTTAGGGTAAGGCTTCGGGTAAGGTTTAGGGTTAGTTTTAGGGTTAGGGTTAGGTTTAGGGGACGGGGACGGTTTAGGGGACATGTGAGTGTACGACAACGGTTTAGGGTGAGCGTACGTGTTAGGGTACGGGTTAGTGTTAGAGTACGGGTTAGGATTAGGGAATGTGTTAGGGTAAGGCTTCGGGTAAGGATTAGTGTTAGGGTTAGGGTTAGGGTTAGTGTTAGGGGACGGGGACGGTTTAGGGGACACGTTAGATTACGACAACGGTTTAGGGTGAGCGTACGTGTTATGTTACGGGTTAGTGTTAGCATACTGGTTAGGATTAGGGGACGGGTTAGGGTAAGGCTTCGGGTAAGTGTTAGGGTTAGAGTTAGGGTTAGGTTTAGGGTTAGGGGATGGGGACGGTTTAGGGGACAGGTTAGGGTACGACAACGGTTTAGGGTGAGCGTACGTGTTAGGGTACTGGTTAGTGTTAGTGTATGCGTAAGGATTAGGGCACGGTTTAGGGTAAGGCTTCGGGTAAGGGTTAGGGTTAGTGTTAGGGTTAGGGTTAGGGTTAGGTGACGGGGACGGTTTAGGGGACACGTTAAAGTACGACAACGGTTTAGGGTGAGCGTAGGTGTTAGGGTACGGGTTAGTGTTAGCGTACGCGTTAGGATTAGGGGACGGGTTACTGTAAGGCTTCGGGTAAGTGTTAGGGTTAGGGTTAGTGTTAGGGGACGGGGATGGTTTACGGGACAGGTTAGGGTACGACAACGGATTAGGGTGAGCGTACGTGTTAGGGTACGGGTTAGTGTTAGCGTACGGGTTAGGATTAGGGGACGGTATAGGATAAGGCTTCGGGTAAGGGTGAGGGTGAGGGTTAGATTTAGGGTAAGGGTTAGAGGACGGGGACGGTTTAGGGGACAGGTTAGTTTACGACAACGGTTTAGGGTGAGCGTACGTGTTAGGGTATGGGTTAGTGTTAGCGTACAGGTTAGGATTAGGGGACGGTTTATTGTAAGGCTTCTCGTAAGGTTTAGGGTTCGGGTTAGGGTTAGGGATAGTGCTAGGGGACGGGGACGGTTTAGGGGACAGGTTAGTGTACGACAATGGTTTAGGTTGAGCGTACGTGTTAGGGTATGGGTTAGTGTTAGCGTACATGTTAGGATTAGGGAACGGGTTAGGGTAAGGCTTCGGGTAAGGGTTAGGGTTAGGGTTAGGGTTAGGGTTAGGTTTAGGGGACGGGGACGGTTTAGGGGACAGGTCAGGTTATGACAACGGTTTAGGGTGAGCGTACGTGTTAGGGTATGGGTTAGTGTTAGCGTACGGTTTAGGATTAGGGGACGGGTTAGTGTAAGGCTTCGGGTAAGTGTTAGGTTTAGGTTTAGAGTTAGGGTTAGTGGATGGGGACGGTTTAGGGGACAGATTAGGGTACGACAAGGGTTTAGGTTAAGCGTACGTGTTAGGGTACTTGTTAGTGTTAGTGTACGTGTTAGGTTTAGGGCACGGGTTAGGGTAAGGCTGCGGGTAAGGTTTAGGGTTAGGGTTGGGGTTAGGGTTAGGGGATGGGGACGGTTTAGAGGATAGGTTAGGGTACGACAACGGTTTAGGGTGAGCGTACGTGTTAGGGTACGGGTTAGTTTTAGCATACGGGTTAGGATTAGGGGACGGGTTAGGGTAGGGCTTCGGGTAAGATTTAGGGTTAGCGTTAGGGGACGGGGATGGGGCCGGGGTCTGTTTAGGGGACAGGTTAGGGTACGATAACAGTTTAAGGTGAGCGTACGTGTTAGGGTATGGGTTAGTGTTAGCGTACATGTTAGGATTAGGGAACGGGTTAGGGTAAGGCTTAGGGTAAGGGCTACAGTTAGGGTTAGGGTTAGGGTTAGGGTTAGGGGATGGGGACGTTTTAGGGGACAGGTTAGGGTACGAAAATGGTTTAGGGTGAGCGTACATGTTAGGGTACTGGTTAGTGTTAGCGTACGGGTTAGGATTATGTGACGGGTTAGGGTAAGGCTTCGAGTAAGGGTTAGGGTCAGGGTTAGGGTTAGGGGATGGGGACGGGGACGGGGACGGTTTAGGGGACAGGTTAGGGTATGACAACGGTTTAGGGTGAGCGTACGTGTTAGGGTTCTGGTAAGTGTTAGCGTACGCATTAGAATAAGGGTACGGGTTAGTGTAAGGCTTCGGGTAAGGGTTAGGGTTAGGGTTAGGGTTAGGGGATGGGGACGGTTTAGGGGACAGGTTGGGGTACGACAATGGTTTACTGTGAGTGTACGTGTTAGGGTATGGGTTATTGTTAGCATACGGGTTAGGATTAGGGGACGGGTTAGGGTAAGGCTTCGGGTAAGGTTTAGGGTTATTGTTAGGGTTAGGGTTAGGGGACGGGGTCGGTTTAGGGGAGAGTTTAGGGTACAACAACGTTTTAGTGTGAGCGTACTTGTTAGGTTACGGGTTAGTGTTAACATACGGAGTAGGATTAGGGGACGGGTTAGGGTAAGGCTTCGGGTAAGGGTTAGGGTTAGGGTTAGGGTTAGGGTTAGGGTTAGGGGAAGGGGACGGTTTAGGGGACAGGTTAGGGTACGATAACAGTTTAAGGTGAGCGTACATGTTAGGGTATGTGTTAGTTTTAGCGTACACGTTAGGATTAGTGGACGGGTTAGCGTAAGGCTTTGGGTAAGGGTTAGGTTTAGGGTTAGTGTTAGGATTAGGGTTAGGGGAAGGGGATGGTTTAGGGGACAGGTTAGTGTACGACAACGGTTTAGGGTGAGTCTACGTGTTAGTGTACGGTTTAGTGTTAGCGTACGAGTTAGGATTATGGGATGGGTTAGGGTAAAGCTTCGGGTAAGGATTAGGGTTAGGGTTAGTGTTAGGGTTAGGGTTAGGGGACGGGGACGGTTTAGGGAACAGGTTATGGTACGACAATGGTTTAGGGTGAGCGTACGTGTTAGGGTATAGGTTAGTGTTAGCGTACGGGTTAGGATTAGGGGACGGGTTAGTGTAAGGCTTCGGGTAAGGTTTAGGGTTAGGGTTAGGGTTAGGGTTAGGGTTAGGGGACGCGGATGGTTTAGGGGACAGGTTAGCGTACGAGAATGGTTTAGGGTGAGCGTACGTGTTAGGGTACGGGTTAGTGTTAGCATACAGTTTAAGATTAGGGGACGGGTTAGTGTAAGGCTTCGGGTAAGGGTTATGGTTAGGTTTAGGGTTAGGGTTAGGGTTAGGGGATGGGAACGGTTTAGGGGACAGGTTAGGTTATGACAACGGTTTAGGGTGAGCGTACGTGTTAGGGTACGGGTTACTGTTAGTGTACGGGTTAGGATTAGGGGACGGATTAGCGTAAGGCTTAGGGTAAGGGCTAGGGTTAGGATTAGGTTAAGGTTAGGGTTAGAGGACGTGGACAGTTTAGGGGACAGGTTAGTGTACGACAAGGGTTTAGTTTAAGCGTACGTGTTAGGGTACTGGTTAGTGTTAGTGTACGGGTTAGGTTTACGGCACGGGTTAGGGTAAGGCTGCGGGTAAGGTTTAGGGTTAGTGTTAGTGTTAGGGTTAGGGGACGGGGACGGTTTAGGGGACAGTTTAGGGTACAACAATGGTTTAGGGTGAGCGTACGTGTTAGGGTATGGGTTAGTGTTAACGTACGGAGTAGGATTATGGGACGTGTTAGGGTAAGGCTTCGGGTAAGGGTTAGGGTTAGGGTTAGGGTTAGGGGACGGGAACGGTTTAGGGGACAGGTTAGGTTATGACAATGGTTTAGGGTGAGCGTACGTGTTAGGGTACGTGTTACTGTTAGCGTACGGGTTAGGATTAGGGGACGGGTTAGCGTAAGGCTTAGGGTAAGGGCTAGGGTTAGGGTTAGGGTTAGGGTTAGAGGACGGGGACAGTTTAGGGGACAGGTTAGTGTACGACAAAGGTTTAGGTTAAGCGTACATGTTAGGGTACTGGTTACTGTTAGTGTACGGGTTAGGTTTAAGGCACGGGTTAAGGTAAGGCTGCGGGTAAGGGTTAGGGTTAGGCTTGGGGTTAGGTTTAGGGGACGGGGACGGTTTAGGGGACAGGTTAGGGTACAACAATGGTTTAGGGTGCGCGTACGTGTTACGGTACGGGATAGTGTTAGCGTACGCGTTAGGATTAGGGGACGGGTTAGGGTAAGGCTTCGTGTAAGGGTTAGGGATTGAGTTAGGTTTAGGGTTAGGGTTAGGGGATGGGGATGGTTTAGGGGACATGTTAGGGTACAACAATGGTTTAGGGTTAGCGTACGTGTTAGGGTACAGGTTAGTGTTAGCGTATAGGTTAGGATTAGGGGACGGGTTAGAGTAAGGCTTCGGGTAAGGGTTAGGGTTAGAGTTAGGTTTAGGGTTAGGGTTAGGGGATGGGGACGGTTTAGGGGACAGGTTAGGGTACAACAATGCTTTAGGGTGAGCGTACGTGTTACGGTACGGGTTAGTGTTAGCGTACGCGTTAGGATTAGGGACGGGTTAGGGTAAGGCTTCGGGTAAGGGTTAGGGTTAGTATTAGGGCTAGGGTTTGGGTTAGGGGATGGGGACGTTTTAGGGGACAGGTTAGGGTACAACAATGGTTTAGGGTGAGCATACGTGTTAGGGTACTGGTTAGTGTTAGCGTACGCATTAGAGTTAGGGGACGGGTTAGTGTAAGTCTTCGGGTAAGGGTTAGGTTTAGGGTTAGGGTTAGGGTTAGGGGACGGGTACGGTTTAGGGGACAGGTTAGGGTACGACAACGGTTTAGTGTGAGCGTACGTGTTAGGGTACGGGTTATTGTTAGCGTACGGGTTAGGATTAGGGACGGGTTAGGGTAAGGCTTCGGGTAAGATTTAGGGTTAGTGTTAGGTTAGTGTTAGGGGATGGGGACGGTTTAGGGGACAGTTTAGGGTACATCAACGGTTTAGGGTGAGCGTACGTGTTAGGGTACGGGTTAGTGTTAACGTACGGAGTAGGATTAGGGGACGGGTTAGGCTAAGGCTTCGGGTAAGGGTTAGGGTTAGGGTTAGGGTTAGCGGACGGGAACGGTTTAGGGACAGGTTAGGTTATGAAAACGGTTTAGGGTGAGCATACGTGTTAGGGTACGGGTTACTGTTAGCTTACGGGTTAGGATTAGGGGACGGGTTAGCGTAAGGCTTAGGGTAAGGGCTAGGGTTAGGGTTAGGGTTAGGTTTAGGGTTAGAGAACGGGGACAGTTTAGGGGACAGGTTAGTGTACGACAAGGGTTTAGGTTAAGTTACATGTTAGGGTACTGGTTAGTGTTAGTGTACGAGTTAGGTTTAGGGCACGTGTTAGGGTAAGGCTGCGGGTAAGGGTTAGGGTTAGGGTTGGGGTTAGGGTTAGGGGACGGGGACGGTTTAGAGGATAGGTTAGGGTACGACAACGGTTTAGGGTGAGCGTACGTGTTAGGGTACGGGTTAGTGTTAACGTACGGAGTAGGATTAGGGGATGGGTTAGGGTAAGGCTTCGGTAAGGGTTAGGATTAGGGTTAAGGTTACGGTTAGGTTTAGGGGACGGGGATGGTTTAGGGGACAGGTTAGGATATGATAACAGTTTAAGGTGAGCGTACGTGTTAGGGTATGGGTTAGTTTTAGCGTACGTGTTAGGATTAGTGGATGGGTTAGGGTAAGGCTTTGGGTAAGGATTAGGGTTAGGGTTAGGGTTAGGATTAGGGTTAGGGGACGGGGATGGTTTAGGGGACAGGTTCATGTACGACAACGGTTTAGGGTGAGCCTACGTGTTAGGGTACGGGTTAGTGTTAGCGTACGAGTTAGGATTAGGGGATGGGTTAGTGTAAGGCTTCGGGTAAGGGTTAGGGTTAGGGTTAGGGTTAGGGTTAGGGGATGGGAACCGTTTAGGGGACAGGTTAGGTTATGACAACGGTTTAGGGTGAGCGTACGTGTTATGGTATGGGTTACTGTTAGCGTACGAGTTAGGATTAGGGAACGGGTTAGCGTAAGGCTTAGGGTAAGGGCTAGGGTAAGGATTAGGGTTAGGGTTTGGGTTAGAGGACGGGGACAGTTTAGGGGACAGGTTATTGTACGACAAGGGTTTCGGTTAAGCGTACGTGTTAGGGTACTGGTTAGTGTTAGTGTACGGGTTAGGTTTAGGGCACGGGTTAGGGTAAGGCTGCGGGTAAGGGTTAGGCTTGGGGTTAGGGTTAGGGGACCGGGACGGTTTAGGGGACAGGTTAGGGTACGACAATGGTTTAGGGTGAGTGTACGTGTTAGGGTATGGGTTAGTCTTAGCATACGGGTTAGGATCACGGGACGGGTTAGGGTAAGGCTTCGGGTAAGGCTATGGTTATGGTTAGGGTTAGGGTTAGCGGATGGGAACGCTTTAGGGGACAGGTTAGGTTATGACAACGGTTTAGGGTGAGTGTACGTGTTAGGGTATGGGTAAGTTTTAGCGTACGGGTTAGGATTAGGGGACGGGTTAGTGTAAGGCTTCGGGTAAGGGTTAGGGTTAGGGTAAGGGTTAGGGTTAGGGTTTGGGGACGGGGACGGTTCAGGGGACACGTTAGTTTACGACAACTGTTTAGGGTGAGCGTACGTGTTAAGGTACGGGTTAGTTTTAGCGTATGCGTTAGTATTAGGGGACGGTTTAGAGTAAGTCTTCGGGTAAGGGTTAGGGGTAGAGTTAGGGCTAGGGTTAGGGTTAGTGGATGGGGACGTTTTAGGGGACAGGTTAGGGTACGACAATGGTTTAGGGTGAGCGTACGTGTTAGGGTACGGGTTACTGTTAGCGTACGGGTTAGGATTAGGGGACAGGTTAGGGTAAGGCTTTGGGTAAAGGTTAGGGGTAGGTTTAGGGTTAGGGTTAGGGGATGGGGACGGGGACGGGGACGGTTTAGGGGACAGGTTAGGTTAAGACAAAGGTTTAGTGTGAGCGTATGTGTTAGGGTACGTGTTAGTGTTAGCGTCCGGGTTAGGATTAGGGGACGGGTTAGGGTAAGGCTTCGGGTAAGGGTTAGGGTTAGAGTTAGGGTTAAGGTTAGGGTTAGGGGATGGGGACGGTTTAGGGGACAGGTTAGGGTACGACAACGGTTTAGGGTGAGCGTACGTGTTAGGGTACTGGTTAGTGTTAGCGTATGCGTTAGTATTAGGGGACGGTTTAGAGTAAGTCTTCGGGTAAGGGTTAGGGGTAGAGTTAGGGCTAGGGTTAGGGTTAGTGGATGGGGACGTTTTAGGGGACAGGTTAGGGTACGACAATGGTTTAGGGTGAGCGTACGTGTTAGGGTACGGGTTACTGTTAGCGTACGGGTTAGGATTAGGGGACAGGTTAGCGTAAGGCTTAGGGTTAGGGCTAGGGTTAGGTTTAGGGTAAGGGTTAGAGGACGGGGACAGTTTAGGGGACAGGTTAGTGTACGACAAGGGTTTAGGTTAAGCGTACGTGTTAGGGTACTGGTTAGTGTTAGTGTACGCGTTAGTTTTAAGGCACGGGTTAGGGTAAGGCTGCGGGTAAGGGTTAGGGTTAGGGTTGGCGTTAGGTTTAGGGGACGGGGATGGTTTAGGGGATAGGTTAGGGTACGACAACAGTTTAGGGTGAGCGTATGTGTTAGGGTATGCGTTAGTTTTAGCGTACGGGTTAGGATTAGGGGACGGGTTAGTGTAAGGCTTCGGGTAAGGGTTAGGGTTAGGGTTAGCGTTAGGGTTAGGGGACGGTTCAGGGGACATGTTAGGGTACGACAACGGTTTAGGGTGAGCGTACGTGTTAGGGTACGGGTTAGTGTTACCCTACGGGTTAGGATAAGGGAATGTGTTAGGGTAAGGCTTTGGGTAAGGGTTAGGGTTAGTGTTTGGGTTTGTGTTATGGGACGGGGACGGTTTAGGGGACACGTTAGGTTACGACAATGGTTTAGGGGGAGCGTACGTGTTAAGGTACGGGTTAGTGTTAGCGTACGGGTTAGGATTAGGAGACGGGTTAGGGTAAGGTTCTGAGTAACGGTTAGGCGTAGGGTTAGGGTTAGGGTTAGGGGATGAGGACGGGGACGGGGACGGTTTAGGGGACAGGTTATTGTAAGACAAAGGTTTAGGGTGAGCGTACGTGTTAGGGTACGGGTTAGTGTTAGCGTATGCGTTAGGATTAGGGGACGGATTAGAGTAAGTCTTCGCATAAGGGTTAGGGTTAGAGTTAGGGCTAGGGTTAGGGTTAGGGGATGGGGTCGTTTTAGGGGACAGGTTAGGGTATGACAACGGTTTAGGGTGAGCGTACGTGTTAGGGTACTGGTTAGTGTTAGCGTACGCGTTAGGATTATGTGACGGGTTAGTGTAAGGCTTCGGGTAAGGGTTATGTTTAGGGTTAGGGTTAGGGGACGGGGACGGTTTAGGGGACAGGTTAGGGTACGACAATGCTTTAGTGTGAGCGTACGTGTTAGGGTACGGGTTATTGTTAGCGTACTTGTTAGGATTAGGGGACGGGTTAGGGTAAGGCTTCGGATAAGGTTTTGGGTTAGTGTTAGGGTTAGGGGACGGGGATGGTTTAGGGGACACTTTAGGGTACAACAACGGTTTAGGGTGAGCGTACGTGTTAGGGTACGGGTTAGTGTTAATGTACGCAGTAGAATTAGGGGATGGGTTAGGGTAAGGCTTCGGGTAAGTGTTAGGGTTAGGGTTAGGGTTACGGTTAGGGTTAGGAGACGGGAACGGTTTAGGGGACAGGTTAGGGTACGATAACAGTTTAAGGTGAGTACGTGTTAGGGTATGGGTTAGTTTTAGCGTACGCATTAGGATTAGTGGACGGGTTAGGGTAAGGCTTTGGGTAAGGGTTAGGTTTAGGGTTAGGGTTAGGGTTAGGGTTAGGGTTAGGGGACGGGGACGGTTTAGGGGACATTTTATGGTACAATAACGGTTTAGGGTGAGCGTAAGTGTTAGGGTACGGGTTAGTGTTAACGTTCGGAGTATGATTTGGGGACGCGTTAGGGTACGGCTTCGGGTAAGGTTTAGGGTTAGGGTTAGGGTTAGGGTTAGGGGACGGGAACGGTTTAGGGGATAGGTTAGGGTACGACAACGGTTTAGGGTGAGCGTACGTGTTAGGGTACGGGTTAGTGTTAACGTATGGAGTAGGATTAGGGGACGGGTTGGGGTAAGGCTTCGGGTAAGGGTTAGGGTTAGGGTTAGGGTTACCGTTAGGGTTAGGGGAAGGGGATGGTTTAGGGGACAGGTTAGGATATGATAACAGTTTAATGTGAGCGTACGTGTTAGGGTATGGTTTAGTTTTAGCGTACATGTTAGGATTAGTGGGCGGGTTAGTGTACGGCTTTAGGTAAGGGTTAGGGTTAGGGTTAGGGTTAGGATTAGGGTTTGGGGATGGGGATGGTTTAAGGGACAGGTTAGTGTACGACAACGGTTCAGGGTGAGCCTACGTGTTAGGGTACGGGTTAGTGTTAGCATACGATTTAGGATTAGGGTATGAGTTAGTGTAAGGCTTCGGGTAAGTGTTAGGGTTAGGGTTAGGGTTAGTGTTAGGGGACGCGGACGGTTTAGGGGACAGGTTAGGGTATGACAATGGTTTAGGGTGAGCGTACGTGTTAGGGTACGGGTTAGTGTTAGAATACAGTTTAGGATTAGGGGACGGGTTATGGTAAGGCTTTGGGTAAGGGTTATGGTTAGGGTTAGTGTTAGGGTTAGGGTTAGGGTTAGGGGACGGGAACCGTTTAGGGGACAGGTTAGGTTATGAAAACGGTTTAGGGTGAGCGTACATGTTAGGGTACGGGTTAGTGTTAGCATACAGGTTAGAATTAGGGGACGGGTTAGCTTAAAGCTTCGGGTAAGTGTTATGGTTAGGGTTAGGGTTAGGGTTAGGTTTAGAGTTAGGGGACGGGAACGGTTTAGGGGACAGGTTAGGTAATGACAACGGTTTAGGGTGAGCGTACATGTTAGGGTATGGGTTACTGTTAGCGTACGGTTTAGGATTAGGGGACGGGTTAGCGTAAGGCTTAGGGTAAGGGCTAGGGTTAGGGTTAGGGTTAGGGTTAGAGGACGGGGACAATTTAGGGAACAGGTTAGTGTACGACAAGGGTTTAGGTTAAGCGTACGTGTTAGGGTACTGGTTAGTGTTAGTGTACGGGTTAGGTTTAGGGCACGGGTTAGGGTAAGGCTGCGGGTAAGGGTTATGTTTAGGGTTGGGGTTAGGGTTAGGGGACTGGGACGGTTTAGAGGATAGGTTAGGGTACCACAAAGGTTTAGGGTGAGCGTACGTGTTAGGGTATGGGTTAGTTTTAGCGTACGTGTTAGGTTTAGGCGACGGATGAGGTAAGGCTTCGGGTAAGGGTTAGGTTTAGGGTTACAGTTAGGGTTAGGTTTCGGGAACGGGGACGGTTTAGGGGACAGGTTAGGGTACGACAATGGTTTAGGGTGAGTGTACGTGTTAGGGTACGTGTTAGTGTTAGCATACGGGTTAGGCTCAGGGGACTGGTTAGGGTAAGGCTTCGGGTAAGGGTTATGGTTATGATTAGGGTTAGGGTTAGGGGATGGGAACGGTTTAGTGGACAGGTTAGGTTATGACAACGGTTTAGGGTGAGCGTAAGTGTTAGGGTACGGGTAAGTTTTAGCGTACGGGTTAGGATTAGGGGACGGGTTAATGTAAGGCTTCGCGTAAGGGTTAGGGTTAGGGTAAGGGTTAGGGTTAGGGTTAGGGGACGAGGACGGTTCAGGGGACATTTTAGGGTACGACAACGGTTTAGGGTGAGCGTACGTGTTAGGGTACGGGTTAGTGTTACCCTACGGGTTAGGATAAGGGAATGTGTTAGGGTAAGGCTTTGGGTAAGGGTTAGGTTTAGGGTTAGGGTTAGTGTTAGGGGATGAGGACGGTTTAGGGGACACGTTAGGTTACGACAACTGTTTAGGGTGAGCGTACGTGTTAAGGTATGGGTTAGTGTTAGCGTACGGGTTAGGATTAGGGGACGGGTTAGTGTAAGGCTTTGGGTAACGGTTAGGGGTAGGGTTAGGGTTAGGGTTAGGGGATGGGGACGGGGACGGGGACGGTTTAGGGGACAGGTTAGGGTAAGACAAAGGTTTAGTGTGAGCGTACGTGTTAGGGTACGGGTTAGTGTTAGCGTACGGGTTAGGATTAGGGGCGGGTTAGGGTAAGGCTTCGGGTAAGGTTAGGGTTAGAGTTAGGGTTAAGGTTAGGGTTAGGGGATGGGGACGGTTTAGGGGACAGGTTAGGGTACGACAATGGTTTAGGGTGAGCATAAGTGTTAGGGTACTGGTTAGTGTTAGCATACGCGTTTGGATTATGGGACGGGTTAGTGTAAGGCTTCGTGTAAGTGTTAGGGTTAGGGTTAGGGTTAGGTGATGGGGACGGTTTAGGGGACAGGTTAGGGTACGACAATGCTTTAGTGTGAGCGTACGTGTTAGGGTACGGGTTATTGTTAGCGTACGGGTTAGGATTAGGGGACGGGTTAGGGTAAGGCTTCGGGTAAGGTTTAGGGTTAGTGTTAGGGTTAGATTTAGGGGACGGGGATGGTTTAGGGGACAGTTTAGGGTACAACAACAGTTTAGGGTGAGCGTACGTGTTACGGTATGGGTTAGTGTTAACGTACGCAGTAGGATTATGGGACGGGTTAGGGTAAGGCTTCGGGTAAGGGTTAGAGTTAGGGTAAGGGTTACGGTTAGGGTTAGGGGACGGGAACGGTTTAGGGGACAGGTAAGGGTACGATAACAGTTTAAGGTGAGCGTACGTGTTAGGGTATGGGTTAGTTTTAACGTACGCGTTAGGATTTGTGGACGGGTTGGGGTAAGGCTTTGGGTAAGGGTTAGGGTTAGGGTTAGGGTTAGGGGTAGGGGATAGGAATGGTTTAGGGGACAGTTTAGTGTACGACAACGGTTTAGGGTGAGCCTACGTGTTAGGGTATTGGTTAGTGTTAGTGTACGCGTTAGGATTAGGGGATGGGTTAGGGTAAGGCTTCGGGTAAGGGTTAGGGTTAGGGTTAGGGTTAGGTTTAGGGGACAGGGACGGTTTAGGGAACAGGTTTAGGGAATAGGTTACGGTACGACAATGGTTTAGGTTGAGCGTACGTGTTAGGGTACGGGTTAGTGTTAGCGTACGGGTTAGGATTAGGGGACGGGTTAGGGTAAGGCTTCGGGTAAAGGTTATGGTTAGAGTTAGGGTTAGGGTTAGGGTTAGGGGATGGGGACGTTTTAGGGGACAGGTTAGTGTATGACAACGGTTTAGGGTGAGCGTACGTGTTAGAGTAGTGGTTAGTGTTAGCGTACGCATTAGGATTAGGGGACGGGTTAGGGTAAGGCTTCGGGTAAGGGTTAGGGTTAGAGTTAAGGCTAGGGTTAGGGTTAGGGGATGGTGACGTTTTAGGGGACAGGTTAGGGTACGACAATGGTTTAGTGTGAGCGTATGTGTTAGGGTACTGGTTAGTGTTAGCGTACGCGTTAGGATTAGGGGACAGGTTAGTGTAAGGCTTCGGGTAAGGGTTAGGGTTAGGGTAGGGTTAGGGTTAGGGGACGGGGAAGGTTTAGGGGACCGGTTAGGGTACGACAACGGTTTAGTGTGTGCGTACGTGTTAGGGTACAGGTTATTGTTAGCGTACGGGTTAGGATTAGGGGACGGGTTAGTGTAAGGCTTCGGGTAAGGTTTAGCGTTAGTGTTAGCGTTAGGGTTAGGGGACGGGGACGGTTTAGGGGACAGTATATGGTACAACAACGGTTTAGGGTGAGCGTACGTTTTAGGGTATGGGTTAGTGTTAACGTACGGAGTAGAATTAGGGGACAGGTTAGGGTAAGGCTTTGCGTAAGGGTTAGGGTTAGGGTTAGGGTTAGGGTTAGGGTTAGGGGACGGGAACGGTTTAGGGGACAGGTTAGGTTATGACAACGGTTTAGGGTGAGCGTACGTGTTAGGATACGGGTTACTGTTAGCGTACGGTTTAGGATTAGGGGACGGGTTAGCGTAAGGCTTAGTGTAAGTGCTAGGGTTAGGGTTAGGGTTAGGGTTAGGGTTAGAGGACGGTGACAGTTTAGGGGACAGGTTAGTGTACGACAAGGGTTTAGGTTAAGCGTACGTGTTAGGGTACTGGTTAGTGTTAGTGTACGGGTTAGGTTTAGGGCACTGGTTAGGGTAAGGCTGCGGGTAAGGATTAGGGTTAGGGTTGGGGTTAGGGTTAGTGAACGGGGACGGTTTAGAGGATAGGTTAGGGTACGACAACGGTTTAGTGTGAGTGTACGTGTTAGGGTACTGGTTATTGTTAGAGTACGGGTTAGGATTAGGGAATGTGTTAGGGTAAGGCTTCGGGTAAGGGTTAGGTTTAGGGTTAGGGTTAGGGTTAGTGTTAGGGGATGGGGACGCTTTAGGGGACACGTTAGGTTACGACAACATTTTAAGTTGAGCGTACGTGTTAAGGTACGGGTTAGTGTTAGCGTCCAGGTAGGATTAGGGGACGGGTTAGGGTAAGGCTTTGGGTAAGGATTAGGGGTAGAGTTAGGGTTAGGGTTAGGGGATGGGGATGGGGACGAGGACGGTTTTGGGGACAGGTTAGGGTAAGACAAATGTTTAGGGTGAGCGTACGTGTTAGGGTACGGGTTAGTGTTAGCGTACGGGTTAGGATTAGGGGACGGGTTAGGGTAAGGCTTCGGGTAAAGGTTATGGTTAGAGTTAGGGTTAGGGTTAGGATTAGGGGATGGGGACGGTTTAGGGGACAGGTTAGGGTACGACAACGGTTTAGGGTGAGCCTACGTGTTAGGGTATGGTTTAGTGTTAGCGTTCGCGTTAGGATTAGGGGATGGGTTAGGGTAAGGCTTCGGGAAAGGGTTAGTGTTAGGGTTAGGTTTAGGTTTAGGGGACAGGGACGGTTTATGGAACAGGTTTAGGGAATAGGTTATGGTACGACAATGGTTTAGGTTGAGCGTACGTGTTAGGTTACGGGTTAGTGTTAGCGTACGGGTTATGATTAGGGGACGGGTTAGTGTAAGGCTTCGGGTAAGGGTTAGGGTTAGAGTTTGGGTTAGGGTTAGGGTTAGAGGACGGGGACAGTTTAGGGGACAGGTTAGTGTATGACAAGGGTTTAGGTTAAGCGTACATGTTAGGGTATTGGTTAGTGTTAGTGTACGGGTTAGGTTTAGGGCACGGGTTAGGGTAAGGCTGCGGGTAAGGGTTAGGGTTAGGGTTGGGGTTAGGGTTAGTGGACGGGGACGGTTTAGAGGATAGGTTAGTGTACGACAACGGTTTAGGGTGAGCGTACGTGTTAGGGTATGGGTTAGTTTTAGCGTACGGGTTAGGATTAGGGGACGGGTTAGGTTAAGGCTTCGGGTAAGGGTTAGGGTTAGTGTTAGGGTTAGGGTTAGGGGACGGGGACGGTTTGGGGGACATGTTAGGGTACGACAACGGTTTAGCGTGAGCGTATGTGTTAGGGTATGGGTTAGTGTTAACGTACGGTTTAGGATTAGGGAATGTGTTAGGGTAAGGCTTCGGGTAAGGGTTAGGTTTAGGGTTAGGGTTAGGGTTAGTGTTAGGGGACGGGGACGGTTTAGGGGACACGTTAGTTTACGACAACGTTTTAGGATGAGCGTACGTGTTAAGGTACGTGTTAGTGTTAGCGTACGGGTTAGGATTAGGGGACGGGTTAGGGTAATTCTTTGGGTAAGGGTTAGGGGTAGGGTTAGGGTTAGGGTTAGGGGATATAGACGGGGACGGGGACGGTTTAGGGGACAGGTTAGGGTAAGACAAATGTTTAGGGTGAGCATACGTGTTAGGGTACGGGTTAGTGTTAGCGTACGGGTTAGGATTAGAGGACGGGTTAGGGTAAAGCTTCGGGTAAAGGTTATGGTTTAGAGTTAGGGTTAGGGTTAGGGTTAGGGGATGGGGACGGTTTAGGATACAGGTTAGGGTACAACAACGGTTTAGGGTGAGCGTACGTGTTAGAATACTAGTTAGTGTTAGCGTACGCGTTAGGATTAGGGGACGGGTTAGGGTAAGGCTTCGGGTAAGGGTTAGGGTTAGAGTTAGGGCTAGGGTTAGGGTTAGGGGATGGGGACGTTTTAGGGGACAGGTTAGGGTAGGACAACGGTTTAGGGTGAGCGTACGTGTTAGGGTACTGGTTAGTGTTAGCGTACGCGTTAGGATTATGGGACGGGTTAGTGTAAGGCTTCGGGTAAGGGTTAGGGTTAGGGTAGGGTTAGGGTTAGGGGACGGGGACGGTTTAGAGGGTAGGTTAGGGTACGACAATGGTTTAGGTTGAGCGTACGTGTTAGGGTATGGGTTAGTTTTAGCGTACGGGTTAGGATTAGGGGACGGGTTAGGGTAAGGCTTCGGGTAAGTGTTAGGGTTAGGGTTAGGGTTAGGGGACGGGAATGGTTTAGGGGACAGGTTAGTGTACGACAACGGTTTAGGGTGAGCCTACGTGTTAGGGTATGGGTTAGTGTTAGCGTACGCGTTAGAATTAGGTGATGGGTTAGGGTAAGGCTTCGGGTAAGGGTTAGTGTTAGGGTTAGGGTTAGGTTTAGGGGACAGGGACGGTTTAGGGAACAGGTTTAGGGAATATGTTATGGTACGACAATAGTTTAGGTTGAGCGTACGTGTTAGGTTACGGGTTAGTTTTAGCGTACGGGTTAGGATTAGGGAACGGGAGAGGGTAAGGCTTCGGGTAAGGGTTAGGGTAAGATTTAGGCTTAGGGTTAGGGTTAGGGGATGGGGACGGTTTAGGGGACAGGTTAGGGTACGACAACTGTTTAGGGTGAGCGTACATGTTAGGGTACTGGTTAGTGTTAGCGTACGCGTTAGGATAAGGGTACGGGTTAGGGTAAGGCTTCGGGTAAGGATTAGGGTTAGAGTTAGGGCTAGGGTTAGGGTTAGGGGATGGGGACGTTTTAGGTGACAGGTTAGGGTACAACAACCGTTTAGGGTGAGTGTACGTGTTAGGGTACTGGTTAGTGTTAGCGGAAGCATTACGATTAGGGGACGGGTTAGTGTAAGGCTTCGGGTAAGGGTTAGGTTTAGGGTTAGGGTTAGGGTTAGGGGACGGGGACGGTTTAGGGGACAGGTTAGGGTAAGACAATGGTTTAGTGTGAGCGTACGTGTTAGGGTACGGGTTATTGTTAGCGTACGGTTTAGAATTAGGGGACTGGTTAGGGTAAGGATTCGGGTAAGGTTTAGGGTTAGTATTAGGGTTAGAGTTGGGGGACGGGGACGGTTTAGGGGACAGTTTAGGGTACAACAACGGTTTAGGGTGAGCGTACGTGTTAGGTTACGGGTTAGTGTTAACGTACGGAGTAGGATTTGGGGACTTGTTAGGGTAAGGCTTCGGGTAAGTGTTAGGGTTATGGTTAGGGTTTAGGTTAGGGTTAGGGTTAGGGGACGGGGACTGTTTAGGGGACAGGTTAGGGTACAATAACACTTTAAGGTGAGCGTACGTGTTAGGGTATGGGTTAGTTTTAGCGTACGCGTTAGGATTAGTGGACGGGTTAGTGTAAGGCTTTGGGTAAGGGTTAGGGTTAGGGTTAGGGTTAGGGTTAGGGTTAGGTGACGGGGATGGTTTAGGGGACAGGTTACTGTACGACAACGGTTTAGGGTGAGCCTAGGTGTTAGGGTACGGTTTAGTGTTAGCGTACGAATTAGGATTAGGGGATGGGTTAGGGTAAGGCTTCGGGTAAGGGTTAGAGTTAGGGTTAGGGTTAGGGTTAGGGGACGGGGACGGTTTAGGGAACAGGTTATGGTACGACAATTGTTTAGGGTGAGCGTACGTGTTAGGGTACGGGTTAGTGTTAGCGTACGGGTTAAGATTAGGGGACGGGTTAGTGTAAGGCTTCGGGTAAGGGTTAGGGTTAAGGTTAGGGTTAGGGTTAGGGTTAACGTTAGGGGACGCGGACGGTTTCGGGGACAGGTTAGGGTACGACAATGGTTTAGGGTGAGCGTACGTGTTAGGGTACAGGTTAGTGTTAGCATACAGGTTAGGATTAGGGGACGGGTTAGGGTAAGGCTTCGGGTAAGGGTTATGGTTAGGGTTAGGGTTAGGGGACGGGAACGGTTTAGGGTTCAGGTTAGGTTATGACAACTGTTTAGGGTGAGCATACCTGTTAGGGTACGGGTTACTCTTAGCGTAAGGGTTAGGATTAGGGGACGGGTTAGCATAAGGCTTAGGGTAAGTGCTAGGGTTAGGGTTAGGGTTAGGGTTAGAGGACGGGGACTGTTTAGGGGACAGGTTAGTGTACGACAAGGGTTTAGGTTAAGCTTACGTGTTAGGGTACTGGTTAGTGTTAGTGTACGGGTTAGGTTTAGGGCACGGGTTAGGGTAAGGCTGCGGGTAAGGGTTAGGGTTAGGGTTGGGGTAAGGGTTAGGGGACGGGGACGGTTTAGAGGATAGGTTAGGGTACGACAGCGGTTTAGGGTGAGCGTACGTGTTAGGGTACGGGTTAGTGTTAACGTACAGAGTAGGATTAGGGGACGGGTTAGGGTAAGGCTTCGGGTAAGGGTTAGGGTTAGGGTTAGGGTTACGGTTAGGGTTAGGGGACTGGGATGGTTTAGGGGACCGGTTAGGATATGATAACAGTTTAAGGTGAGCGTACGTGTTAGGGTATGGGTTAGTTTTAGCGTATGTGTTAGGATTAGTGGACGGGTTAGGGTAAGGCTTTGGGTAAGGGTTAGGGTTAGGGGTAGGGTTAGGATTAGGGTTAGGGGACGGGGATGTTTTAGGGGACAGGTTAATGTACGACAACAGTTTAGGGTGAGCCTACGTGTTAGGGTACGGGTTCGTGTTAGCGTACGAGTTAGGATTAGGGGATGGGTTAGTGTAAGGCTTGGGGTAAGGGGTAGGGTTAGGGTTAGGGTTAGGGTTAGGGGACGGGGACGGTTTAGGGAACAGGTTATGGTACGACAATGTTTTAGGGTGAGCGTACGTGTTAGGGGACGGGTTAGTGTTAGCGTACGGTTTAGGATTAGGGGACGTGTTAGTGTAAGGCTTCGGGTAAGGGTTAGGGTTAGGGTTAGGATTAGGGTTAGGGTTAGGTTTAGGGTTAGGGGACGCGGACGGTTTAGGGGACAGGTTAGGGTATGACAATGGTTTAGGGTGAGCGTACATGTTAGGGTACGGGTTAGTGTTAGCATACAGTTTAGGATTAGGGGATGGGTTATGGTAAGGCTTCGGGTAAGGGTTATGGTTAGGGTTAGGGTTAGGTTTAGGGTTAGTGTTAGGGGACGGGAACCTTTTAGGGGACAGGTTAGGTTATGACAACGGTTTAGGGTGAGCGTACGTGTTAGGGTACGGGTTACTGTTAGCGTACGCGTTAGGATTAGGGGACGGGTTAGCGTAAGGCTTAGGGTAAGTGCTAGGGTTAGGATTAGGGTTAGGGTTTTGGTTAGAGGACGGGGACAATTTAGGGGACAGGTTATTGTACGACAAGTGTTTAGCTTAAGCGTACGTGTTAGGGTAGTGGTTAGTGTTAGTGTACCGGTTATGTTTAGGGCACGTGTTAGGGTAAGGCTGCGGTTAAGGGTTAGGCTTGGGGTTAGGGTTAAGTGACGGGGACGGTTTAGAGGGTAGGTTAGGGTACGACAATGGTTTAGGGTGAGCGTACGTGTTAGGGTATGGGTTAGTTTTAGCGTACGGGTTAGGATTAGGGGACGGGTTAATGTAAGGCTTCGGGTTAGGGTTAGGGTTAGGGTTAGGGTTAGGGTTAGGGTTAAGTTTAGGGTTAGGGGAAGTGGACGGTTTAGGGGACATGTTAGGGTACGACAACGGTTTAGTTTGAGTGTACGTGTTAAGGTACGGGTTAGTGTTAGCGTACGGGTTAGGATTAGGGTACGGGTTAGGGTAAGGCTTTGGGTAAGGGTTAGGGGTAGGGTTAGGGTTAGGGTTAGGGGATGGGGACAGGGAAGGGGACGGTTTAGAGGACAGGTTAGGGTAAGACAAAGGCTTCGGGTGAGCGTACGTGTTAGGGTACGGTTTAGTGTTAGCGTACGGGTTAGGATTAGGGGACGGGAGAGGGTAAGGCTTCGGGTAAGGGTTAGGGTAAGATTTAGGCTTAGGGTTAGGGTTAGGGGATGGGGACGGTTTAGGGGACAGGTTAGGGTACGACAACTGTTTAGGGTGAGCGTACATGTTAGGGTACTGGTTAGTGTTAGCGTACGCGTTAGGATAAGGGGACGGGTTAGGGTAAGGCTTCAGGTAAGGATTAGGGTTAGAGTTAGGGCTAGGGTTAGGGTTAGGGGATGGGGACGTTTTAGGTGACAGGTTAGGGTACGACAACCGTTTAGGGTGAGCGTACGTGTTAGGGTACTGGTTAGTGTTAGTGGACGCATTAGGATTAGGGGACGGGTTAGTGTAAGGCTTCGGGTAAGGGTTAGGTTTAGGGTTAGGGTTAGGGTTAGGGGACGGGGACGGTTTAGGGGACAGGTTAGGGTAAGACAATGGTTTAGTGTGAGCGTACGTGTTAGGGTACGGGTTATTGTTAGCGTACGGTTTAGAATTAGGGGACTGGTTAGGGTAAGGCTTCGGGTAAGGTTTAGGGTTAGTGTTAGGGTTAGAGTTAGGGGACGGGGACGGTTTAGGGGACAGTTTAGGGTACAACAACGGTTTAGGGTGAGCGTACGTGTTAGGGTACGGGTTAGTGTTAACGTACGGATTAGGATTAGGGGACGGGTTAGTGTAAGGCTTCGGTTAAGTGTTAGGTTTAGGGTTAGGTTTAGGTTTAGGGTTAGGGGATGGAGACGGGGACGGTTTAGGGGACAGTTTACGGTACGATAACAGTTTAAGGTGAGCGTACGTGTTAGGGTACGGGTTAGTTTTAGCGTACGCGTTAGGATTAGTGGACGGGTTAGGGTAAGGCTTTGGGTAAGTGTTAGGGTTAGGGTTAGGTTTAGGGTTAGGGGACGGGGATGGTTTAGGGAACAGGTTAGTGTACGACAACGGTTTAGGGTGAGCCTACGTGTTAGGGTACGGGTTAGTGTTAGCGTACGATTTAGAATTAGGGAATGGGTTAGCGTAAGGCTTTGGGTAAGGTTTAGTGTTAGGGTTAGGGTTAGGGTTAGGGTAAGGGGACGGCGACGGTTTAGGGAACAGGTTATGGTACGACAATGGTTTAGGGTGAGCGTACGTTTTAGGGTACGGGTTTGTGTTAGCGTACGGGTTAGGATTAGGGGATGGGTTATTTTAAGGCTTAGGGTAAGGTTTAGGGTTAGGGTTAGGGTTAGGGTTATGGTTAGTGGACGCGTATGGTTTAGGGGAAAGGTTAGAGTACGACAATGGTTTAGGGTGAGCGTAGGTGTTAGGGTACGGGTTAGTGTCAGCATACAGGTTAGAATTAGGGGACGGCTTAGCTTAAAGCTTCGGATAAGTGTTATGGTTAGGGTTAAGGTTAAGGTTAGGGTTAGGGGACGGGAACGGTTTAGGGGACAGCTTAGGTTACGACAATGGTTTAGGGTGAGCGTATATGTTAGGGTATGGGTTACTGTTAGCGTACGGGTTAGGATTAGTGGACGGGTTAGCGTAAGGCTTCGGGTAGGGGTTAGGGTTAGGGTTAGGGTTAGGGGACGGGGACGGTTTAGGGGACAGGTTAGGGTACGACAATGGTTTATTGTGAGCGTACGTGTTAGGGTACGGGTTATCGTTAGCGTACGGGTTAGGATTGTGGACGGGTTAGGGTAAGGCTTCGGGTAAGGTTTAGGGTTAGTGTTAGGGCTAGGGTTAGGGGACGGGGATGGTTTAGGGGACAGTTTAGGGTACAACAACGGTTTAGGGTGAGCGTACGTGTTACGGTACGGGTTAGTGTTAACGTACGCAGTAGGATTAGGGGACGGGTTAGGGTAAGGCTTCGGGTAAGGGTTAGGGTTAGGGTTAGGGTTACGGTTAGGGTTAGGGGACGGGAACGGTTTAGCGGACAGGTTAGGGTACGATAACAATTTAAGGTGAGCGTACGTTTTAGGGTATGGGTTAGTTTTAGCGTACGCGTTAGGATTAGTGGACGGGTTAGGGTAAGGCTTTGGGTAAGGGTTAGGGTTAGGGTTAGGGTTAGGGTTAGGGGTAGGGTTAGGGGACGGGAATGGTTTAGGGGACAGGTTAGTGTACGACAACGGTTTAGGGTGAGCCTACGTGTTAGGGTATGGGTTAGTGTTAGCGTACGCGTTAGAATTAGGGGATGGGTTAGGGTAAGGCTTCGGGTAAGGGTTAGTGTTAGGGTTAGGGTTAGGTTTAGGGGACAGGGACGGTTTAGGGAACAGGTTTAGGGAATAGGTTATGGTACGACAATAGTTTAGGTTGAGCGTACGTGTTAGGTTACGGGTTAGTTTTAGCGTACGGGTTAGGATTACGGGACGGGTTAGTGTAAGTCTTCGGGTAAGGGTTAGGGTTAGAGTTAGGGTTAGGTGTAGGGTTAGGGGACTCGGACGTTTTAGGGTTCAGGTTAGGGTATGACAATGTTTTAGGGTGAGCGTACGTGTTATGGTACGGGTTAGTGTTAGCATACAGGTTAGGATTAGGGGACGGGTTAGGTTAAGGCTTTGGGTAAGGGTTATGGTTAGGGTTAGGGTTAGGGTTAGGGTTAGGGGACAGGAATGGTTTAGGGGACAGGTTAGGTTATGACAACGGTTTAGGGTGAGCGTACGTGTTAGGGTAAGGGTTACTGTTAGCGTACGGGTTAGGATTAGGGGACGGGTAAGCGTAAGGCTTAGGGTAAGGTCTAGGGTTAGGGTTTGGGTTAGGGTTAGGGTTAGAGGACGGGGACAGTTTAGGGGACAGGTTAGTGTACGACAAGGGTTTAGGTTAAGCGTACGTGTTAGGTTACTGGTTAGTGTTAGTGTACGGGTTAGGTTTAGGGCACGGGTTAGGGTAAGGCTGCGGGTAAGGGTTAGGGTTAGGGTTGGGGTTAGGGTTAGTGGACGGGGACGGTTTAGAGGATAGGTTAGCGTACGACAACGGTTTAGGGTGAGCGTACGTGTTAGGGTATGGGTTAGTTTTAGCGTACGGGTTAGGATTAGGGGACGGGTTAGGTTAAGGCTTCGGGTAAGGGTTAGGGTTAGTGTTAGGGTTAGGGTTAGGGGATGGGGACGGTTTAGGGGACATGTTAGGGTACGACAACGGTTTAGCGTGAGCGTATGTGTTAGGGTACGGGTTAGTGTTAGCGTACGGGTTAGGATTAGGGAATGTGTTAGGGTAAGGCTTCGGGTAAGGGTTAGGTTTAGGGTTAGGGTTAGGGTTAGTGTTAGGGGACGGGGACGGTTTAGGGGACACGTTAGGTTACGACAACTGTTTAGGATGAGCGTACGTGTTAAGGTACGGGTTAGTGTTAGCGTACGGGTTAGGATTAGGGGACGGGTTAGGGTAAGGCTTTGGGTAAGGGTGAGGGGTAGGGTTAGGGTTAGGGTTAGGGGATGGGGACGGGGACGGGGACGGTTTTGGGGACAGGTTAGGGTAAGACAAATGTTTAGGGTGAGCGTACGTGTTAGGGTACGGGTTAGTGTTAGCGTACGGGTTAGGATTAGGGGACGGGTTAGGGTAAGGCTTCGGGTAAAGGTTATAGTTTGAGTTAGGGTTAGGGTTAGGGTTAGGGGATGGGGACGGTTTAGGGTACAGTTTAGGGTACAACAATGGTTTAGGGTGAGCGTACGTGTTAGAATAATAGTTAGTGTTAGCGTACGCGTTAGGATTAGGGGACGGGTTAGGGTAAGGCTTCGGGTAAGGGTTAGGGTTAGAGTTAGGGCTAGGGTTAGGGTTAGGGGATGGGGACGTTTTAGGGGACAGGTTAGGGTACGACAACGGTTTAGGGTGAGCGTATGTGTTAGGGTACGGGTTAGTGTTAATGTACGGAGTAGGATTTGGGGACAGGTTAGGGTAAGGCTTCGGGTAAGTGTTAGGATTAGGGTTAGGGTTAAGGTTAGGGTTAGGGTTAGGGGACGGGGACTGTTTAAGGGACAGGTTAGGGTACGATAACAGTTTAAGGTGAGCGTACGTGTTAGAGTATGGGTTAGTTTTAGCGTACGCGTTAGGATTAGTGGACGGGTTAGTGTAAGGCTTTGGGTAAGGGTTAGGTTTAGGGCTAGGGTTAGGGTTAGGGTTAGGTGACGGGGATGGTTTAGGGGACAGGTTAGTGTACAACAACGGTTTAGGGTGAGCCTACGTGTTAGGGTACGGGTTAGTGTTAGCGTACGGGTTAGGATTAGGGGACGGGTTAGGGTAAGGCTTCGGGTAAAGGTTATAGTTTGAGTTAGGGTTAGGGTTAGGGTTAGGGGATGGGGACGGTTTAGGGTACAGTTTAGGGTACAACAATGGTTTAGGGTGAGCGTACGTGTTAGAATAATAGTTAGTGTTAGCGTACGCGTTAGGATTAGGGGACGGGTTAGGGTAAGGCTTCGGGTAAGGGTTAGGGTTAGAGTTAGGGCTAGGGTTAGGGTTAGGGGATGGGGACGTTTTAGGGGACAGGTTAGGGTACGACAACGGTTTAGGGTGAGCGTATGTGTTAGGGTATGGGTTAGTGTTAATGTACGGAGTAGGATTTGGGGACAGGTTAGGGTAAGGCTTCGGGTAAGTGTTAGGGTTAGGGTTAGGGTTAAGGTTAGGGTTAGGGTTAGGGGACGGGGACTGTATAAGGGACAGGTTAGGGTACGATAACAGTTTAAGGTGAGCGTACGTGTTAGGGTATGGGTTAGTTTTAGCGTACGCGTTAGGATTAGTGGACGGGTTAGTGTAAGGCTTTGGGTAAGGGTTAGGGTTAGGGCTAGGGTTAGGGTTAGTGTTAGGTGACGGGGATGGTTTAGGGGACAGGTTAGTGTACGACAACGGTTTAGGGTGAGCCTACGTGTTAGGGTACGGGTTAGTGTTAGCGTACGAATTAGGATTAGGGGATGGGTTAGGGTAAGGCTTCGGGTAAGGGTTAGGGTTAGGGTTAGGGTTAGGGGACGGGGATGGTTTAGGGAACAGGTTATGGTACGACAATGGTTTAGGGTGAGCGTACGTGTTAGGGTACGGGTTAGTGTTAGCGTACGGGTTAGGATTAGGTGACGGGTTAGTGTAAGGCTTCGGGTAAGGGTTAGGGTTAAGGTTAGGGTTAGGGTTAGGGTTAGGGTTAGGGGACACGGACGGTTTCGGGGACAGGTTAGGGTACGACAATGGTTTAGCGTGAGCGTACGTGTTAGCGTACAGGTTAGTGTTAGCATACAGGTTAGGATTAGGGGACGGGTTAGGGTAAGGCTTCGGGTAAGGGTTATGGTTAGGGTTAGGGTTAGGGTTAGGGTTAGGGGACGGGAACGGTTTAGGGGACAGGTTAGGTTATGACAATGGTTTAGGGTGAGCGTACGTGTTAGGGTACGGGTTACTGTTAGCGTACGGGTTAGGATTAGGGGACGGGTTAGAATAAGGCTTAGAGTAAGGGCTAGGGTTAGGGTTAGGGTTAGGGTTATAGGACGGGGACTGTTTAGGGGACAGGTTAGTGTACGACAAGGGTTTAGGTTAAGCTTACGTGGTAGGGTACTGGTTAGTGTTAGTGTACGGGTTAGGTTTAGGGCACGGGTTAGGGTAAGGCTTCGGGTAAGGGTTAGGGTTAGGGTTCGGGTTAGGGTTAGGGTTAGGTGATGGGGACGGTTTAGGGGACATGTTAGGGTACGACAACGGTTTAGGGTGAGCGTACGTGTTAGCGTACGGGTTAGTGTTAGCGTACGGGTTAGGATTTGGGGACGGGTTAGTGTAAGGCTTTTGGTAACGGTTAGGGGTAGGGTTAGGTTTAGGGTTAGGGGATGGGGACGGGGACGGGGACGGTTTAGGGAACAGGTTAGGGTAAGACAAATGATTAGGGTGAGCGTACGTGTTAGGGTATGGGTTAGTGTTAGCGTACGGGTTAGGATTAGGGGACGGGTTAGCGTAAGGCTTCGGGTAAGGGTTAGGGTTAGAGTTAGGGTTAAGGTTAGGGTTGGGGATGGGGACGGTTTAGGGGACAGGTTAGTGTACGACAACGGTTTAGGGTGAGCGTACATGTTAGGGTAATGTTTAGTGTTGGCATACGTGTTAGGATTAGGGGACGGGCTAGGGTAAGGCTTCGGGTAAGGGTTATGGTTAGAGTTAGAGCTAGGGTTAGGGTTAGGGAATGGGGACGTTTTATGGGACAGGTTAGGGTACGACAACGGTTTAGGGTGAGCGTACGTGTTAGGGTATTGGTTAGTGTTAGCGTACGTGTTAGGATTAGGCGACGGGTTAGTGTAAGGCTTCGGGTAAGGGTTTGGGTTCGGGTTAGGGTTAGGGTTAGGGGACGGTGACGGTTTAGGGGACAGGTTAGGGTACGACAATGGTTTAGTGTGAGCGTACGTGTTAGGGTACGGGTTATTGTTAGCGTACGGGTTAGGATTAGGGGACGGGTTAGGGTAAGGCTTCGGGTAAGGGTTATGGTTAGGGTTAGGGTTAGGGTTAGGGTTAGGGGACAGGAACGGTTTAGGGGACAGGTTAGGTTACGACAACGGTTTAGGGTGAGCGTACGTGTTAGGGTACGGGTTACTGTTAACGTACGGTTTAGGATTAGGTTACGGGTTAGCGTAAGGCTTAGGGTAAGGGCTAGGGTTAGGGTTAGGGTTAGGGTTAGGGGTATAGGACGGGGACAGTTTAGGGGACAGGTTAGTGTACGACAAGAGTTTAGGTTAAGTGTACGTGTTAGGGTACTGGTTAGTGATAGTGTACGGGTTAGGTTTAGGGCACGGGTTAGGGTAAGGCTGCGGGTAAGGGTTAGGGTTAGGGTTGGGGTTAGCTTTAGGGGATGGGGACGGTTTAGAGGATAGGTTAGGGTACGACAACGGTTTAGGGTAAGCGTACGTGTTAGGGTATGGGTTAGTTTTAGCGTACGGTTTAGGATTAGGGGACGGGTTAGGATTAGGGAATGTGTTAGGGTAAGGCTTCGGGTAAGGGTTAGGGTTAGGCTTAGGTTTAGGGTTAGTGTTAGGGGACGGGGATAGTTTATGGGACACGTTAGGTTACGACAACGGTTTAGGGTGAGCATATGTGTTAAGGTACGGGTTAGTGTTAGCGTACGGGTGAGGATTAAGGGACGGGTAAGGTTAAAGCTTTGGGTAACGGTTAGGGGTAGGGTTAGGGTTAGGGTTAGGGGATGGGGACGGGGACGGGGACGGTTTATGGGACAGGTTAGTGTAAGACAAAGGTTTAGTGTCAGCGTATGTGTTAGCGTACGGGTTAGTGTTAGCGTACGGGTTAGGATTACGGGACGGGTTAGCGTAAGACTTAGGGTAAGGGCTAGGGTTAGGGTTTGGGTTAGGGTTAGGGTTAGAGGACGGGGACAGTTTAGGGGACAGGTTAGTGTACGACAAGGGTTTAGGTTAAGCGTACGTGTTAGGGTACTGGTTAGTGTTAAGGTACGGGTTAGGTTTAGGGCACGGGTTAGGGTAAGGCTGCGGGTAAGGTTTAGGGTTAGGGTTGGGGTTAGGGTTAGGGGACGGGTACTGTTTAGACGATATTTTCGGGTACGAAAACGGTTTAGGGTCAGCGTACGTGTTAGGTTATGGGTTAGTTTTAGCGTACGGTTTAGGATTAGGGGACAGGTTAGTGTAAGGCTTCGGATAAGGGGTAGGGTTAGGGTTAGGGTTAGGGTTAGGGTTAGGGGATGGGGACGGGGACGAGGACGGTATAGGGGACAGGTTAGGGTAAGACAAAGGTTTAGGGTGAGCGTACGTGTTAGGGTACTGGTTAGTGTTAGCGTACGGGTTAGGATTAGGGTACGGGTTAGGGTAAGGTTTCAGGTAATGCTTAGGGTTAGAGTTAGGATTAGGGTTTGGGTTAGGGGATGGGGACGTTTTAGGGGACAGGTTAGGGTACGACAACAGTTTAGGGTGAGCGTACGTTTTAGGGTATTGGTTAGTGTTAGCGTACGCGTTAGGATTAGGTGACGGGTTAGTGTAAGGCTTCGGGTAAGGGTTAGGGTTAGGCTTAGGGTTAGGGTTAGGGGACGGGGACGGTTTAGGGGACAGGTTAGGGTACGAAAATTGTTTAGTGTGAGCGTAGGTGTTAGGATACGGGTTATTGTTAGCGTACGGGTTAGGATTAGGGGACGGGTTAGGGTAAGGTTTCAGGTAATGTTTAGGGTTAGTGATAGGGTTAGGGTTAGGGGACGGGGACGGTTTAGGGGACAGTTTACGGTACAACAACGGTTTAGTGTGAGCGTACGTGTTAGGGTACCGGTTAGTGTTAACGTACGGAGTAGGATTAGGGGACGGGTTAGGGTAAGGCTTCGGGTAAGGGTTAGGGTTAGGGTTTGGGTTAGGGTTAGGGTTAGGGGACGGGGACGGTTTAGGGGACAGGTTAGGGTACGATAACAGTTTAAGGTGAGCGTACGTGTTAGGGTATGGGTTAGTTTTAGCGTACGCATTAGGATTAGTGGACGGGTTAGGGTAAGGCTTTGGGTAAGGGTTAGGGTTAGGGTTAGGGTTAGGGTTAGGGGACGGGGATGGATTAGTGGACAGGTTACAGTATGAAAATGGTTTAGGGTGAGCCTACGTGTTAGGGTATGGGTTAGTGTTAGCGTACGAGTTATGATTAGGGGATGGGTTAGGGTAAGGCTTCGGGTAAGGGTTAAGGTTAGGGTTAGGGTTAGGGTTCGGGTTAGGTGACGGGGACGGTTTAGGGAACAGGTTATTGTACGAAAATGTTTTAGGGTGAGCGTACGTGTTAGGGTACGGGTTAGTGTTAGCATACGGGTTAGGATTAGGGGACGGGTTAGTGTAAGGCTTCGGGTAAGGGTTAGGGTTAGGGTTAGGGTTAGGGTTAGGGTTAGGGTTAGGGGACGCGGATGGTTTAGGGGACAGGTTATGGTACGACAATGGTTTAGGGTGAGCGTACGTGTTAGGGTACGGGTTACTGTTAGCGTACAGGTTAGGATTAGGGGATGGGTTAGCTTAAGGCTTAGGTTAAGGGATAGGTTTAGGGTTTTGGTTAGGGTTAGGGTTAGAGGACGGGGACAGTTTAGGGGACAGGTTAGTGTACGACAAGGGTTTAAGTTAAGCGTACGTGTTAGGGTACTGCTTAGTGTTAGTGTACGGGTTAGGTTTAGGACACGGGTTAGGGTAAGGCTGCGGGTAAGGTTTAGGGTTAGTGTTGGGGTTAGGGTTAGGGGACGGGGACGGTTTAGAGGATAGGTTAGGGTACGACAACGGTTTAGGGTGAGCGTACGTGTTAGGGTATGGGTTAGTTTTAGCGTATGGTTTAGGATTAGGGGACGGGTTACGGTAAGCCTTCGGGTAAGGGTTAGGTTTAGGGTTAGGGTTAGGTTTAGGGGACGGGGACGGTTTAGGGTACATGTTAGGGTACGACAACGGTTTAGGGTGAGCGTACGTGTTAGGGTACGGGTTAGTGTTAGCGTACGGATTAGGATTAGGGAATGTGTTAGGGTAAGGCTTCAGGTAACGGTTAGGCTTAGGTTTAGGGTTAGTGTTAGGGGACGGGGACGGTTTAGGGGACACGTTAGGGTAAGACAAAATTTTAGGGTGAGCGTACGTGTTAGGGTACTGGTTAGTGTTAGCGTACGCGTTAGGATTATGGGACGGGTTAGTTTAAGGCTTTGGGTAAGGGTTAGGGTTAGGGTTAGGGGACAGGGACGGCTTAGGGGACAGGTTAGGGTACGACAAAGGTTTAGTGTGAGCGTACGTGTTAGGGTACGGGTTATTGTTAGCGTACGGGTTAGGATTAGGGGACGGGTTAGGGTAAGGCTTTGGGTAAGGTTTAGGTTTAATGTTAGGGTTAGGGTTAGGGGACGGGGACGGTTTAGGGGACAGTTTAGGGTACTACAACTCTTTAGTGTGAGTGTACGTGTTAGGGTACGGTTTAGTGTTAACGTACGGAGTAGGATTAGGGGACAGGTTAGGGTAAGGCTTCGGTTAAGGGTTAGGGTTAGGGTTACGGTTAGGTGATGGGGACGGTTTAGCAGACAGGTTAGGGTACGATAACAGTTTAAGGTGAGCATACGTGTTAGGGTATGGGTTAGGTTTAGCGTACGTGTTAGGATTAGTGGACGTGTTAGGGTAAGTCTTTGGGTAAGGGTTAGGGTTAGGGTTAGGGTTAGGTTTAGGGTTAGGTTTAGGGTTAGGGGACGTGGAAGGTTTAGGGGACAGGTTAGGGTACGACAATGGTTTAGGGTGAGCGTACGTGTTAGGGTACGGGTTAGTGTTAGCGTACGGGTTAGGATTCGGGTACGGGTTAGGGTAAGGCTTCGGGTAAGCGTTATGGTTAGGGTTAGGGTTAGGGTTAGGGTTAGGGGACGGGAACGCTTTAGGGAACAGGTTAGGTTATGACAACGGTTTAGGGTGAGCGTACGTGTTAGGGTACAGGTTACTGTTTGCATACGGGTTAGGATTAGGGGACGGGTTAGCGTAAGGCTTAGGGTAAGGTTTAGGGTTAGGGTTAGGGTTAGCGTTAGGGTTAGGGGACGGGGACGGCCTAGGGTACAGGTTAGGGTACGACAACAGTTTAGGGTGAGCGTACGTATTAGGGTACGGGATAGTGTTAGCGTACGGGTTAGGATTCATGGTCGGGTTAGAGTAAGGCTTCGGGTAAGGGTTAGGGTTAGGTTTAGGATTAGGGTTAGGGTTAGGGGATGGGGACGGTTTAGGGGACAGGTTAGGGTATGACAATGGTTTAGTGTGAGCGTACATGTTAGGGTATGGGTTAATGTTAGCATACGGTTTAGGATTAGGGGAGGGGTTAGGGTAAGGCTTCGGGTAAGGGTTAGGTTTAGGATTAGGGTTAGGGTTAGGGGACGGGGACGGTTTAGGGGATAGGTTAGGGTACGACAACGGTTTAAGGTGAGCGTACGTGTTAGGGTATGTTTTAGTTTTAGCGTACGGGTAGGGATTAGGGGACGGGTTAGGGTAAGGCTTCGGGTAAGGGCTAGGGTTAGGGTTAGGGTTAGGGTTAGGGTTAGGGGACGGGGACGGTTTAGGGGACATGTTAGTGTACGCCAACGGTTTAGGGTGAGCGAACGTGTTAGGGTATGGGTTAGTGTAAACGTACGGGTTAGGATTAGGGAACGTGTTAGGGTAAGTCTTCGGGTAAGGATGAGGTTTAGGGTTAGGTTTAGGGTTAGTGTTAGGGGACGGAGACGGTTTAGGGGACAGGTTAGTTTACGACAACGGTTAAGGGTGAGCGTACGTGTTACAGTACGGGTTAGTATAAGCGTACGGGTTAGGATTATTGGACGGGTTAGGGTAAGGCTTCGGGTAAGGGTTAGGGTTAGGGTTAGGGTTAGGTTTAGGGTTAGGGTTAGGCTTAACGGACGGGGACGGTTTAGGGAACAGGTTAGGGTATGACAACGGTTTCGGTTGAGCGTACGTGTTAGGGTACGGGTTAGTGTTAGCGTACGTGTTAGGATTAGGGTACGGCTTAGGGTAAGGCTTCGGGTAAGGGTTAGGGTTAGGGTTAGGGTTAGGGTTAGGGGATGGGGACGGTTTAGGAGACAGGTTAAGGTACGACAACGGTTTAGGGTGAGCGTACGTGTTAGGGTACGGGTTAATGTTAGCGTATGGGTTAGGATTATGGGATGGGTTAGGGTAAGGCTTCGGGTAAGGTTTAGGGTTAGGGTTAGGGTTAGGGGACGGGGACGGTTTAGGGGACAGGTTAGGGTACAACAAAGATTTAGGGTTAGCGTACATGTTAGGGTACGGGTTAGTGTTAGCGTACGGTTTAGGATTAGGGGACGGTTTAGGGTAAGGCTTTGGGTAAGGGTTAGGGTTAGAGTTAGGGTTAGGCTTAGTGTTAGGGGACGGGGACGGTTTAGGGGACAGGTTAGTGTACGACAGCAGTTTAGGGTGAGCGTACGTGTTAGGGTACGGGTTAGTGTTCGCGTACAGTTTAGGATTAGAGGACGGGTTAGTGTATGGCTTCGGGTAAGGGTTAGGGTTAGGGTTACGGTTAGGGTTAGGGTTAGGGGATGGGGAATGATTAGGGGACAGGGTCGGGTACGACAACGGTTTAGGGTGAGCGTACGTGTTAGGGTATGGGTTAGTGTTAGCGTACGGGTTAGGATTAGGGGACGGGTAAGTGTAAGGCTTCGGGTAAGTTTTATGGTTAGGGTTAAGGGTAGCGTTAGGGTTACGGGACGGGGACGGTTTAGGGGACAGGTAGGTTATGACAACGCTTTAGGGTGAGTGTACGTCTTAGGGTACGGGTTAGAGTTAGCGTACGGGTTACGATTAGGGGACGGGTTAGGGTAAGGCTTCGGGTAAGGGTTAGATTTAGGGTTAGGGTTGGGTTAGGGTTAGGGTTAGGGGACGGGGATGGTTTAGAGGACAGGTTAGGGTACGACAGCGGTTTAGGGTGAGCGTACGTGTTAGGATACGGGTTAGTTTAGCGTACGGGTTAGGATTAGGTGACGGGTTAGGGTAAGGCTTCGGGTAAGTGTTAGGGTTAGGGTTAGGGTTAGGGTCAGGGGACGGTGATGGTTTAGGGGACAGGTTAGTGTACGACAACAGTTTAGGGTGAGCGTAAGTGCTAGGGTACGATTTAGTGTTAGCGTACGTGTTAGGATAAGGGGACCAGTTAGTGTAAGGCTTCGTGTAAGGGTTAGGGTTAGGGTTAGGGTTAGGGTTAGGGTACGCGGACGGTTTAGGGGACAGGTTAGGGTACGACAATGGTTTAGGGTGAGCGTACGTGTTACGGTACGGGTTAGTGTTAGCATACAGTTTAGGATTAGGGGACGGGTTAGTGTAAGTCTTCGGGTAAGCGTTATGGTTAGGGTTAGGGTTAGGGGTAGGGTTAGGGGACGTGAACGGTTTAGGGGACAGGTTAGGTTACGACAAAGGTTTAGGGTGAGCGTACATGTTAGCATACGGGTTAGTGTACGTGTACAGTTTAGGATTAGAGGACGGGTTAGCGTAAGGCTTCTGGTAAGGGTTAGGGTTAGGGTTAGGTTTACGGTTAGGTTTAGGGTTAGGGGACGGGGAATGATTAGGGCACAGGTTCGGGTACGACAACGGTTTAGGGTGAGCACACGTGTTAGGGTATGGGTTAGTGTTAGCGTACGGGTTAGGATTAGGGGACGGGTTAGTGTAAGGCTTCGGGTAAGATTTATGGTTAGGGTTAAGGTTAGCGTTAGGGTTACGGGATGGGGACGGTTTAGGGGACAGGTTAGGGTATGACAATGCTTTAGGGTGAGCGTACGTCTTAGGGTACGGTTTAGAGTTATCGTACCGGTTAGGATTAGGGGAGGGGTTAGGGTAAGGCTTCGGGTAAGGGTTAGGGTTAAAGTTAGGGTTAGGGTTAGGGTTGCGGACGGTTTACGGGACAGGTTAGGGTACGACAATGGTTTAGGGTGAGCGTACGTGTTAGGGTATGGCTTAGTGTTAGCATACAGGTTAGGGTTAGGGTTAAGGTTAGTGTTAGGGGTACTGTTAGGGGACGGGAACGGTTTAGGGGACAGGTTAGGTTACGACAACGGTTTAGGGTGAGCATACGTGTTAGGGTACGGGTTACTGTTAGCGTACAGTTTAGCATTAGGTGACGGGTAAGCGTAAGGCTTAGGGTAAGGGCTAGGGTTAGGGTTAGGTTTAGGGTTAGGTTTAGGGGACGGGGACACTTTAGGGGAGAGGTTAGTGTACGACAAGGGTTTAGGTTAAGTGTACGTTTTAGGGTACTGGTTAGTGTTAGTGTTAGTGTACGGTTTATGTTTATGTCACGGGTTAGGGTAAGGCTTCGGGTAAGGGTTAGGGTTAGGGTTGTGTTTAAGGTTAGGGGACGGTGACGGTTTAGAGGATAAGTTACGGTACAACGGTTTAGGGTGAGCGTTCGTGTTAGGGTATGGGTTAGTTTTAGTGTACGGGTTAGGATTAGGAGATGGGTTAGGGTAAGGCTTAGGGTAAGGTTTAGGGTTAATGTTAGGGTTAGGATTAGGGGACGGGGACGGGGATGGTTTAGGGGACATGTTAGGGTACGACAACGGTTAAGGGTGAGTGTACATGTTAGGGTACGGGTTAGTGTTAGCGTACGGGTTAGGATTAGGGTATGTATTAGGGTAAGACTTCGGGTAAGGGTTAGGGTTAGAGTTAGGGTTAGGGTTAGTGTTAGTAGACGGGGACGGTTTAGGGGACACGTTAGGTTACGAAAACGGTTTAGGGTGAGCGTACGTGTTAAGGTACGGGTTAGTGTTAGCGTGCGGGTTAGAATTAGGGGACGGCTTAGGGTAAGGCTTTGGGTAAGTTTTAAGGGTAGGGTTAGGGTTAGGGTTAGGGGATGGGGACGGGGTCGGGGATGGTTTAGGGGACATGTTAGGGTAAGACAAAATTTTAGGGTGAGCGTACGTGTTAGGGTATGTGTTAGTGTTAGCGTAAGGGTTAGGATTAGGGGACGGGTTAGGGTAAGGCTTCGGGTAAGGGTTAGGGTTAGAGTTAGGGTGAGGGTCAGGGTTAAGGGATGGGGACGGTTTAGGGGACAGGTTAGGGTACGCCAACGGGTTAGGGTGAGCGTACATGTTAGGGTACTGGTTAGTGTTAGCGTACGCGTTAGGATTAGGGGACGGGTTAGGGTAAGGATTCGGGTAAGGGTTAGGGTTAGAGTTAGGGTTAGGGTTAGGGGATGGGGACGGTTTAGGGGACAGGTTACGGTACGACAATGGTTTAGTGTGAGCGTACGTGTTTGGGTACGGTTTATTGTTAGCGTACGGGTTAGGATTAGGGGACGGGTTAGGGTAAGGCTTCGGGTAAGGTTTAGGGTTAGTGTTAGGGTTAGGGTTAGGGGACGGGGACGGTTTAGGGGACAGGTTAGGGTACAACAACGGTTTAGGTTGAGCGTACGTGTTAGGGTATGGGTTAGTGTTAACGTACGGGTTAGGATTAGGGGACGGGTTAGGGTAAGCTTCGGATAAGGGTTAGGGTTAGGGTTAGGGTTAGGGTTAGGGGACATGGACGGTTTACGGGACAGGTTAGGGTACGATAACAGTTTAAGGTGAGCGTACGTGCTATGGTATGGGTTAGTTTTAGCGTACGTGTTAGGATTAGGGGACGGGTTAGTGTAAGGCTTCGGGTATGGGTTAGGGTTAGGGTTAGGGTTAGGGTTAGGGGACGGGGATGGTTTAGGCGACAGGTTAGGGTACGACAACCGTTTAGGGTGAGCGTACGTGTTAGGGTAAGGGTTAGTGTTAGCGTACGGTTTAGGATTAAGGGACATGTTAGGGTAAGGCTTCGGGTAAGAGTTTGGGCTGGGTTTAGGGTTAGGGTTAGGGTTAGGGGACTGGGACGGTTTAGGGGACAGGTTAGGGTACGACAATGGTTTAGTGTGAGCGTACGTTTTAGGGTACGGGTTAATGTTAGCATACGGGATAGGATTATGGGACAGGTTAGGATAAGGCTTCGGGTAAGGGTTAGGTTTAGGATTAGTGTTAGGTTTAGGGGAAGGGGACGGTTTAGGGGATAGCTTAGGGTACGACAACGGTTTAGGGTGAGCGTACGTGTTAGGGTACGGGTTAGTGTTAGCGTACGTGTTAGGATTAGGGTACGGCTTAGGGTAAGGCTTCGGGTAAGGGTTAGGGTTAGGGTTAAGGTTAGGATAAGGGGATGGGGACGGTTTAGGAGAGAGGTTAAGGTACGACAACGGTTTAGAGTGAGCGTACGTCTTAGGGTACGGGTTAGTGTTAGCGTACGGGTTAGGATTAGGGGACGGGTTAGGGTAAGGCTTCGGGTAAGGGTTAGGGTTAGGGTTAGGTTTAGGGTTAGAGTTAGGGGACGGGGACGGATTAGGGGACAGGTTAGGGTACTACAGCGGTTTAGGTTGAGCGTACATGCTAGGGTACGATTTAGCGTTAGCGTACGGGTTAGGATTTGCGGACGGCTTAGGGTAAGGCTTCGGGTAAGGGTTAGGGTTAGGGTTAGGGTTAGGATTAGGGGACGGGGACGGTTTTGGGGACAGGTTAGTGTACGTCAACGGTTTAGGTTGAGCGTACGTGTTAGGGTACGGATTAGTGTTAGCATACTGGTTGGGATTAGGGGATGTGTTAGGGTAAGACTACGGGTAAGGTTTAGGGTTAGGGTTAGGGTTAGGGGATGGGGACGGTTTAGGGGACAGGTTAGGGTACGACAACTGTTTAGGGTGAGCGTACGTGTTAGGGTACTGGTTAGTGTTAGCGTACGGGTTAGGTTTAGGGGACGTGTTAGGGTAAGACTTCGGGTAAGGTTTAGTGTTAGGGAAAGGGGACGGGGACGGTTTAGGGGACAGGTTAGTGTACGACAACGGTTTAGGGTCAGCGAACGTGTTAGGGTATGTGTTAGTGTTAGCGTACGGGTTAGGATTAGGGGACGGGTTAGTGTAAGGCATCGGGTAAGGGTTAGGGTTAGTGTTAAGTTTAGTGTTAGGGTTAGGGGTCGGGGACGGTATAGGGGACAGGTTAGCGTACGACTATGGTTTAGGGTGAGCGTATGTGTTAGGGTACCGGTTAGTGTTAGCATACGGGTTAGGATTAGGGAACGGGTTAGGGTAAGGCTTCGGGTAAGGGTTAGGGTTAGGGTTAAGGTTAGGGTTAGGGTTAAGTGACGGGGACGGTTTGGGGGACAGTTTAGGGTACGACAACAGTTTAGGGTGAGGGTACATATTAGGGTAAGGGTTAGTGTTAGCGTACGGGTTTTGATTCGGGGACGGGTTAGGGTAAGGCTTCGGGTAAGGGTTAAGGTTAGGGTTAGGGTTAGGGTTAGGGTTAGGGGATGGTGACGGTTTAGGTGACAGGTTAGTGTACGACAACAGTTTAGGGTGAGCGTAGGTGTTAGGGTACAGTTTAGTGTTAGCGTACGAGTTAGGATTAGGGGACGGGTTAGTGTAAGGCTTCGGGTAAGTGTTAGGGTTATGGTTAGGGTTAGGCTTAGGGTTAGGGTTAGGGGACAGGGATGGTTTAGAGGAGAGGTTAGGGTTCGACCACGGTTTAGGGTGAGCGTACGTGTTAGGGTACGGGTTAGTGTTAGCGTACGGGTTAGGATTAGGGGACGGGTTAGTGTAAGGCTTCGGGTAAGGTTTAGGGTTACGGTTAGGGTTAGGGGACGGGGACGGTTTATGGGACAGGTTAGGGTACGACAACGGTTTAGTGTGAGCGTACGTGTTAGGGTATGGGTTTGTGTTAGCGTACGGGTTCGGATTAGTGGACGGGTTAGGGTAAGGCTTATGGTAAGTGTTAGGGTTACGGTTAGCGTTAGGGTTAGTGGACGGGGCCGGTTTAGGGGACAGGTTATTGTACGACAACGGTTTAGTGTGAGTGTACGTGTTAGGGTATGGGTTAGTGTTAGCGTACGGTTTAGGATTAGGGGACGTGTTAGTGGAAGGCTTCGGGTAAGGGTTAGTGTTAGGGTTAGGGTTAGGGTTAGGGTTAGTGTTAGGGGACGGGCCCAGTTTAGGGGACAGTTTAGGTTACGACAACGGTTTAGGGTGAGCGTACGTGTTAGGGTAAGGGTTAGTGTTAGCGTACGGTTTAGGATTAGGGCACGGGTTAGGGTAAGGCTTCGGGTTAGTGTTAGTGTTAGGGTTAGGGGTAGGGTTTCGGTTAGGGTTAGGGGATGTGGACGATTTAGGGGACAGGTTAGGTTACGACTACAGTTTAGGTTGAGCGTACTTGTTAGGGTACGGGGTAGTGTTAGCTTATGTGTTAGTATTAGGGTACGGCTTATGGTAAGCCTTCGGGTAAGGGTTAGGGTTAGGGTTAGGGATAGGGTTAGGGATAGGGGACAGGGACGGTTTAGGGGACAGGTTAGGGTACGACAACGTTTTAGGGTGAGCGTAAGTGTTAGGGTATGGGTTAGTGTTAGCGTACGGTTTAGGATTAGGGCACGGGTTAGGGTAAGGCTTCGGGTTAGTGTTAGTGTTAGGGTTAGGGGTAGGGTTTCGGTTAGGGTTAGGGGATGTGGACGATTTAGGGGACAGGTTAGGGTACGACTACAGTTTAGGTTGAGCGTACTTGTTAGGGTACGGGGTAGTGTTAGCTTATGTGTTAGTATTAGGGTACGGCTTATGGTAAGCCTTCGGGTAAGGGTTAGGGTTAGGGTTAGGGATAGGGTTAGGGATAGGGGACAGGGACGGTTTAGGGGACAGGTTAGGGTACGACAACGTTTTAGGGTGAGCGTAAGTGTTAGGGTATGGGTTAGTGTTAGCGTATGGGTTAGGATTAGGGGACGGGTTAAGGTAAGGCTTCGGGTAAGGGTTAGGGTTGTTTTAGGGTTAAGGTTAGGGTTAGGTGACGGGGACGGTTTAGGGGACAGGTTAAAGTACGAGAACAGTTTAGGGTGAGCGTACGTGTTAGGGTACGGGTTAGTGTTAGCGTACGCGTTAGGATTAGGGGACGGGTTAGTGTAAGGCTTCGGGTAAGTGTTAGGGTTAGGGTTAGGTTAAGGGTTAGGGGATGGGGACGGTTGAGGGTACAGGTTAGCGTATAACAACAGTTTAGGGTGAGCGTACAAGTTAGGGTATGGATTAGTGTTAGCTTACGGGTTAGTATTACGGGACAGGTTAGGGTAAGGCTTCGGGTAAGGGGTAGGGTTAGGGTTAGAGTTAGGGTTAGTGGACGGGGACGGTTTAGGGGACAGGTTAGGGTACGACAACGGTTTAGGGTGAGCGTACCTGTTAGGATACGGGTTACTGTTAGTGTACGGGTTAGGATTAGGGGACGGGTTAGGTTAAGCCTTCGGGTAAGGGTTAGGATAAGGGTTAGGTTTAGGTGACGGGGACGGTTTTGGGGACAGGTTACGGTACAACAACGGTTTAGGGTGAGCGTACGTGTTAGGATATGGGTTAGTGTTAACGTACGGGTTAGGTTTATGGGATGGGTTAGGTTTAGGCTTCGGGTAAGTGTTTGGGTTAGGGTTAGTGTTAGGGTTAGGGCTAAGGTTAGGGTTATGGGACGGTGACCGTTTAGGGGACAGTTTAGGGTACGATATCGGTTTAGTGTGAGCGTACGTTTTTGGGTACGTGTTAGTGTTAGCGTACTGGTTAGGATTAGGGGACGGGTTAGTTTAAGGCTTCGGGTAAGGGTTAGGTTTAGGGTTAAGGTTAGGGTTAGGGGACGGGACGGTTTAGGGGACAGGTTAGGGTACGACAACGTTTTAGTGTGAGCGTACATGTTAGGGTACGGGTTAGTGTTAGCATACGGGTTAGGATTAGGGGACGGGTTAGGGTAAGGCTTCAGGTAAGGGTTAGTGTTAGAGATAGAATTAGGGTTAGGGTTAAGGGACCGGGACGGTTTGGGGACAGTTTAGCATACGACCATGGTTTAGGGTGAGCGTACATGTTAGAGTACGGGTTAGTGATAGCCTACGGGTTAGGATAAAGGGACGGGTAAGTGTAAAGCTTCGGGTAAGGGTTAGTTTTAGGGTTAGGGTTAGGGTTAGGGGACGGGGATGGTTTAGGGGACAGGTCAGGGTACGACAACGGTTTAGGGTGAGCGTACGTGTTAGGGTAAGGGTTAGTGTTAGCGTATGGGTTAGGACTAGGGGATGGTTTTGGATAAGGCTTCGGGTAAAGGTGAGGGTTAGGGTTAGGTTTAGGGTTAGGGTTAGGGGACGGGGACGGTTTAGGGGACAGGTTAGTGTACGACAACGGTTTAGGGTGAGCATACGTGTTAGGGTATGGGTTAGTGTTAGCGTACAGGTTAGGATTAGGGGACGGTTTATTGTAAGGCTTCACGTAAGGTTTAGGGTTAGGGTTAGAGTTAGGGTTAGTGTTAGGGGACGGGGACGGTTTAGGGGACAGGTTAGTGTACGACAATGGTTTAGGGTGAGCGTACCTGTTAGGGTACGGTTTAGTGTTAGCGTACGGGTTAGGATTAGGGAACGGGTTAGGGTAAGGCTTCGGGTAAGGGTTAGGTTTCGGGTTAGGGATAGGGTTAGGGTTAGAAGACGGGGACGGTTTAGGGGACAGGTCAGGTTACGACAACGATTTAGGCTGAGCGTACGTGTTAGGGTACGGGTTAGTGTTAGCGTACGGGTTAGGATTAGGGGACGGGTTAGTGTAAGGCTTCGGGTAAGGGTTAGGGTTAGGGTTAGTGTTAGGGTTAGGGGACGGGGACTGTTTAGGGTACAGGTTAGGGTACAACAACGTTTTATGGTGAGCGTACGTGTTAGGGTACGGGTTAGTGTTAGCGTACGGGTTAGGATTAGGGGACGGGTTAGTGTAAGGCTTCGGGTAAGGGTTAGGGTTAGGGTTAGTGTTAGGGTTAGGGGACGGGGACTGTTTAGGGTACAGGTTAGGGTACAACAACGTTTTATGGTGAGCGTACGTGTTAGGGTATGGGTTAGTGTTAGCGTACGGTTTAGGATTAGGGGACGGGTTAGGGTAAGGCTTCAGGTAAGGGTTAGGGTTAGGTTTAGGGTTAGGGGACGGGGACGGTTTAGGGTACAGGTTAGCGTATGACAACAGTTTAGGGTGAGCGTACAAGTTAGGGTATGGATTAGTGTTAGCGTACGGGTTAGTATTAGGGGACGGTTTAGGGTAAGGCTTCGGGTAAGGGGTAGGATTAGGGTTAGTGGACGGGGACGGTTTAGGGGACAGGTTAGGGTACGACAACGGTTTAGGGTGAGCGTACATGTTAGGGTATGGGTTACTGTTCGCGTATGGGTTAGGATTAGGGGACGGGTTAGGTTAAGCCTTCGGGTAAGTGTTAGGATAACTGTTAGGTTTAGGTGACGGGGACGGTTTTGGGGACAGGTTAGGGTACGACAACAGTTTAGGGTGAGCGTACGTGTTAGGATATGGGTTAGTGTTAGCGTACGGGTTAGGATTATGGGATGGGTTAGGTTAAGGCTTCGGGTAAGTGTTTGGGTTAGGGTTAGTGTTAGGGTTAGGGCTAGGGTTAGGGTTATGGGACGGGGACCATTTAGGGGACAGTTTAGGGTACGACAACGGTTTAGGGTGAGCGTACGTGTTTGGGTACGTGTTAGTGTTAGCGTACGGGTTAGGATTAGGGGATGGGTTAGTTTAAGGCTTCGGGTAAGGGTTAGGTTAAGGTTAAGGTTAGGGGTAGGGGACGGGACGGTTTAGGGGACAGGTTAGGGTACGACAACTGTTTAGTGTGAGCGTACATATTAGGGTACGGGTTAGTGTTAGCATACGGGTTAGGATTAGGGGACGGGTTAGGGTAAGGCTTCGCGTAAGGGTTAGTGTTAGAGATAGAATTACGGTTAGGGTTACGGGACCGGGACGGTTTGGGGACAGTTTAGCGTACGACCATGATTTAGGGTGAGCGTACATGTTAGAGTACGGGTTAGTGATAGCCTACGGGTTAGGATAAAGGGACCGGTAAGTGTAAGGTTTCGGGTAAGGGTTAGTTTTAGGGTTAGGGTTAGGGTTAGGGGTAGAGGACGGGGCCGGTTTAGCGGACAGGTTAGTGTAGGAGAACGGTTTAGGTTGAGCGTACGTGTTAGGGTATGGGATAGTGTTAGCGTACGTGTTAGGATTGGGGACATGTTAGTGGAAGGCTTCGGGTAAGGGTTAGGATTAGGGTTAGGTTTAGGGGACGGGGATGGTTTACGATACATATTAGGATACGACAACCGTGTAGGTTGAGCGTACGTGTTAGGGTATGGGTTAGTGTTAGCGTACGGTTTAGGATTAGGTGACGGTTTAGCATAAGACTTCGTGTAAGGGTTAGGTTTAGGGTTATGGTTAGGGTTAGGGTTAGGGGACGAGGACGATTTAGGTGACAGTTTAGGGTACAGCAACGGTTTAGGGTGAGTGTAGGTTTTAGGGTACGGGTTATGGTTAGGGTTAGGGTTAGGGGATGAGGACGATTTAGGGGACAGGTTACCGTACGATCACGGTTTAGGGTGAGCGTACGTGTTAGGGTATGGGTTAGTGTTAGCGTATGGGTTAGGATTAGGGAAGGGGTTAGGTTAAGGCTTCGGGTAAAGGTTAGTGTAAGTCTTTTCTATTATATATTTGGCATATGGGCCGGAGTCTGTGCTAATTTCAATCTCTGGTTTTATGCGGCACCCTAACTCACCTTTTCCCATAAGCAAGCGAAAGTTGTTTTTCTAAATTTGAAACCCTGTTCTCTATTGTAATTCAGTTCATGTGTAGTCAAGTTTACATCTCGTGTATTAGTCATATCTTATGATGTTTCTTTTTCTCTGTGACTTATTTCACGTAGTATCACTGTACCTGAAGCCACTCAGTATGCCGCTTCGGGCCTGATGTCAGAGATTTCATTGCTGAGTGATATTCCATTGTACGTACGTACCACAACTTCTTTATCCATTTTTCGCTTTCTGGGATATTGAACTTGTACCGTAGACGAGGTTCTTGTAAACAGAGCCGTCCCAAACTTTGGGGTGGCTGTGTGTTTTTGATTTTAATTTCCCTAAGCTATAGGACCATAAGTGTAAGTGCCATAGGCTGTGTTGTTTCGTTTCTTACGTGTTTCAGGAAACACCATACACTTCTCCAGAGTGGCTGTTGGCAATTTACATCCCGCCCATCAGCAAAACAATGCTCCCTCTTCTCCATGGCCTGTCCTGCCTTTCTAGATTTTACACTTTTTTCAGATGGCCGTTTTGACCGGGGGGTAGTGAGACTTCAATGTAGTGCAGATTTCCTTTACAGGCTTGCTTGGTTTGCCATAAAGAGCATATGCGTTTTTTCCTGAATATATTCAGGAAAAAACGCATACGCCCTTTTTGGCCAAGTGCATCATTGTCGACGTTCTGCCTCTTTTCCTATGCTTTAAGTGCAATTCCAGTCTACCCCCTGAAATCGTTTTCCTGAAATTCTGCCCCGCTTTCAAGTCCTCTTCGCAGGCTTACTTCAATATATTATTGGACGTTAGCTATAACTTATAACTCTGCAGGTTTGTGAATTACAGTGCCCCTGAGCTCCTTTCTTCAACTCGCTTTCTTGTGAGCTGGGCAACAAATCCCATTATTGCTTCAAGGCCTAATGTGTTTATGGCAGGGCACGCTGAGCCTTTGGTTAATTCCTCTTCCTGGTGGGAAATGAGCGTTACATTTACCAGTGCTGACACCTACAGCTAGTCTCTTATTGGTTCTCCCTATTCCTGTTCATCTTGCGCAGAAATTGCAAGCTGTGCCAAACAGGAAGTTAAAGGCACTGACTCTCCAAGTGGGGAGAGAGTTAGTAAAGCGTCTGGAATGGTGAACCCGAATACCAGGGGACGAAAACTGAGATGCATTTAGAAACGTTTCCGAATCACACGGTGGACCATGCTCTGGGTTTCCCATGCATGTTTTAGCTGAAGGAAGAATCCCTTGTACCTGGAGAGTTGGGACCCATGGAATGGGTACCATGCAGTATGACTTCAAATGGTCTGCCTTAGCTCACTGTACCTCATCAATTCTATCATCCCGAAGTATCCATCTTTATGTTTCACCCAGCTCTGGGTGTAGATGTGGTAAATCCAGGTTGCATCACAAGCCCTGAGTGAATTATTTAAGAATTGCTCTGTATTTCACTGTCATTGTGTTTTGTTTTCGAAATTTATTTTGATACTGGGATTTATCGGATTTTCACTGCTGCGTTTATCCGTCTGTACACACATTTGATTCACTTACTGAGACATATAAATCCATTGGTTTTAAGTTTCTTCCTAGTCAGATATATTCCTAGGCGTTGAATATGTGGTGTTGAGTCCATTTCTTTAAGCAATGGGTAGGTCTTGTCTATTAGAAGTTTGGCTTATGGAACGGTATCTGTGCTAATTTAAATCTCTAGTTTCATCCGGCACCCCAACTCACCTTTCCCCATAAGCAAGTACAAGTTGTATTTATAAATTTAAGACCCTGTTCTCTATTGTATTTCAGTTCATGTGTAGTCAAGTTTACATCCCGTGTATTAGTCATATCTAATGATGTTTCTCTTTCTGTGTGACTTATTTCACGTAGAATCACCGTACCCGAATCCACCCACTATGCTGCTACGGGCCTGATGACATAGATTTCATTGCTCAGTGGTATTCCATTTTACGTAGATACCACAACTTCTTTATCCATTTTTCGCTTTCTGGGATATTTAACTTGTACCGTAGACGAGGTTCTTGTAAACAGAGCCGTCCCAAACCTTGGGGTGGCTGTGTGTTTTTGATTTTAATTTCCCTAAGCTATAGGACCATAAGTGTAAGTGCCATAGGCTGTGTTGCTTCGTTTCTTACGTGTTTCAGGAAACACCATACACGTCTCCAGAGCGGCTGTTGGCAATTTACATCCCGTCCATCAGCATAACAAGGCTCCCTGTTCTCCATGGCCTGTCCTGCCTTTCTGGATTTTACACTTTTTTCTGATGGCCCTTTTGACCGGGGGGCAGTGAGACTTCATTGTAGTGCAGATTTCCTTCATAGGCTTGCTTGGTTGGCCAAAAAGTGCGTATGCGTTTTTTCCTGAATATATTCAGGAAAAAACGCATACGCACTTTTTGGCCGAGTGCATCATTGTCGACGATCTGCCTCTTTTCCTATGTTTTAAGTGCAATACCAGTCTATCCCCTGAAATAGCTTTCCTTAAATTCTGCCCCACTTTCAAGTCCTCTTTGCAGGCTTACTTCAATATATTTCTGGAAGATAGCTGTCATTTACAACTCTGTAGGTTTGTGATTTACAGTGCCCCTGAGCTCCTTTCTTCAGCTAGCTTTCTTGTGAGCTGGCCGCAAAACCACAGGATTGCTTCAGGCCCTAATCTGGGTCCGGCAGGCACGCTGAGCCTTTGGCTAATTCTTCTTCCTTGTAGGAAATGAGCATTACATTTGCCTGTGCAGACACCTACAGCTAGTCTCTCTTTGGTTCTCCCTATTCCGTTTCATCTTGCGCAGAAATCGCAAACTGTGCCAAAGAGGAGGTTAAAGGCATTGACTCTCCAAGTGGGGAGAGTGTTAGTAAAGCGTCTGGAATGGTGAACCTGAATACCAGGGAACAAAAACTGAGATGCATTTAAAAACTTTTCTCAATCACATGGTGGACCATACTCTGTGTTTCCCATGTATGTTTTAGCTGAAGGAAGATTCGCTTAAACCTGGAGAGTTGGGACCCATGGAATGGTTATCATGCAGTATGACTTCAAACGGTCTGCATTTGCTCACCAATTCTCACCAATGCTATCAGCCCGAGGTGTCCAGCCCTATGTCTCACCAGCTCTGGGTGTCGATGTGGTAAATCCATGTTGCATCACAAGCCGTGAGTGAATTATTTAAGAATTCTTGTCTATTTCACTGTCATTTTGTTTTGTGTTTAAAATTTATTTTGGTAATGGGATTTATCGGATTTTCACTGCTGCGTTTTTGCCGCTGTACACATGCTTGATTCTCTTATGGAGACATATAAATCCATGGGTTTTAAGGTTGTTACCAGTTAGGTATATTCCTAAGTGTTGAATATGTGGTGTTGAGTCCACTTCGTTGAGCAAGGAGTAGGTCTTGTCTATTACATATTTGGCTTTTGGAACGGTATCTGTGCTAATTTCAATCTCTGGTTTTATGCAGCACCCCAACTCACCTTTCACCATAAGAAAGCATAAGTTGGTTTTCTTAATTTGAGACCCTGTTCTGTTTTGTAATTCAGTGCATGTGTAGCCAAGTTTATATTCCATGTATTAGTGATATCTTATGTGTTTTTCTTTTAGTATTTTGTGACTTTTTATGATCATACTTAAGTCCTCTGGAGTTGTTACAAATGGCAATATTTCATTATTTTCCGGGCTGAGTAATATTCCACTCTACCTAAGTACCTCATCTCTATCCATTTTTTCCCTCCAGAGACATTTATGTTATATCCTAGTCGAGGATCTTTTAAACAGAGAGGCGGTAAACTTTGGCGTGCCTGTGTCCTCCCCATTTTTGTTTTTCCCAAGATATATGTCCATGAGTGCAAGTGCTCTGTGCTCTGTAGCTCATTTTTTAGATGCTTTAGTAAACACAATACACTTCTCCAGAGTGAACGTTGGCAACATACATTTCCACTATAAGACTCACAGGGCTCCCTTTTCTCCTTGCCCTGTCCTGCATTTCTGGTGTTTACACTTTATGAGGACGGCTCTTCTGACTGATGCAAAGTGATGTGTTTTGTAGTATTGATTTCCTGTGCCCACCTGTTTGGTTGGCTAAAAATGTGTATGCCCTTTTCTTGAATTTATACAGAAAAAGATGCATACACCCTTTTTGGCCAACTGCAATGTTGGCAATGTTCAGCCCCTTTTCTTGTGCTTAATGGCGAGTCCTTTCTACCTCTTCCAATCCCTTTCCTGCCATTCTCTGTTGCTTACAAGTCCTTTTTTCTGACCTTCCTCAAGACATTTTTCAGTGATAGATATTTTGAGCTCTGCAGTTTCGTGAATTTTGTGCCCCTGAGTTCCATTTTTCCACTTGTGTTTATGGGAACTGGCCACAAAGCAGCGGGATTTCCTCAAGCCCTATTCTGTTTCCATGGGCAACCCTAGCCTTTGGTTAATTCGTCTTCCTGATTGGAAATTAGAGTGACATGTGCCTGTCTGAACACCTAGGACTTGTCTCTCATTGTTCCTCCTCCTTCCGATTCATCCTCTGGACAAATTCCAAACTGTGCACAACAGGATGTTGACAGTGCTGACATCTCCAAGTGGGGAGACTGTTAGTAAAGACTCTGGAGGGGTGAACCCGAGCACCAGGTGATGAGGAGATGAGATTCCTTTTCCAAACTCTTCCTGATCAGACGGTATACCATCCTCTGTGTGTGACAGGCATGTTTTAGCTGTAGGAAGGGTCCCATTCATGTGAGGAGAACACCAGGGCTTTTTCAAAATCAGTGTCTCTCCGCAACCCAAACTGGGGGATTTTTTAAGCTACGGCTACACATATGTTCATTAAGGGCCTTGGGAAGTAGGCAGAGTCCAAACTTTAGATGATTGAAGTCTTCAGGGTCAGAAACACTCACCACCGGCTTCCCTTAGGTTCTATTTTAACTGTCAGTGATAGATGATGTCAATAAAAATATCTATTCTTTTTCAGATCATTTCCCCTTATAGGTTATTGCAAAATATTGAGTGTAGTTCCCTGTGCTATACAGTAGTTCCTTGTTGATGATCGATTTTATACATAGCATTGTGTATGTGTTAATCCCAAACTGTTAATTTATCCCTCCTCCCACCCTTTCCCCTTTGGTAATAATAAATTATAAGATTTTATACTTCTCAGAAATGGGGAAGCTGAAAGAGAGGTATCATTTTCAATGGAAAAGCATTTAAAACAAGATTGAAGCTTTAAGCAAGATTATTAGATGTACATGCTTGGAAAGAAATCACTTCGTTTCTCTAATATTGACCTGACACATAAGACAAACATTTTTACTGAACTTGCTTATAAGAAAGTGATGGAAATATCAAATGGAAGTGTTAGAAACATCTTATTTCTAACAGTGTATAACATCTTATACACTGTTCTCTGTTAATTACAGTATGGCTCACACATCTGTTCATTAAAGTTACAATGTTCTCAATTTCTGTTACTGATCCTCCAGAGTGGACCCCAACAAGTGTCACCCTGCCCAGTGTCACTGGAGCCAACAGATTGAGACTGAGTTTGGTTCAGAAGCAAAGGAAACTTTATATTTTGATCAGAGAATGGAGAGGTGAGAGCATGTGCTACCCTGTGGGCTGTGGGCTGGGCTGCTGTGTAGAGATCCTGTCAGAGTCAGTGGGAGGGAAGCGGTGGAACTCTCGAGGGCCCTGTTGGCTACAGCTCAGGCTCTATATCGCAGAGTCTGCACTGGGCCCCAGGAGCTGATGTGTCGACCCAGCCATTCTGCACTAGGAAATCTGGTCTGAAGTGCCGGGTGTGGAACCTCTGTATGCGGGACCCTAGGAGCACGTGAAATTAGACAAAGCACAAAGGATAAAAATGGTTAGACTTTATTTTATTGCCCAGATTCTATTTTTATCTCCCAGGGATTTTTAAGGGGCTTTGCCTGGGACAAACCTCTCTTCTGCCTTTTGTCCCCTTCCTCATTCTTGGAGTGCTGAGGGTGCAGACCTTTCTTCTGTAACTGCTCAGTGCTGAGTTAGGAGCCCTCACACTTGTGGGCGAGGGTCAGAACTTCTTCCCAGCAGTCTCCAGGTGACGTTGATTGTCCCCAGGTCTCCTGCCTCCGTGCTCGTCTGCCTGAGCACCAGTATTGGAAGTGTTATAGATTCTAATGACCTTTAAGGGTCCAGGAAGGAGATGTGCAGTGACGCTGTGAGGTCCAGTTTCACCCCGCCCCACATTTGTTGGGCCACCTTAGGCTGACCGTTTCTGCCAGCCTAGATGCTCTGACCAGTAGTCTGCACTTTCTTCAATTAGGCCCCTGAATTAACGTAAAAACAGCACCAGGTGTCAGGACCCTGCCCGCTCAACTCCCAGACAGTCCAGGGTCAGTGGTGATGAAGGACCATGATGGCCACTGAGTCAACAGCCTTTTGAAGTAAACAGGAGTCCAGCCAGTCTTATTGGCCACCATCATCACGGTGTCTGTAGGCTTTTCTATGGTGACAGCGTGATATACGGTTCCCCCGCCAAGATTATTAGCTCCCCTCCGGGTGCAGTAAGTCCTGCAAGCAGTAGTCTACTCTTTTGAGACACACTCTTGTTGTTTTATGAGAGAAACTCCAGGTCAAATGATGATCAAACGAGTTGTCATGGTGCCCCGTTGCTCCCGGTTATCTCTCTGGAGGTTGGAGTTGGAGGGCCTCCACACTCGAGGTCAGTGTGCCCACGGAGCAAACCCTGCAACTTGAGGGCATGGTTGGGTGTTAGGAACACCACGTGGGGTCCTTTACCCTTAGAAGGGAGGTGGCCTTTTGGGCTGCTGATTTCCAGGTTTTTAGATACTGCCAGTATCTTGGCCAGATGTGGCAGTGGGCCAAGTCCCTTGGTGACCGTAGTTTATCCTACCTGGATGGCATTCTTGCATTGTTCCATTTCAAGTGGTCCCAGCTTTTACACTAATACTCCAATGGCGATTCACCTTTCACCAGGAATGTAAAGGTCAAAGGGTTTAGCTAAATTAGGGAGTTCCAGGGCAAGGGTCTGAATTGACTGCTCTTTCCATTCTTGAAAGGCCACTTCTGGATTCTATTGAAAAGGATCATCAACTTTTCCTTTCAGTGTTTCATATAGAGGCCCAGCTAGTAGACTGTAGTTAGGGATCCAGAAGCAGCAAACCCTGGCCTCCCCAGGAACCCCTAAGCTGTCTTCTAGTTTTAGAAAGGGGTAAGGCTGCAAATTGTTTCTTCCCTTTCCTGGGATGGGCTTCTCCAACCTTCTGTGAGAATGAAGCCCAGGCAGGTCACTGTAGTCTGTGCTATCTGAGCTTCTTCTTGGACTTCTATCCTTTATTGGCTTGGTAGTTCAGAGGCCTCCTTAGTACGGCTGATGATCAGAATGTCGTCTGCATATTGAAGGAGTGTTTCCTTTTCCAGAGGTAGAACTTTTAGGTCTTTAGCTGAGCTTTCCCCAAAGATGCTGTGGGAATTTTTGAACCCTTGGTGCAAGATGGCCTGGAAGTATTGTTTTAGTTGTATGTTGAGTCCTGCCACTCACAAGCCAAAATGTCTTGTGACTCTGGGACTAATGGAATACAGAAGAAGGCATCATTGAAGACTAATACAGAATACCAAGTCCTGGTGGTTGGTAAAATGACCAGCAGGCTGTAGGATTTAGGAACTACTGGAGGTATATCCTCGGTGGCTTCACTGACTGTCCTTACATCTTTTACCAGGACTCCAGCAGCCCATGGGGCTATCGAGGTCAGGCCAATCGCAGGATATGGAGCTCACCCGAGCAGGTACCCCATCCCCACCGCAGCCCACGGGGCTCTCGTGGTCATGCCCCTCCCAGGACATGGGGTTCCCTGGGCAAGTCCCCTGCAGCCCATGGGGCTCTCGTGGTCAGTCCCCTCCCAGGATACAGAGCTACCCTTGCAGGTACCGTGGCAGGGCTGGGCACACAGGAACCGTGCACATAGCCCTCATTGCAGAGCACTCCCAGCTCACCTGTCGCTCAGATCTGACACAGAGCACCTCAGAGCAGGACTTGAACTAACAAACAGCAGCTCCAACAGTTCTGTGACCCTGGGCATCACTCTGTGCGGCCTCCCTCCACCTGGTCTTCCAGAGACTTCCACTGCACCCGGGGCACCAGGCCTCTGTCTCCACCCACCACCCACCCATCCTCTCCCTGACACCTGGGTTCCTCTCATTAGGAGAGGGTTTTCTTGAAGTTGTCTCCCACTCACGGGCCAGATAATATGATTAGAAAACAAGCCAGAGCTGCAGCCCCTTGTCTATCCTGACTCTCAGGAGCCCACACCTGTTCCTTGGAGCTGGCCGATTCAGCAAGTTCCATTTTCTGCAACTGTGAGCCCCTGAGGGGTGATTATTGGCTGGCCTGGGAAGCCTGACCGTGCCGGCCAGCCCTCCCCAGGTGTGCCTGGGTTCAGATCAATATAAATACCGCCCCAGGTAGCAAGAGCCCCTGCAGCTGTGCCTGACGCCAGTTTCTCTGCCCTGTCAGCAGTCTCGGGGCTGGGCTGGTGGGAGGGAGTGAGAGGCCACGGCTTTGTGGGTGTCCCAGTGTGAGTGGGGCTCTGCTGGACTTTCTGCAGCAGTTGCCAAGATGCCACCTGCTAAAGAAGAGGATGTGTCACCCATAGCTGCCGCTGGAATTTCTCCCTGGGCACAGGTGAGGAAGGAAGAATGCAGTGGGGGCCGGGACAGCAGGGGTATCTCAGGCAGGGAAATGGAAAGCTTCCAGAAGAGCACCCAGGGCCAGGACCATCCTGGCTGACCTGCAGGCACCAAGTCGGCTGGCATGCTGTCGCTCATGTGGTTCCATGGCCCTTCCTCTAGGCTTTCAAGTCCTTGTACATATTCAGGTGTTTTACCTGGGAAGGGTGGGAACATTGCAGCAGCAGCTGGCCTGGGGCTCGGCCCATGTTTACTCACAGATGCCTCGGCATGGTCCCTTAGCTTTGGATGAGGACGCTTGTTGCGTGGGGCCTGCTGGCTGAATGGGAGATGATTCCCCACCACTGACCAACTTCAGAATTGTTTACAACTGGAGCAAGTGCCCTGATATGATTTTCCTCTGTGTAACTGGTGGGTTCTGTTTTCATTTTTCTTTTTACCATTTTTGGTTCAAGGTAGATTTTATTCCTCTTTTCTGTATTTACAGATATATGCATGGAAATAATTTATTCATATAAATACATGTATGTGAAGGGCAGAATATTTTTTCTGTTTTACTTTTTTTAATTTTATTTTATTTTTTGTAGAGCAGGTTCTTATTGGTTATCTATTTTATACATATAAATGTATACATGCCAATCCCAATCTCTCAACTCCTCCCACCACCACCCCCGCAACAGCTTTCCTCCCTTGGTGTCCATGTGTTTGTTGTCTACATCTGTTGCTCTATTTCTGCCTTGCAAAACGGTTCATCTGTACAATTTTTTTACGTTCCACATATATGCATTAATATACAAGATTTGTTTTGTTTTTCACTTTCTGACTTACTTCACTCTGTATGACAGTCTCTAGGTCCATCAACGTCTCTACAAATGACCCAATTTCATTCCTTTTTATGGCTTAGTAATATTCCATTTTATATATGTACCACATCTTTATGCATTCGTCTGTCTGTGGGCATTTAGGTTGCTTCCATTACCTGGATATTGTAAATAGTGATGCAATGAACATTGCGGTGAATGTCTCTTTTTGATTTATGGTTTTGTCTGGGTATATGCCCAGTAGTGGGATTGCTGTATCATATGGTAATTCTATCGTTAGTTTTATAAGAAACTCCATAATGCTCTCCACAGTGACTGTATCAATTTACATTCCCAACAATAGTGGAAGAGGGTTCCTTATGTCCACACCCTCTCCAGCATTTGTTGTTTGTAGATTTTCTGATGATGCCCATTCTAACAGGTGTGAGATGATACACCATGGATGGGTCCATTTCGTTGAGCAAAGAGTAGGTCTTGTCTATTACATATTTGGCTTATGGAACGGTATGTGTGCTAATTTCAATCTCTGGTTTTATACAGCACCCCAACTCAACTTTCCCCTTAAGCAAGCATAAGTGTTTATCTAAATGTGAGACTGTTCGGTTTTGTAATTCAGTTTATGTGTAGCCAAGTTTACACGCCCTCTATTAGTGATATCTTATGATAATTATCTTTCTCTATGCAACATATATCTCTTAGAATCATCATAATTAAATCCACTCAATTTGCTGCTACAGGCCTGATGACATTGATTTCGTTGCTGAGTGATATTCCGATGTACGTAAGTAGCACAAATTCTTTATCCATTTATTTCTTTCGGGGATATTTAATTTGTACTGGACTCGAGATTCTTGTAAACACAGCAGCCTTAAATTTTGTGTTGGCTGTGTCTTGTTGATTTTAATATTCCTAAGCTATAGGGCCATAAATGGAAGTGCCCTAGGCTCTATAGCTTTGTTTTTTAGATGTTTCAGGATACACCATAAGCATCTCCAGAGTGTCTGTTGGCAATTTACATCCCGCCCATCAGCATAACAAGGCTCCCTGTTCTCCATGGCCTGTCCTGCCTTTCTGGATTTTACACGTTTTTCAGATGGCCCTTTTGACGAATGGGAAATGAGACTTCATTTTAGTGCAGATTTCCATTGCTCGAGTGCTTGGTTGGCCAAAAAGGGCATATGCGTTTTTTTCCTGAATATAATCAGGAAAAAATGTATATGCACTTTTTGTCCAAGTGCATCACTGTCAAAGATCTGCTGCATTTCATATGCTTTAAATGCAAATCCGATCTACCTCCTGAAATATGATTCCTGCAATTCTGCCTCGTTTACAAGTCCTCTTCGCAGACTTACTTCAATATATTTTTGCCAATAGCTGTCATTTATAACTCTGCAGGTGTGTGAATTACAGTGCCCGTGATTTCCTTTCTTAACTCACTTCCTTGTAAGCTGGCCACAAAACCGCAGGTTTCCTTCAGGCCATAATCAGGGTCCGGCACGGCACTCTGACCCTTTGGTTTTTTCCTCTTCCTGGTGGGAAATTATAGTTAAATGTGCCCGTCCAGACATCTGCCTCACTCCCAGCCCCTTGGTGATGTGGGCCCTCTGGTGAGAGTCTGAGCCTGGTTGGTTTCCTCACACTTCTGTGAGGTGGGCCCTCTTCTCTGAGGTCACTCCTGCCTGGCTGGCACACACCGCTTTGGTGACTTCGGCCCTCGGGTGGCAGTTGGAGCCTGATGGGAGCCTCGTCCCCTCTGTGATGAGGCACTCTGGCATCAGGACCTAACTGCTGGGTTCCCACATTTTCTGATATGTGCTAAGTGGTGCGAGGGCACTCCTGCCAGGTTCCCATTCCCATGGGCATGTGGGCCTTCTGCTCTAAGGTCCCAACGCCTGTGTTGTTCACAGTTTAATGATGTTGGCTCTCTGGTGTTAGTTCACTCAGGCCTGGATCCCATAGACTCTGTGCTCTGAGCCGCCTCCTGGTAGGTTCCAACTGCTGGATTCCCACCTTTTTTATTCTTTGGGCCCTCTGTTTTCAGGTTCCTCCTGCCTGCCTCACTCCCAGCCCCTTTTTGATGTAGGTCCTCTGGTTTGAGGCCACATGTGCCAGTTTCCTCACCTTTATTGATGTGGTCCCAATGGTGTGAGGACACTCCTGCCTGGTTCCCATCCCCTTGGTGATGTGGGCCCTCTGTTGAGAGTCTGATCCTGGCTGCATTCCTCACACTTCTGGGAGGTGGGCCCGCTGCTGTGAGGTCACTCCTGCCTGGCTGGCACACGTCACCTTGGCGATGTGGGCCCTCAGTTGGGAGTTGGTGCCTGTTAGGAGTCTCCTCCCCTCGGTAATGAGAACCCTCTGGCATCAGGCCCTAACTCATGGGCTTCCAGAAGTTTCTGATGTGCGCCCTGTAGTGCGAGTACACTCCTGCCAGTGTCCCATCCCCATGGGGATGTGGGCTTTCTGCTCTGAGGTCCCAACTGCTGGGTTGCTCACAGTTTCATGTTGAAGGCCCTCTGGTGTGACTTCACTCTGGCTTGGACCCCATAGACTCGCTGCTCCTGGTGCCTGATGGGAGGTTCCAACTGTGGGATTCCTCACCTTTTTTATTCAATGCACGCCTGTTTTGAGGATCCTCCTTCCTGCCTCACACCCAGCCCCTTGGTGATGTGTATCCTTTTGTTTGAATCCTCGTGTGCTGGGTCCCTCACCTTTCGATAATGTGGCCCCACTGGTGTGAGGACACTCCTTCCTGGTTCCCATCCCCTTGGTGATGTGGGCCCTCCAGTGAGAGTCTGATCCTGGCTGGGTTCCTCACCATTCTGTGAGGTGGGCCTTCTGCTGTGACGTCAATCCTGCCTGGCTAGCTCGTGTTGCCTTGGTGACGTCAGGTCTCTGGTGGCATTTGGAGCCTGCTGGGAACCTCCTCCCCTCAGTGATGAGGGCCCTCTGCTGTCAGGCCCTAAGTCCTGGGATCCACAAATTTTCTGAGGTGTGCCCTGTGGTGCGACAACACTCCCGCCAGGTTCCCATCCCCATGGGGATGTGGGCTTTCTGCTCTGAGGTCCCAACGGCTGGCTTGCTCACAGTGTCAGAATGTGGGCCCTCTGCTGTGAGTTCACTCCGGCATGGATCCCATAGCCTCGGTGCTCTGTGCCACCTGCTTGGAGTTTCCAACTGCGGGATTCCTCACCTTTTTTATTCTATGGGCCCTGTGTTGTGAGACTCCTCCTGCCTTCCTCACTCCGAGCCCCATGGTGATGTGTGTCCTCTGGTTTGAGGCCACATGTGCTGGGTCCCTCACTTTTCGATGATGTGGCCCCACTGGTGTGAGGACACTCCTGCCTGGTTCCCATCCCCTTGGTGATGTGGGCCCTCTGCTGAGAGTCTGACCTTGGCTGAACTCCTCAAACTTCAGGGAGGTGGGACCTCTGCTGTGAGGTCACTCCTGCCTGGCTGGCACACGTTGCCTTGGCCACATGGGTCCACTGGTTGCAGATGGAGCGTGCTGGAAGCCTCTTCCCCTCGGTGATGAGGACCCAGTGGCGTCAGGCCCTAACTGCTGGGCTCCCCACATTTTCAGATGTGCGCCTAATGGTGCGATGACACTCCTGCCAGGTTCCCATCCCCATGGGGTTGTGGGCCTTCTATTCTGAGCTCCCAACGGCTGGTTGCTCACACTTTCATGATGTGCGCCCTCTGCTGTGAGGTCAATCCTGCCTGGCTGGCACACGTCGCCTTGGCGACATGGGCACTCTGGTGGCAGTTGGAGCATGCTGGGGCCTCCTCCCCTCAGTGATGAGGGCCCTCTGGTGTCAGGCCCTAAGTGCTGGGCTCCACACATTTTCTGATGTGTGCCCAGTGGTGCGAGGACACTCCTCACAGGTTCCCATCCCCATGGGCATGTGGGACTTCTGTTCTGTGGTCCCAACGGCTGGGCTGTTCACAGTTTCATGACGTGGGCCCTTTGCTGTGTATTCACTCTGTTCTGTATCCCATAGCGTCGGTGCTCTGGACCACCTGCCTGGAGTTTCCAACTCCTGGATTCCTCACCTTTTTTATTCTATGGGTCCTCTGTTGTGAATCTCCTCCTGCATGCCTCACTCCCAGCCCCTTCGTGATGTGTGTCCCCTTGTTTGAGGCCACGTGTGTTGTGTTCCTCATCTTTCACTGATGTGGCCCCACTGGTTTGAGGACACTCCTGCCTGGTTTCAATCCCCTTGGTGATGTGTGCCCTCTGGTGAGAGTCTGATCCTGTTTGGGTTCCTCACACTTCTGTGAGGTGGGCCGTCTGCTCTGTGGTCATTCCTGCCTGGCTGGCACACACCTCCTTGGCAACATCGGCCGTCTGGTGGAAATTGCAGCCTGCTGGTAGCCTCCTCCCCTCGGTGATGAGGGCCTTGTGGCATCAGGCCCTAACAGCTGGGTTCCCACATTTTCGGATACATGCTAAGTGGTGCGAGGACACTCCTGCGAGGTTCCCATCCCCATGGGGTTGTGGGCCTTCTGCTCTGAGGTCCTACTATCTGGGTTGCTCACAGTTTCATGATGTGGGCCCTCTGCTGTGAGTTCACTGCAGCCTGGATCCCATAGACTGGGTGCTCTGGGCCACCTGTTGGGAGGTTCAAACTGCTGGATTACTCAGCTTTTTTATTCTATGGGCCTTGTGTTGTGAGGCTTCTCCTGACTGCCTCACTCTGAGCCCCTTTGAATTGTGGGTCCTCTGGTTTAGCCACATGTTCTGGGTTCCTCACCTTTTGATAATGTGGCCACAATGGTGTGAGGGTACTCCTGCGTTGTTCCGATCCGCTTGGTGATGTGGGCTCTCTGGTGAGATTCTTATCCTGGATGGGTTCTTCACCCTTCTGTGAGGTGGGCCCTGTGCTGTGAGGTAACTCCTGTCTAGCTTGCTCCCATTGCCTTTGTGACGTCGGCCCTCTGGTGGCATTTGGAGCCTGCTGGGAGCCTCCTCTCCTCAGTGATGAGGGTCCTCTGGCATCCGGCTCTAACTGCTGGGCTCCCCATATTTTTTGATGTGTGCCCACTGGTGCAATGACACTCCTGCTTGGTTCCCTTCCCCATGGGGATGTGGGCCTTGTACTCTGAGGTCACAACGGCTGGGTTGCTTACAGTATCACGATGAGGGCCCTCTGCTGTGAGTTCACTGTGGCCTGGATCCGATAGCCTCGGTCCTCTGGGCCGCCTCCTGGGAAGTTCCAACTGCTGGATTCCTCACCTTTTATATACAATGGGTCATGTGTTGTGAGGTTAATCCTGCCTGCCTCACTCCGAGACCCATGGTGATGTGGGTCCTCTGGTTTGAGGCCACATGTTCTGAGTACCTCAACTTTCGATGATGTGGCCCCATGGGTGTGAGGACACTCCTGCCTGGTTCCCATCCCCTTGGTGATGTGGGCCCTCTGCTGAGAGTCAGATCCTGGCTGGATTCATCACACTTCTGGGAGGAAGGCCCTCTGCTGTGAGGTCACTCCTGCCTGGCCTCACGTTGCCTTGGCCACATGGGCCCTCGGTTGCAGTTGGAACATGCTGGGAGCCTCCTCCCCTCGGTGATGAGGGTCCTCTGGCGTCAGGCCCTAAGTACTGGGCTCCCCACATTTTCTGATGTGTGCCCACTGGTGCGATGACACTCCTGCCAGGTTCCCATCCCCATGGGGTTTGGGCCTTCTACTGTGAAGTCCCAAAGGCTGGGTTGCTCACAGTTTCATGTTGTGGGTCCTCTGCTGTGAGTTTACTGAGGCCTGGATCACATAGATTGGGTGCTCTGGGCCGCCTGCTGGGAGGTTCCCACCTGGATTCCTCAACTTTTTTATTCTATGGGCTCTGAGTTGTGAGGCTACTCCTGCCTGCCTCACTCTGAGCCCATTTGAGATGTGGGTTCTCTGGTTTAGGCCACATGTGCTGGGTTCCTCACCTTTCTATGATGTTGCTACACTGGTGTGAGGACACTCCTGCCTGGATCGTATCCCCTTGGTCATGTGGGCACTCTGGTGAGAGTCTTATTCTGGCTAGGCTCCTCACCCTTCTGTGAGGTAGGCCCTCTGCTGTGAGGTCACTCCTGCCTGACTGGCACTCGTCACCTTGGGGACGTTGTACCTCAGCTGGGTGTTAGTGACTGCTGGGAGTCTCCTCCCCTCGGTAATGAGGGCTCTCTGGCGTCAGGCCTTAACTCCTGGGCTCCCAAAATTTTTTGATGTGCGCCCTGTGGTGCGAGTACACTCCTGCAAGGTTCCCAACCCCATGGGAATGTGGGCCTTCTGCTCTGAGTTCCCAATGCCTGGGTTGCTCACAGTTTCATGATGAGGGCCCTCTGCTGTGAGTTCACTGTGGCCTGGATCCCATAGCCATGGTGATCTGGGCTGCCTGCTGGGAAGCTCCAACTGCTGTATTCCTCACCTTTTTTATACAATGGGCCATGTGTTTTAAGGTTAAACCTGCCTGCCTCACATCGAGACCCATGGTGATGTGGGTCCTCTGGTTTGAGGCCACATATTCTGGGTACCTCAACTTCGATTTTGTGGCCTCATGGGTGTGAGGACACTCCTACCTGGTTCCCATCCCCTTGGTGATGTGGGCCCTCCGGTGAGAGTCTGATCCTGGCTGGGTAACTTAAACTTCTGTGAGGTGTGCCCTCTTATGTGAGGTCAATCCTGCCTGACTGCCTCATGCCACCTTGGCGATGTGGGGACTCTGTTGGCCCCTGGAGCATGCTGGGAGCATCCTACTCTCGTTAATGAGGGCTCTGGATAAAACGCATATGTCCTTTTTGGCCAAGTACATCATTGTCGACGTTCTGCCTCTTATCCTATGCTTTAAGTGCAATTCCAGTCTATCCCCTGAAATTGTTTTCCTGAAATTCTGCCCCGCTTTCAAGTCCTCTTCGCAGGCTTACTTCAATATAATTTTGGACGATAGCTGTCATTTATAACTCTGCAGGTCTGTGAATTACAGGGCCCTTGAACTCCTTTCTTCAACTCACTATCTTGTGAGCTGGGCACAACACCACAGAATTTCTTCAAGACCTAATCTGGTTCCGGCAGGGCACGCTGAGCCTTTGGTTAATTCCTCTTCCTGGTGGGAAATGAGCGTTACATTTACCCGTGCAGACACCTACAGCTAGTCTATAATTGGTTCTCCCTATTCTTGTTCATCTTGCGCAGAAATTGCAAGCTGTGCCAAACAGGAGGTTAAAGGCACTGACTCTCCAAGTGGGGAGAGTGTTAGTAAAGCGTCTGGAATGGTGAACACGAATACCAGGGGACGAAAACTGAGATGCATTTAAAAACGTTTCCCAATCACACGGTGGACCATACTCTGTGTTTCCCATGCATGTTTTACCTGAAGGAAGAATCCCTTGAACCTGGAGAGTTGGGACTCTTGGAATGGGTACCATGCAGTATGATTTCAGATGGTCTGCATTTGCTCACCGAAACTCACCAATGCTATCAGCCCGAAGTGTCCAGCCCTATGTCTCACCCAACTCTGGTTGTACATGTGGTAAATCCAGGTTGCATCACAAGCACTGAGTGAAATATTTAAGAATTGCTCTCTATTTCACTGTCCTTGTGATTTGTTATTGAAATTTATTTTGATAATGGGTTTTATCGGATTTTCACTGCTGCATTTATGCTGCTGTACACACACTTGATTCTCTTACGGAGACATATAAATTCATGGGTTTTAAGATTCTTCCCAGTCAGTTGTATTCCTAAGCGTTGAATATGTGGTGCTAAGTCCATCTCCTTGAGCAAAGATTAGGTCTTGTCTATAACATATTTGGCTTACGGAACGGTATCTGTGCTAATTTTAATCTCTGGCTTTATGCAGCACCGCAACTCACCTTTCCCCATAAGCAAGCACAAGTTGGTTTTCTAAAGTTGAGACCCTGTTCTCTATTGCAATTCAGTTAATGTGTAGTCAAGTTTATATCCTGTGTATTAGTGATATCTTATGATGTTTCTTTTTCTGTGTGACTTATTTCACGTAGAATCACCGTACCTGAATCCACTCAGTATGCCGCTACGGCCTGATGACATAGATTTCATTGCTGAGTGATGTTCCATTGTACGTACGTACCACAACTTCTTTATCCATTTTTCGCTTTCTGGGATATTTAACTTGTACCATAGACAAGGTTCTTGTAGAAAGAGCCGTCCCAAACCTTGGGGTGGCTGTGTGTTTTTCATTTTAATTTCCCTAATCTATAGGACCATAAGTTTAAGTGCCATAGGCTGTGTTGCTTCGTTTCTTACGTGTTTCAGGAAACACCATACACTTCTCCAGAGTGGCTGTTGGCAATTTACATCCCGACCATCAGCATAACAAGGCTCCCTGTTCTCAATGGCCTGTCCTGCCTTTCTGGATATTACACTTTTTCCAGATGGCTCTTTTGACCGGGGGACAGTGAGACTTCATTGAAATGCAAATTTCCTTTACAGGCTTGCTTGGTTGGCCGAAGAGGGCGTATGCGTGTTTTCCTGAATATATTCAGGACAAAATGCATACGCCCTTTTTGGCCAAGTGCATCATTGTCGACGTTCTGCCTCTTTTCCTATGCTTTTTTTTTTTTTTTTTTTTTGCGGTACGCGGGCCTCTCACTGTTGTGGCCTCTCCCGCTGCACAGCACAGGTTCCGGACACGCAGGCTCAGCGGCTATGGCTCACGAGCCCAGGCACTCCGTGGCATGTGGGATCTTCCCGGACCGGGGCACGAACCCGTGTCCCCTGCATTGGCAGACGGACTCTCAACCACTGCGCCACCAGGGAAGCCCTTCCTATGCTTTAAATGAAATTGCGCTCTACGCCCTGAAATCCTTTTCCTGAAATTCTGCCCCGCTTTCAAGTCCTCTTCACAGACTTACTTCAGTATATTTTTGGACGATAACTGTGATTTATAACTCTGCAGGTTTGTGAATTACAGTGCCCCCGAGCTCCTTTCTTCAATTCGCTTTCTTGCAGCTGGCTGAAAATCTGGAGGATTGCTTCAGGTGCTACTCTGGCTCTGACATGGCATGTTGAGCCTTTGGTTAATTCCTCTTCCTGGTGTGAAATGAGCATTACATTTGCCCGAGCAGGCACCTACGGCTAGTCTCTGATTGGTTCTCCCTATTACTGTTCATCTTGCACAGAAATTTCGAACTCTGCCAAACAGGAGGTTAAAGACACTGACTCTCCAAGTGGGGAGAGTGTTAGTCAAGCATCTGGAATAGTTAACACAAGTACCAGGGGATAAAAACTGAGATGCGTTTAAAAACATTTCCCAGTCATACTGTGGACCATACTCTGGTTTTCTCATTCATGTTTTAGCTGAAGGAAGTATCCCTTGAACCTGGAGTGTTGGGACCCATGGAATGGGTACTATGCAGTATGACTACAAAGGGTCTGCATTTGCGCACCGAACGTCACCAATGCTCTCAGCCCGAAGTGTCCAGCCTTATGTCTCAACCAGCTCTGGGTGTAGATGTGGTAAATCCAGGTTGCATGAGAAGCCCTGAGTGAATTATTTAAGGATTGCTCTCTACTGCACTGTCATTGTGTTTGTTTTTGAAATTTATTTTGATAATGAGATTTTTCGGATTTTCACTGCTGAAGTTATGCCGCTGTACACACGCTTGATTCTCTTACAGAGACATATAAATCCATGTGTTTTAAGAATTTTCCTAGTCAGGTATATTCCTAGGCGTTGAATATGGGGTGTCGAGTCCATTTCGTTGAGCAAGGAATAGGTCTTCTCTATTACATATTTGGGTTTTAGAACGGTATCTGTGCTAATTTCAATCTCTGGTTTTATGCAGAACCCCAACTCACCTTTCCCATTAAGCAAGCATAACTTGGTCTTCTTAATTTGAGACCCTCTTCTCTTTTATAATTCAGTTCATGTATAGCCAAGGTTACATTCCCTGTATTAGTGACATCTTATGATGTTTCTCTTTCTGTGTGACTTATTTCACGTATTATCATCGTACCTGAATCCAGTCATTATGCCGCTACGGGCCTGATGACATAGATTTCTTTGCTGGGTGATATTCCATTGTACGTACGTACCGCAATTTCTTTGTCTATTTTTCGCCTTTTGGCATATATAACTTGTAGCGTAGACGAGGTTCTTGGAAACAGAGCCGTCCGAAACTTTGGGGTGGATGTGTGTTTTTGATCTTAATTTTCCTAACCTATAGGACAATAAGTGGAAGCGCGTTGGCTCTGTTGCTTTGTTTTTTAGGTATTCAGGAAACACCATATATTTCTCCAGAGTGTCTATTGGCAATTTACATCACACCCATCATCATAACAAGGCTCTCTGTTCTCCATGCCCTGTCCTGCCTTTCTGGATTTTACTCTTTTTCAAGATGGCCCTTTTGAACGGGGGGCAGTGAGACTTCATTGTAGTGCAGATTTCCTTTACATGCTTGCTTGGTTGGCCATAAAGAGCATATGCGTTTTTTCCTGAATATATTCAGGAAAAAATGCATACGCCCTTTTTGGCCAAGTGCATCATTGTCGACGTTCTGCCTCTTTTCCTATGGTTTCAGGGCAATTCCAGTCTACCCCCTGCAATCGTTTTCTTGAAATTCTGCCCCACTTTCAAGTCCCCTACGCAGGCTAACTTCAATATATTTTTGGAGGATAGCTGTCATTTATAACTCTGCAGTTTTGTGAATTACAGTGTCCCTGAGCTCCTTTCTTCAACTCGCTTTCTTTTGAGCGGGCACAAAATCGCAGGATTGTTTCAGGCCCTAATCTGTTTCTGGCAGGGCACGCTGAGATTTTGTTTAATTTCTCTTCCTGGTGGGAAATGAACGTTACATTTGCCCGTGCAGACACCTATAGCTAGTCTATCATTGGTTCTCCCTATTCCTGTTCATCTTGCGCAGAAATTGCAAACTGTGCCAAACAGGAGGTTAAAGGCACTGACTCTCCAAGTGGGGAGAGTGTTGGTAAAGCGTCTGGAATGGTGAACCCGAGGACCAGGATACCAAAAAAGAGATGCATTTTAAATCCTTTCCCAATCACACGGTGGACCATACTCTGGGTTTCCCATGCATGTTTTAGGTGAAGGAAGAATCCCTTGAACCTGGAGAGTTGGGACCCATGGAATGGGTACCATGCAGTATGACTTCAAGGGGTCTGTATTTGCTCACCAAAACTCACCAATGCTATCAGCCTGAAGTGTCCAGCCTTATGTCTCAACCAGCTCTGGGTGTAGATGTGTTAAATCCCGGTTGCATCACATGCCCTGAGTGAATTATTTAAGAATTGCTCTTTATTTCACTGTCTTTGTGTTTTGTTTTTGAAATTTATTTTGATAATGGGATTTATCGGATTTTCACTGCTGCGTTTATGCTGCTGTACACACGCTTGATTCTCTTACGGAGACATATAAATCCATGGGTTTTAATATTCTTCCTAGTCAGGTATATTCCTAGGCGTTGAATATGTGGTGTTGAGTCCATTTCGTTGAGCAAGGAGTAGGTCTTGTCTATTACATATTTGGCTTATCGAATGTTATCTGTGCTAATTTCAGTCTCGTTTTATGCAGCACCCCAAGGCACCTTTCCCCATAAGCAAGCACTAGTTGGTTTTCTAAATTTGCGACCGTGTTCTGTTTTGTAATTCAGTTCATGTGTAGTCAAGTTTACATTCCGTGTATTAGTGATATCTTATGATGTTTCTTTTTCTGTGTGACGTAGTTCACGTAGAATCACCGTACCTGCATCCACTCACTATGCCGCTATCGGCCTGATGACACAGATTTCATTGCTGAGGTATATTGCATTGTACGTACGTGCCACAACTTCTTTATCAATTTTTTGCTTTCTGGGATAATTATTTGATACTGTAGACGAGCTTCTTGTGAACACAGCCGTCCCAAATATTGGGGTGGCTGTCTGTTTTTGATTTTAATTTCCCTAAGCAATAGGACCATAAGTGCAATTGCCATAGGCTTTGTTGCTTTATTTCTTACGTGTTTCAGGAAACACCATACACTTCTCCAGGGTGGCTGTTCACAATTTACATCCTGACAATCAGCATAACAAGGCTCCCTGTTCTCCATATCCTGTCCTACCTTTCTGGATTTTACACTTTTTTCAGATGGCCCTTCTGCCCGGGGGGCAGTGAGATTTCATTGTAGTGCAGATTTCCTTAACAGGCTTGCTTGGTTGGCCAAAAAGGGCGTATGCGTTTTTTCCTGAATATATTCAGGAAAAAACGCATACGCCCTTTTTGGCCAAGTGCATCATTGTCGATGTTCTGCCTCTTTTCCTATGCTTTCAGGGCAATTCCAGTCTACCCCCTGCAATCGTTTTCCTGAAATTCTGCCCCGCTTTCAAGTCCCCTTCGCAGGCTTACTTCAATATATTTTTGGAGGATAGCTGTCATTTATAACTCTGCAGGTTTGTGAATTACAGTGCCCCTGAGCTCATTTCTTCAACTCGCTTTCTTGTGAGCTGGGCACAAAACCGCAGGATTGCTTCAGGCCCTAATCTGTTTCCGGCAGGGCACGCTGAGACTTTGGTTAATTCCTCTTCCTGGTGGGCAATGAGCGTTACATTTGCCCGTGCAGACACCTACAGCTAGTCTCTCATTGATTCTCCCTATTGCTGTTCATCTTGCACAGAAATTGCAAGCTGTGCCAAAGAGGAGGTTAAAGGCAGTGACTCTCCAAGCTGGGAGAGTGTTAGTAAAGCCTCTGGAATGGTGAACCCGAGGACCAGGATACGAAAACTGAGATGCATTTTAAATCGTTTCCCAATCACAAAGTGGACGATACTCTGGGTTTCCAATGCATGTTTTAGCTGGAGGAAGAATCCCTTGAACCTGGAGAGTTGGGACCCATGGAAGAGGTACCATGCAGTATGACTTTAAAGGGTCTGCATTTGCTCACCGAAACTCACCAATGCTATCAGCCTGAAGTGTCCAGCCTTATGTCTCAACCAGCTCTGGGTGTAGATATGTTAAATCCCGGTTGCATCACATGCCCCGAGTGAATTATTTAAGAATTGCTCTCTATTTCACTGTCTTTGTGTTTTGTTTTCGAAATTTATTTTGATAATGGGATTTATCGGATTTTCTCTGCTGCGTTTCGGCTGCTGTACACACGCTTGATTCTCTTACGGAGACATATATATCCATGGGTTTTAAGATTCTTCCTAGTCAGGTATATTCCTAGGCGTTGAATATGTGGTGTTGGGTCCATTTCCTTGAGCAAGGAGTAGGTCTTGTCTATTACATATTTGGCTTATGGAAAGTTATCTGTGCTAATTTCAGTCTCTGGTTTTATGCAGCAGCACAACGCACCTTTCCCCATAAGCAAGCACTAGTTGGTTTTCTAAATTTGAGACCCTGTTCTGTTTTGTAATTCAGTTCATGTGTAGTCAAGTTTACATTCCGTGTATTAGTGATATCCTATGATGTTTCTTTTTCTGTGTGACGTAGTTCACGTAGAATCACCGTACCTGCATCCACTTACTATGCCGCTACGGGCCTGATGACACAGATTTCATTGCTGAGTGATATTGCATTGTACGTACGTGCCACAACTTCTTTATCCATTTCTTGCTTTCTGGGATATTTACCTGATACTGTAGACGAGCTTCTTGTGAACACAGTCGTCCCAAATATTGGGGTGGCTGTCTGTTTTTGATTTTAATTTCCGTAAGCTATAGGACCATAAGTGGAAGTGCCATAGGCTGTGTTGCTTTGTTTCTTACGTGTTTCAGGAAACACCATACACTTCTCCAGGGTGGGTGCTGGCAATTTACATCCTGCCAATCAGCATAACAAGGCTCCCTGTTCTCCATATCCTGTCCTACCTTTCTGGATTTTACACTTTTCTCAGATGGCCCTTTTGCCCAGGGTGCAGTGAGACTTCATTGTAGTGCAGATTTCCTTTACAGGCTTGCTTGGTTGGCCAAAAAGTGCGTATGCGTTTTTTCCTGAATATATTCAGGAAAAAACGCATACGCCCTTTTTGGCCAAGTGCATCATTGACGACGTTGTGCCTCTTTTCCTATGCTTTCAGGGCAATTCCAGTCTACCCCCTGCAATCGTTTTCCTGAAATTCTGCCCCGCTTTCAAGTCCCCTTCGCAGGCTTACTTCAATATATTTTTGGAGGATAGCTGTCATTTATAACTCTGCAGGTTTGTGAATTACAGTGCACCTGAGCTCCTTTCTTCAACTCGCTTTCTTGTGAGCTGGGCACAAAACCGCAGGATTGCTTCAGGCCCTAATCTGTTTCCGGCAGGGCACGCTGAGCCTTTGGTTTATTCCTCTTCCTGGTGGGAAATGAGTGATACATTTGCCCGTGCAGACACCTATAGCTAGTCTCTCATTGGTTCTCCCTATTCCTGTTCATCTTGCACAGAAATTGCAAGCTGTGCCAAACAGGAGGTTAAAGGCACTGACTCTCCAAGTGGGGAGAGTGTTAGTAAAGCATCTGGAATGGTGAACCCGAGGACCAGGATACGAAAACTGAGATGCATTTTAAATCGTTTCCCAATCACACGGTGGACGATACTCTGCGTTTCCCATGCATGTTTAAGCTGGAGGAAGAATCCCTTGAACATGGAGAGTTGGGACCCATGGAATAGGTACCATGCAGTATGACTTCAAAGGGTCTGCATTTGCTCACCGAAACTCACCAATGCTATCAGCCTGAAGTGTCCAGCCTTATGTCTCACCCAGCTCTGGGTGTAGATGTGTTAAATCCCGGTTGCATCACAAGCCCTGAGTGAATTATTTAAGAATTGCTCTCTATTTCACTGTCTTTGTGTTTTGTTTTTGAAATTTATTTTGATAATGGGATTTATCGGATTTCCACTGCTGCGTTTATGCCGCTGTACACACGCTTGATTCTCTTACGGAGACATATAAATCCATGGGTTTTAAGATTCTTCCTTGTCAGGTATATTCCTAGGCGTTGAATATGTGGTGTTGAGTCCATTTCGTTGAGCAAGGAGTAGGTCTTGTCTATTACATATTTGGCTTATGGAATGTTATCTGTGCTAATTTCAGTCTCTGGTTTTATGCAGCACCCCAAGGCACCTTTCCCCATAAGCAAGCACTAGTTGGTTTCCTAAATTTGCGATCCTGTTCTGTTTTGTAATTCAGTTCATGTGTAGTCAAGTTTACATTCCGTGTATTAGAGATATCTTATGATGTTTCTTTTTCTGTGTGACGTAGTTCACGTAGAGTCACCGTACCTGCATCCACTCACTATGCTGCTACGTGCCTGATGACACAGATTTCATTGCTGAGTGATATTGCATTGCACGTACGAGCCACAATTTCTTTATCCATTTTTTGCTTTCTGGGATATTTACCTGATACTGTAGACGAGCTTATTGGGAACACAGCCGTCCCAAATATTGGGGTGGCTGTCTGTTTTTGATTTAAATTACCGTAAGCTATAGGACCATAAGTGGAAGTGCCATAGGCTGTGTTGCTTTGTTTCTTACGTGTTTCAGGAAACACCATACACTTCTCCAGGGTGGCTGTTCACAATTTTCATCCTGCCAATCAGCATAACAATGCTCCCTGTTCTCCATATCCTGTCCTACCTTTCTGGATTTTACACTTTTTTCAGATGGCCCTTTTTCCTGGGGGGCAGTGAGATTTCATTGTAGTGCAGATTTCCTTTACAGGCTTGCTTGGTTGGCCAAAAAGGGCGTATACGTTTTTTCCTGAATATATTCAGGAAAAAACGCATATGCACTTTTTGGCCAAGTGCATCATTGTCGACGTTGTGCCTCTTTTCCTATGCTTTCAGGGCAATTCCAGTCTAACCCCTGCAATCGTTTTCCTGAAATTCTGCCCCGCTTTCAAGTCCCCTTCGCAGGCTTACTTCAATATACTTTTGGAAGATAGCTGTCATTTATAACTCTGCAGGTTTGTGAATTACAGTGCCCCTGAGCTCCTTTCTTCAACTCGCTTTCTTGTGAGCTGGGCACAAAACCGCAGGATTGCTTCAGGCACTAATCTGTTTCCAGCAGGGCACGCTGAGCCTTTGGTTAATTCCTCTTCCTGGTGGGAAATGAGCGTTACATTTGCCCGTGCAGACACCTACAGCTAGTCTCTCATTCGTTCTCCTTATTCCTGTTCATCTTGCACAGAATTTGCAAGCTGTGCCAAACAGGAGGTTAAAGGCACTGACTCTCCAAGCGGGGAGAGTGTTAGTAAAGCATCTGGAATGGTGAACGCGAGGACCAGGATACGAAAACTGAGATGCATTTTAAATCGTTTCCCAATCACACGGTGGACCATACTGTGGGTTTCCCATGCATGTTTTAGCTGGAGGAAGAATCCCTTGAATCTGGAGAGTTGGGACCCATGGAATAGGTACCATGCAGTATGACTTCAAAGGGTCTGCATTTGCTCACCGAAACTCACCAATGCTATCAGCCTGAAGTGTCCAGCCTTATGTCTCAACCAGCTCTGGGTGTAGATGTGTTAAATCCCGGTTACATCACATGCCCTGAGTGAATTATTTAAGAATTGCTCTCTATTTCACTGTCTTTGTGTTTTGTTTTTGAAATTTATTTTGATAATGGGATTTATCGGATTTTCACTGCTGCATTTATGCCGCTGTACACACGCTTGATTGTCTTACAGAGACATATAAATCCATGGGTTTTAAGATTCTTCCTAGTCAGGTATATTCCTAGGCGTTGAATATGTGGTGTTGAGTCCATTTCGTTGAGCAAGGAGTAGGTCTTGTCTATTACATATTTGGCTTATGGAATGTTATCTGTGCTAATTTCAGTCTCTGGTTTTATGCATCACCCCAAGGCACCTTTCCCCATAAGCAAGCACTAGTTGGTTTTCTAAATTTGAGACCCTGTTCTGTTTTGTAATTCAGTTCATGTGTAGTCAAGTTTACATTCCATGTATTAGTGATATCTTATGATGTTTCTTTTTCTGTGTGACGTAGTTCACGTAGAATCACCGTACCTGCATCCACTCACTATGCCGCTATGGGCCTGATGACACAGATTTCATTGCTGAGTGATGTTGCATTGCACGTACGTGCCACAACATCTTTATCCATTTTTTGCTTTCTGGGATATTTACCTGGAACTGTAGACGAGTTTCTTGGGAACACAGCCGTCCCAAACTTTGGGGTGGCTCTCTGTTTTTGATTTTAATTTCCCTAAGCAATAGGACCATAAGTGCAATTGCCATAGGCTGTGTTGCTTTATTTCTTATGTGTTTCAGTAAACACCATACACTTCTCCAGGGTGGCTGTTCACAATTTACATCCTGCCAATCAGCATAACAAGGCTCACTGTTCTCCATATCCTGTCCTACCTTTCTGGATTTTACACTTTTTTCAGATGGCCCTTTTGCCTGGGGGGCAGTGAGATTTCATTGTAGTGCAGATTTCCTTTACAGGCTTGCTTGCTTGGCCAAAAAGGGCGTATCCGTTTTTTCCTGAATATATTCAGGAAAAAACGCATACGCCCTTTTTGGCCAAGTGCATCATTGTCGACGTTGTGCCTCTTTTCCTATGCTTTCAGGGCAATTCCAGTCTACCCCCTGCAATCGTTTTCCTGAAATTCTGCCCCGCTTTCAAGTCCCCTTTGCAGGCTTACTTCAATATACTTTTGGAAGATAACTGTCATTTATAACTCTGCAGGTTTGTGAATTACAGTGCCCCTGAGCTCCTTTCTTCAACTCGCTTTCTTGTGAGCTGGGCACAAAACCGCAGGATTGCTTCAGGCACTAATCTGTTTCCAGCAGGGCACGCTGAGCCTTTGGTTAATTCCTCTTCCTAGTGGGAAATGAGCGTTACATTTGCCCGTGCAGACACCTACAGCTAGTCTCTCATTGGTTCTCCCTATTCCTGTTCATCTTGCACAGAAATTGCAAGCTGTGCCAAAGAGGAGGTTAAAGGCACTGACTCTCCAAGCGGGGAGAGTGTTAGTAAAGCATCTGGAATGGTGAACCTGAGGACGAGGATACGAAAACTCAGATGCATTTTAAATCGTTTCCCAATCACATGGTGGACGATAATCTGGGTTTCCCATGCATATTTTAGCTGGAGGAAGAATCCCTTGAACCTGGAGAGTTGGGACCCATGGAATGGGTACCATGCAGTATGACTTCAAAGGGTCTGCATTTGCTCACCGAAACTCACCAATGCTATCAGCCTGAAGTGTCCAGCCTTATGGCTCAACCAGCTCTGGGTGTAGATGTGGTCAATCCCAGTTGCATCACATGCCCTGAGTGAATTATTTAAGAATTGCTCTCTATTTCACTGCCTTTGTGTTTTGTTTTTCAAATTTATTTTGATAATGGGATTTATCGGATTTTCACTGCTGCGTTTCAGCCGCTGTACACATGCTTGATTCTCTTACGGAGACATACATATCCATGGGTTTTAAGATTCTTCCTAGTCAGGTATATTCCTAGGCGTTGAATATGTGGTGTTGGGTCCATTTCCTTGAGCAAGGAGTAGGTCTTGTCTATTATATATTTGGATAATGTAAAGTTATCTGTGCTAATTTCAGTCTCTGGTTTTATGCAGCACCCCAACGCACCTTTCCCCATAAGCAAGCACTAGTTGGTTTTCTAAATTTGAGACCCTGTTCTGTTTTGTAATTCAGTTCATGTGTAGTCACGTTTACATTCCGTGTATTAGTGATATCTTATGATGTTTCTTTTTCTGTGTGACGTAGTTCACTTAGAATCACCATACCTGCATCCACTCACTATGCCGCTACGGGCCTGATGACACAGATTTCATTGCTGAGTGATATTGCATTGCACATATGTGCCACAACTTCTAAATCCATTTTTTGCTTTCTGGGATATTTACCTGGTACTGTAGACGAGCTTCTTGGGAACACAGCCGTCCCAAACTTTGGGGTGGCTCTCTGTTTTTGATTTTAATTTCCCTAAGCAATAGGACCATAAGTGCAATTGCCATAGGCTGTGTTGCTTTATTTCTTACGTGTTTCAGGAAACACCATACACTTCTCCAGGGTGGCTGTTCACAATTTACATCATGCCAATCAGCATAACAAGGCTCCCTGTTCTCCATATCCTGTCCTACCTTACTGGATTTTACACTAATTTCAGATGGCCCTTTTGCCCGGGGGGCAGTGAGATTTCATTGTAGTGCAGATTTCCTTTACAGGCTTGCTTGCTTGGCCAAAAAGGGCGTATGCGTTTTTTCCTGAATATATTCAGGAAAAAACGCATACGCGCTTTTTGGCCAAGTGCATCATTGTCGACATTCTGCCTCTTTTCCTATGCTTTCAGGGCAATTCCAGTCTACCCCCTGCAATCGTTTTCCTGAAATTCTGCCCTGCTTTCAAGTCCCCTTCGCAGGCTTACTTCAATATACTTTTGGAAGATAGCTGTCATTTATAACTCTGCAGGTTTGTGAATTACAGTGCCCCTGAGCTCCTTTCTTCAACTCGCTTTCTTGTGAGCTGGGCACAAAACCGCAGGATAGCTTCAGGCCCTAATCTGTTTCCGGCAGGGCATGCTGAGCCTTTGGTTAATTCCTCTTCCTGGTGGGAAATGAGCGTTACATTTGCCCGTGCAGACACCTATAGCTAGTCTCTCATTGGTTCTCCCTATTCCTGTTCATCTTGCACAGAAATTGCAAGCTGTGCCAAGCAGGAGGTTAAAGGCACTGACTCTCCAAGCGGGGAGAGTGTTAGTAAAGCATCTGGAATGGTGAACCCGAGGACCAGGATACGAAAACTGATATGCATTTTAAATCGTTTCCCAATCACACGGTGGACCATACTTTGGGTCTCCCATGCATGTTTTAGCTGGAGGAAGAATCCCTTGAACCTGGAGAGTTGGGACCCATGGAATGGGTACCATGCAGTATGACTTCAAAGGGTCTGCATTTGCTCACCGAAACTCACCAATGCTATCAGCCTGAAGTGTCCAGCCTTATGTCTCAACCAGCTCTGTGTGTAGATGTGGTCAATCCCAGTTGCATCACATGCCCTGAGTGAATTATTTAAGAATTGCTCTCTATTTCACTGTCTTTGTGTTTTGTTTTTGAAATTTATTTTGATAATGGGATTTATCGGATTTTCACTGCTGCGTTTATGCCGCTGTACACACGCTTGATTCTCTTATGGAGACATATAAATCCATGGGTTTTAAGATTCTTCCTAGTCAGGTATATTCCTAGGCGTTTAATATGTGGTGTTGGGTCCATTTCATTGAGCAAGGAGTAGGTCTTGTCTATTATATATTTGTCTTATGGAAAGTTATCTGTGCTAATTTCAGTCTCTGGTTTTATGCAGCACCCCAACGCACCTTTCCCCATAAGCAAGCACTAGTTGGTTTTCTAAATTTGAGACCCTGTTCTGTTTTGTAATTCAGTTCATGTGTAGTCAAGTTTACATTCCGTGTATTAGTGATATCTTATGATGTTTCTTTTTCTGTGTGACGTAGTTCACGTAGAGTCACCGTACCTGCATCCACTCACTATGCTGCTACATCCCTGATGACACAGATTTCATTGCTGAGTGATATTGCATTGCACGTATGTGCCACAACTTCTTTATACATTTTTTGCTTTCTGGGATATCTATCTGGTACTGTAGACGAGCTTCTTGGGAACACAGCCATCCCAAACTTTGGGGTGGCTCTCTGTTTTTGACTTTAATTTCCCTAAGCAATAGGACCATAAGTGCAATTGCCATAGGCTGTGTTGCTTTATTTCTTACGTGTTTCAGGAAACACCATACACTTCTCCAGGGTGGCTGTTCACAATTTACATCCTGCCAATCAGCATAACAAGGCTCCCTGTTCTCCATATCCTGTCCTACCTTTCTGGATTTTACACTTTTTTCAGATGGCCCTTTTGCCCGGGGGGCAGTGAGATTTCATTGTAGTGCAGATTTCCTTTACAGGCTTGCTTGGTTGCCCAAAAAGGGCGTATGTGTTTTTTCCTGAATATATTCAGGAAAAAACGCATACGCGCTTTTTGGCCAAGTGCATCATTGTCGACGTTGTGCCTCTTTTCCTATGCTTTCAGGGCAATTCCAGTCTACCCCCTGCAATCGTTTTCCTGAAATTCTGCCCCGCTTTCAAGTCCCCTTTGCAGGCTTACTTCAATATACTTTTGGAAGATAGCTGTCATTTATAACTCTGCAGGTTTGTGAATTACAGTGCCCCTGAGCTCCTTTCTTCAACTCGCTTTCTTGTGAGCTGGGCACAAAACCGCAGGATTGCTTCAGGCACTAATCTGTTTCCAGCAGGGCACGCTGAGCCTTTGGTTAATTCCTCTTCCTAGTGGGAAATGAGCGTTACATTTGCCCGTGCAGACACCTACAGCTAGTCTCTCATTGGTTCTCCCTATTCCTGTTCATCTTGCACAGAAATTGCAAGCTGTGCCAAAGAGGAGGTTAAAGGCACTGACTCTCCAAGCGGGGAGAGTGTTAGTAAAGCATCTGGAATGGTGAACCTGAGGACGAGGATACGAAAACTCAGATGCATTTTAAATCGTTTCCCAATCACACGGTGGACGATAATCTGGGTTTCCCATGCATGTTTTAGCTGGAGGAAGAATCCCTTGAACCTGGAGAGTTGGGACCCATGGAATGGGTACCATGCAGTATGACTTCAAAGGGTCTGCATTTGCTCACCGAAACTCACCAATGCTATCAGCCTGAAGTGTCCAGCCTTATGGCTCAACCAGCTCTGGGTGTAGATGTGGTCAATCCCAGTTGCATCACATGCCCTGAGTGAATTATTTAAGAATTGCTCTCTATTTCACTGCCTTTGTGTTTTGTTTTTGAAATTTATTTTGATAATGGGATTTATCGGATTTTCACTGCTGCATTTCAGCCGCTGTACACATGCTTGATTCTCTTACGGAGACATACATATCCATGGGTTTTAAGATTCTTCCTAGTCAGGTATATTCCTAGGCGTTGAATATGTGGTGTTGGGTCCATTTCCTTGAGCAAGGAGTAGGTCTTGTCTATTATATATTTGGATAATGTAAAGTTATCTGTGCTAATTTCAGTCTCTGGTTTTATGCAGCACCCCAACGCACCTTTCCCCATAAGCAAGCACTAGTTGGTTTTCTAAATTTGAGACCCTGTTCTGTTTTGTAATTCAGTTCATGTGTAGTCACGTTTACATTCCGTGTATTAGTGATATCTTATGATGTTTCTTTTTCTGTGTGACGTAGTTCACTTAGAATCACCATACCTGCATCCACTCACTATGCCGCTACGGGCCTGATGACACAGATTTCATTGCTGAGTGATATTGCATTGCACATATGTGCCACAACTTCTAAATCCATTTTTTGCTTTCTGGGATATTTACCTGGTACTGTAGACGAGCTTCTTGGGAACACAGCCGTCCCAAACTTTGGGGTGGCTCTCTGTTTTTGATTTTAATTTCCCTAAGCAATAGGACCATAAGTGCAATTGCTATAGGCTGTGTTGCTTTATTTCTTACGTGTTTCAGGAAACACCATACACTTCTCCAGGGTGGCTGTTCACAATTTACATCATGCCAATCAGCATAACAAGGCTCCCTGTTCTCCATATCCTGTCCTACCTTACTGGATTTTACACTAATTTCAGATGGCCCTTTTGCCCGGGGGGCAGTGAGATTTCATTGTAGTGCAGATTTCCTTTACAGGCTTGCTTGGTTGCCCAAAAAGGGCGTATGCGTTTTTTCCTGAATATATTCAGGAAAAAACGCATACGCGCTTTTTGGCCAAGTGCATCATTGTCGACGTTCTGCCTCTTTTCCTATGCTTTCAGGGCAATTCCAGTCTACCCCCTGCAATCGTTTTCCTGAAATTCTGCCCTGCTTTCAAGTCCCCTTCGCAGGCTTACTTCAATATACTTTTGGAAGATAGCTGTCATTTATAACTCTGCAGGTTTGTGAATTACAGTGCCCCTGAGCTCCTTTCTTCAACTCGCTTTCTTGTGAGCTGGGCACAAAACCGCAGGATTGCTTCAGGCCCTAATCTGTTTCCGGCAGGGCATGCTGAGCCTTTGGTTAATTCCTCTTCCTGGTGGGAAATGAGCGTTACATTTGCCCGTGCAGACACCTATAGCTAGTCTCTCATTGGTTCTCCCTATTCCTGTTCATCTTGCACAGAAATTGCAAGCTGTGCCAAGCAGGAGGTTAAAGGCACTGACTCTCCAAGCGGGGAGAGTGTTAGTAAAGCATCTGGAATGGTGAACCCGAGTACCAGGATACGAAAACTGATATGCATTTTAAATCGTTTCCCAATCACACGGTGGACCATACTGTGGGTCTCCCATGCATGTTTTAGCTGGAGGAAGAATCCCTTGAACCTGGAGAGTTGGGACCCATGGAATGGGTACCATGCAGTATGACTTCAAAGGGTCTGCATTTGCTCACCGAAACTCACCAATGCTATCAGCCTGAAGTGTCCAGCCTTATGTCTCAACCAGCTCTGTGTGTAGATGTGGTCAATCCCAGTTGCATCACATGCCCTGAGTGAATTATTTAAGAATTGCTCTCTATTTCACTGTCTTTGTGTTTTGTTTTTGAAATTTATTTTGATAATGGGATTTATCGGATTTTCACTGCTGCGTTTATGCCGCTGTACACACGCTTGATTCTCTTACGGAGACATATAAATCCATGGGTTTTAAGATTCTTCCTAGTCAGGTATATTCCTAGGCGTTTAATATGTGGTGTTGGGTCCATTTCCTTGAGCAAGGAGTAGGTCTTGTCTATTATATATTTGTCTTATGGAAAGTTATCTGTGCTAATTTCAGTCTCTGGTTTTATGCAGCACCCCAACGCACCTTTCCCCATAAGCAAGCACTAGTTGGTTTTCTAAATTTGAGACCCTGTTCTGTTTTGTAATTCAGTTCATGTGTAGTCAAGTTTACATTCCGTGTATTAGTGATATCTTATGATGTTTCTTTTTCTGTGTGACGTAGTTCACGTAGAGTCACCGTACCTGCATCCACTCACTATGCTGCTACGTCCCTGATGACACAGATTTCATTGCTGAGTGATATTGCATTGCACGTATGTGCCACAACTTCTTTATACATTTTTTGCTTTCTGGGATATCTATCTGGTACTGTAGACGAGCTTCTTGGGAACACAGCCATCCCAAACTTTGGGGTGGCTCTCTGTTTTTGACTTTAATTTCCCTAAGCAATAGGACCATAAGTGCAATTGCCATAGGCTGTGTTGCTTTATTTCTTACGTGTTTCAGGAAACACCATACACTTCTCCAGGGTGGCTGTTCACAATTTACATCCTGCCAATCAGCATAACAAGGCTCCCTGTTCTCCATATCCTGTCCTACCTTTCTGGATTTTACACTTTTTTCAGATGGCCCTTTTGCCCGGGGGGCAGTGAGATTTCATTGTAGTGCAGATTTCCTTTACAGGCTTGCTTGGTTGCCCAAAAAGGGCGTATGCGTTTTTTCCTGAATATATTCAGGAAAAAACGCATACGCCCTTTTTGGCCAAGTGCATCATTGTCGACGTTGTGCCTCTTTTCCTATGCTTTCAGGGCAATTCCAGTCTACCCCCTGCAATCGTTTTCCTGAAATTCTGCCCCGCTTTCAAGTCCCCTTCGCAGGCTTACTTCAATATATTTTTGGAGGATAGCTGTCATTTATAACACTGCAGGTTTGTGAATTACAGTGCCCCTGAGCTCCTTTCTTCAACTCGCTTTCTTGTGAGCTGGGCACAAAACTGCAGGATTGCTTCAGGCCCTAATCTGTTTCCGGCAGGGCACGCTGAGCCTTTGGTTAATTCCTCTTGCTGGTGGGAAATGAGCGTTACATTTGCCCGTGCAGACACCTATAGCTAGTCTCTCATTGGTTCTCCCTATTCCTGTTCATCTTGCACAGAAATTGCAAGCTGTGCCAAGCAGGAGGTTAAAGGCACTGACTCTCCAAGCGGGGAGAGTGTTAGTAAAGCATCTGGAATGGTGAACCCGAGGACCAGGATACGAAAACTGAGATGCATTTTAAATCGTTTCCCAATCACACGGTGGACCATACTGTGGGTTTCCCATGCATGTTTTAGCTGGAGGAAGAATCCCTTGAATCTGGAGAGTTGGGACCCATGGAATAGGTACCATGCAGTATGAATTCAAAGGGTCTGCATTTGCTCACCGAAACTCACCAATGCTATCAGCCTGAAGTGTCCAGCCTTATGTCTCAACCAGCTCTGGGTGTAGATGTGTTAAATCCCGGTTACATCACATGCCCTGAGTGAATTATTTAAGAATTGCTCTCTATTTCACTGTCTTTGTGTTTTGTTTTTGAAATTTATTTTGATAATGGGATTTATCGGATTTTCACTGCTGCGTTTATGCCGCTGTACACACGCTTGATTCTCTTACGGAGACATATAAATCCATGGGTTTTAAGATTCTTCCTAGTCAGGTATATTCCTAGGCGTTGAATATGTGGTGTTGAGTCCATTTCGTTGAGCAAGGAGTAGGTCTTGTCTATTACATATTTGGCTTATGGAATGTTATCTGTGCTAATTTCAGTCTCTGGTTTTATGCAGCACCCCAAGGCACCTTTCCCCATAAGCAAGCACTAGTTTGTTTTCTGAATTTGCGACCCTGTTCTGTTTTGTAATTCAGTTCATGTGTAGTCAAGTTTACATTCCGTGTATTAGTGATATCTTATGATGTTTCTTTTTCTGTGTGATGTAGTTCACGTAGAATCACCGTACCTGCATCCACTCACTATGTCGCTACGGGCCTGATGACACAGATTTCATTGCTGAGTGATATTCCTTTGTACGTACCTACCACAAACTCTTTATACAATTTTTGCTTTCTGCAATATTTACCTGGTAGTGTAGACGAGCTTCTTGTGAACACAGCCGTCCCAAACTTTTTGGTGGCTGTCTGTTTTTGATTTTAATTTTCCTAATCTATAGGACCATAAGTGGAAGTGTCATAGGCTGTGTTGCTTTGTTTCTTAAGTGTTTCAGGAAACACCATACACTTCTCCAGGGTGGCTGTTGGCAATTTACATCCTGCCAATCAGCATAACAAGGCTCCCTGTTCTCCATGTCCTGTCCTACCTTTCTGGATTTTACACTTTTATCAGGTGGCCCTTTTGCCAGGTAGGGGCAGTGAGACTGCATTTTAGTGCAGATTTCCTTTATAGGCTTGCTTGGTTGACCCAAAAGGGCGTATGCGTTTTTTCCTGAATATATTCAGGAAAAAACGCATACGCCCTTTTTGGCCAAGTGCATCATTGTCGACGTTCTGCCTCTTTTCCTGTGCTTTAAGGGCAATTCCAGTCTACCCCCTGCAGTCGTTTTCCTGAAATTCTGCCCCGCTTTCAAGTCCTCTTCGCAGCCTTAGTTCAGTATATTTTTTAACGATAGCTTTCATTTATAACTCTGCACGTTTGTGAATGACAGTGCCCCTCAGCTCCTTTCTTCAACCCACCTTCTTGTGAGCTGGGAACAAAACCGCAGTATTGCTTCAGGCCCCAATCTGTTTCGGGCAGGGCACTCTGATCCTTTGGCTAATTCCTTTTCCTGGTGGGAAATGAGCGTTACATTTGCCCGTGCAGACACCTACTGCTTGTCTCTCATTGCTTCTCCCTATTCCTGTTCATCTTGTGAAGAAATTGCGAAATATGTCAAACAGGAGTTTAAACGCACTGTCTCTCCAAGTGGGCAGAGTGTTAGTAAAGCATCTGGAATGGTGAACCTGAGGACTAGGATACGAAAACTGAGATGCATTTTAAATCGTTTCCCAATCACATAGTGGACCATAATCTGGGTTTCCCAATCATGCTGTAGCTGAATAAAGAATCCCTTGAACCTGGAGAGTTGGGACCCATGGAATGGGTACCATGCAGTATAACTTCAAAGGGTCTGCATTTGCTCACAGAAACTCACCAATGCTATCAGCCCCATGTGTCCAGCCTTATGTCTCACCCAGCTCTGCGTGTTGATGTGGTAAATCCAGGCTGCATCACAAGCCCTGAATTAATTATTTAAGAATTGCTCTCTATTTCACTGTCATTGTGTTTTGTTTTTGTAGTTTATTTTGATAACGGTATTTATCGGATTTTCACTGCTTCGTTTATGCCGCTGTATACACGCTTGATTCTCTTACGGAGACATATAAGTCCATGGGTTTTAAGATTCTTACTAATCGGGTATATTCCTAGGCATTGAATATCGCGTGTTGAGTCCATTTCGTTGAGCAAGGAGTAGGTTTTGACTATTACATATTTGGCTTATGGAACGGTATCTGTGCTAATTTCAATCTCTGGTTTTATGCAGCACCCCAACTAACCTTTCCCCTTAAGGAAGCATAAGTTGTTTTTTTTAATTTGAAACCCTCTTCTCTTTTGTAATTCAGTTCATATGTAGCCATGTTAACATTCCATGTATTAGTAATATCTTATGTCTTTTTCTTTTTGAATTATATGACATCGAATGATCACACGTAACTCCTCTGCAGTTGTTACAACTGGCCATATTTCATTGATTTCCAGGCTGAGTAATATTCCACTCTACATAAGCACCACATCTCTATCCATTTTTTCTCTGCAGAAATATTTAAGTTATATCCTAGTCGAGGATCTTTTAAACAGAGAGGTGGTAAACATTGGGGTGCCTGTGTCCTCTCGATTTTTGTTTTTCCCAAGATATACTTCCATGAGTGCAAGTGCCCTGTGCTCGGTAGCTCATTTTTTAAATGCTTTAGTAAACACAATACACTTATCCAGAGTGACCGTTGGCAATATACATTTCCACTATAAGACTCACAGGGCTCCCTTTTCTCCTTGCCCTGTCCTGCATTTCTGGTGTTTACACTTTATGATGACGGCTCTTCTGACTGATGCAAAGTGATATGTTTTGCAGTACTGATTTCCAGTGCCCACCTGTTTGGTTGGCTAAAAAAGTGTATGCCCTTTTCTTGAATATATACAGAAAAAGACGCATACACCCTTTTTGGCCAACTGCAATGTTGGCAATGTTCAGCCCCTTTTCTTGTGCTTAATGGCGAGTCCTTTCTACCTCTTCCAATCCCTTTCCTGCCATTCTCCGTTGCTTACAAGTCCTTTTCTCTGACTTTCCTCAAGATATTTTTCAGTGATACATATTTTCAACTCGGCAGTTTCGTGAATTTTAGTGCCCCTGAGTTCCATTTTCCAACTTGTGTTTATGGGAACTGGCCACAAAGCATCAGGATTCCTCAAGCCCTATTCTGTTTCCATGGGCAACCCTAGCCTTTGGTCAATTCGTCTTCCTGATTGGAAATTAGAGTGACATGTGCCTGTCTGAACACCTAGGACTTGTCTCTCATTGTTCCTCCTCCTTCTGCTTCATCCTCTGGACAAATTCCAAACTGTATGCAACAGGATGTTGACAGTGCTGACATCTCCAAGTGGGGAGACTGTTAATAAAGACGCTGGAGTGGTGAACCCGAGCACCAAGAGATGAGGAGATGAGATGCCTTTTCCAAACTTTTCCCGATCAGACGGTATACCATCCTCTGGGTGTGACAGGCACGTTTTAGGTGTAGGAAGGGTCCCATTCATGTGAGGAGAACACCAGGGGATTTTCAATATCAGTGTCTCTCCGCAACCCAAACTGGGGAATTTTTTAAGCTACGGCTACACATATGTTCATTAAGGGCCTTGGGAAGTAGGCAGAGTCCAAACTTTAGATGATTGAAGTCTTCAGGGTCAGAAGCACTCACCACTGTCTTCCGTTAGGTTCCATTTTTACTGTCATTGATGGATGATGTCAATAAAAATATCTATTCTTTTTCAGATCATTTCCCCTTATAGGTTATTGCAAAATATTGAGTGTAGTTCCCTGTGGTATACAGTAGTTCCTTGCTGATGATTTCATACATAGCAGTGTGTATGTGTTAATCCCAAACTGTTAATTTATCCCACCTCCTACCATTTCCCTTTGGTAATAATAAATTATAAGATTTTATGCTTCTCAGAAATGGGGGAGCTGAAAGAGAGGTATCATTTTCAATGCAAAAGCATTTAAAACAAGATTGAAGCTTTAACCAAGATTATTAGATGTACATCCTTGGAAAGAAATCACTTTGTTTCTCTAATATTGACCTGACAAAGAAGACAGACCTTTTCACTGAACTTGCTTATAAGAAAGTGATGGAAATATCAAATGGAAGTGTTAGAAACATCTTATTTTACCCGAGCCTTATACACTGTTCTATGTTAATTACAGTTTGGCTCACACATCTGTTCATTGAAGTTACAATGTTCTCAATTTCTGTTACTGATCCTCCAGAGTGGACGCCAACAAGTGTCCCCCTGCCCAGTGTCATTGGAGCCAATAGATCGAGACTGAGTTTGGTTCAAAAGCAAAGGAAACTTTATATTTTGATCAGAGAATGGAGAGGTGCTACCCTGTGGGCTGTGGGCTGGGCTGCTGTGTAGAGATCCTGTCAGAGTCACTGGGAGGGAGGGGGCTGAGCTCTCGAGGACCTGGTTGGCTGCAGCTCAGGCTCTATGTCATGGAGTCTGAACTGGGCCCTAGGAGCTGAAGTGTCATCGAGCCATTCTGCTCTAGGAAATCTGGTCTGAAGTGCCGGGTGTGGAACCTCTGTATGCGGGACCCTAGGAGCACCTGAAATTAGACAAAGCACAAAGGATTAAAAAGGTTAGACTTTATTTTATTGCCCAGATTCTATTTTTATCTCCCAGGGATTTTTAAGGGGCTTTGCCTGGGACAAACTCCTCTTCTGCCTTTTGTCCCTTTCCTCATTCTTGGAGTGCTGCGGGTGCAGACCCTTCTTCTGTAACTGCTGAGTGCTGAGTTAGGAGGCCTCATACCCGTGGGCGAGGGTCAGAACTTCTCCCCAGCAGCCTCCAGGTGACGTTGATTGTCCCCAGGCCTCCTGCCTCCCTGCTCGTCCGCCTGAGCACCAGTATTGGAAGTGTTATAGATTCTAATGACCTTTAAGGGTCCAGAAAGGAGATGTGCAGTGGCGCTGTGGGGTCCAGTTTCACCCTGCCCCACATTTGTTCAGCCACCTTAGGCTGACCGTTTCTGCCAGCCTAGATGCTCTGACTGACCGTTTCTGCCAGCCTAGATGCTCTGACCAGTAGTCTGCACTTTCTTCAATTAGGCCCCTGAATTAACGTAAAAACAGCACCACGTGTCAGGACCCTGCCTGCTCAGCTCCCAGACAGTCCAGGGTTAGTGGTGATGAAGGATCATGATGGTCACTGAGTCAAGAGCCTTTGGAAGTAAACAGGAGTCCATCCGGTCTTATTGGCCACCATCATCAGGGTGTCTGTAGGCTTTTCTATGGTGACAGCATGATATACGGTTCCCCCGCCAAGATTATTAGCTCCCCTCTGGGTACAGTAAGTACTGCAAGCAGTAGTCTACTCTTTTGGGACACACTCTTGTTGTTTTATGAGAGAAACTCCAGGTCAAGTGATGGTCACACGGGTCGTCATGGTGCCCCGTTGCTCCTGGTTATCTCTCTGGAGGTTGGAGTTGGAGGGCCTCCTCAATCGATGTCAGTGTGCCCACGGAGCAAACCCTGCAAATTCAGGGCATGGTTGGGGGTTAGGATCACCACGTGGGGTCCATTTCCCTTAGAAGGGAGGTGGCCTTTTGGGCTGCTGATTTCCAGGTTTTCAGATACCACCAGTATCTTGGCCAGATATGGCAGTGGGCCAAGCCCCTTGGTGACCATAGTTTATCCTACCTGGATGGCATTCTTGCATTGTTCCATTTCAAGTGGTCCCAGTTTTTGCTCTAATGCTCCAATGGCGATTCACCTTTCACCAGGAATGTAAAGGTCAAAGGGTTTAGCTAAATTAGGGAGTTCCAGGGAAAGGGTCTGAATTGACTGCTCTTTCCATTCTTGAAAGGCCACTTCTGGATTCTATTCAAAAGGATCATCATCTTTTCCTTTCAGTGTTTCATATAGAGGCCCAGCTAGTAGACTGTAGTTAGGGATCCAGAGGCAGGAAACCCTGGCTTCCCCAGGAACCCCTACGCTGTCTTCTAGGTTCAGAAAGGGGTAAGGCTGTAAATTGTTTCTTCCCTTTCCTGAGATGGGCTTCTCCGACCTTCTGTGAGAATGAAGCCCAGGCAGGTCACCGTAGTCTGTGATATTTGAGCTTTTTCGTGGACAACTTCTATCCTTTATTGGCTTGGTAGTTCTGAGGCCTCCTTAGTAGGGCTGGCGATCAGAATGTTGTCTGAATATTGAAGGAGTGTTTCCTTTTCCAGAGGTAGAACTTTTAGGTCTTTAGCTGAGCTTTCCCCAAAGATGGTGTGGGAATTTTTGAACCCTTGGGGCAAGACAGCCTGGAAGTATTGTTTTAGTTGTATGTTGAGTCCTGTCACTGACAAGCCAAAATTTCTTGTGACTCTGGGACTAATGGAATACAAAAGAAGGCATCATTGAAGAGTAATACAGAATACCAAGTCCTGGTGGTTGGTAGAATGACCAGCAGGGTGTAGGATTTAGGAACTACTGGAGGTATATCCTCGGTGGCTTCACTGACTGTCCTGACATCCTTTACCAGGACTCCAGCAGCCCAAGGGGCTCTCGAGGTCAGGCCAATCCCAGGATATGGAGCTCACCTGGGCAGGTACCCTACCCCCACCCCAGCCCACGGGGCTCTCGTGTTCAGGCCCCTCCCAGGATATGGGATTCCCTGGGCAGGTCCTCTGCAGTCCATGGGGCTCCCGTGGTCAGGCCCCTCCCAGGATACAGAGCTACCCTTGCAGGTACCTTGGCAGGGCTGGGCACACAGGAACCGTGCACATAGCCCTCATTGCAGAGCACTCCCAGCTCACCTGTTGCTCAGATCTGACACAGAGCACCTCAGAGCAGGACTTGAACTAACAAACAGCAGCTCTGACAGGTCTGTGACCCTGGGCATCACTCTGTGCGGCCTCCTCCACCTGGGCTTCCAGAGACTTCCACTGCACCCGGGGCACCAGGCCTCTGTCTCCAACCACCACCCACCCCTCCTCTCCCTGACTCCTGGGTTCCTCTAATTAGGAGAGGGTTTTCTTGAAGTTGTCTCCCACTCATGGACCAGATAATATAATTAGAAAACAAGCCAGAGCTGCAGCCCCTTGTCTATCCTGACTCTCAGGAGCCCACACCTGTTCCTTGGACCTGGCCAATTCAGCAAGTTCCATTTTCTGCAACTGTGAGCCCCTGAGGGGTGATTATTGGCTGGCCTGGGAAGCCTGACCATGCCGGCCAGCCCTCCCCAGGTGTGCCTGGGTTGAGATCAATATAAACACCGCTCCAGGCAGCAAGAGCCCCTGCAGCTGTGCCTGACGCCATTTTCTCTGCCCTGTCAGCAGTCTCGGGGCTGGGCTGGTGGGAGGGGGTGAGAGGCCACGGCTTAGTGGGTGTCCCAGTGTGAGTGGGGCTCTGCTGGACTTTCTGCAGCAGTTGCCAAGATGCTACCTGCTAAAGAAGAGGGTGTGTCACCCTCACCTGCCGCTGGAATTTCTCCCTGGGCACAGGTGAGGAAGGAAGAAAGCAGTGGGGGCCGGGACAGCAGGGGTATCTCAGGCAGGGAAATGGAGAGCTTCCAGAAGAGCACCCAGGGCCAGGACCATCCTGGCTGACCTGCAGGCACCAAGTCGGCTGGCATGCTGTCCCTCATGTGGCTCCATGGCCCTTCCTCTAGGTTTTCAAGTCCTTGTACATATTCAGGTGTTTAGCCTTGGAAGGGTGGGAACATTTCAGCAGCAGCTGGCCTGGGGCTCGGCCCACGTTTACTCACAGATACCTCGGCACGGTCCCCCAGCTTTGCAGTGAGGACGCTTGTTGCGAGGAGCATGCTGGCTGAATGGGAGATGATTCCCCACCACTGACCAACTTCAGAATTGTTTGCAATTGGAGCAAGTGCCCTGAAACTGTTTTCCTCTGTGTAACTGGTGGGTTCTGTTCTTTTTTATCTTTTTTTCGTTTTTGGTTCAAGGTAGATTTTATTCCTCTTTTGTGTATTTACAGATATAAGCATGGAAATAATTTATTCATATAAATACATGTATGTGAAGGGAAGAATATTTTTTCTGTTTTACTTTTTTTAATTTTATTTTTTTATTTTGAATTTAATTTTATATTTTTATACAGCAGGTTGTTTTTGGTTATCTACTTTATACATATAAATGTATACATACCAATCCCAATATCTCAACTCCTCCCACCACCATCCCCAACAGCTTTCCCCCTTGTTGTCCATACGTTTGTTGTATACATGTGTTGCTCTATTTCTGCCTTGCAAAACGGTTCATCTGTACAATTTTTCTAGGTTCCACATATATGCATTAATATACAAGATTTGTTTTTCTCTTTCTGACTTACTTCACTCTGTATGACAGTCTCTAGATCCATCAACGTCTCTACAAATGTCCCAATTTCATTCCTTTTTATGGCTTAGTAATATTCCATTTTATATATGTACCACATCTTTATGCATTCGTCTGTCTGTGGGCATTTAGGTTGCTTCCATTACCTGGATAGTGTAAATAGTGATGCAATGAACATTGTGGTGAATGTCTCTTTTTGATTTATGGTTTTGTCTGGGTATATGCCCAGTAGAGGGATTGCTGTATCATATGGTAATTCTATTCTTAGTTTTATAAGAAACTCCATAATGTTCTCCACAGTGACTGTATCAATTTACGTTCCCAACAATAGTGGAAGAGGATTCCTTATCTCCACACCGTTTCCAGCATTTGTTGTTTGTAGATTTTCTGATGATGCCCATTCTAATAGGTGTGAGGTGATACACCATGGATGAGTCTATTTCGTTGAGCAAAGAGTAGGTCTTGTTTATTACGTATTTGGCTTATGGAATGGTATGTGTGCTAATTTCAATCTGTTTTTATACAGCAGCCCAACTCAACTTTCCCCTTAAGCAAGCATAAGGTTTTTATCTAAATGTGAGACTCTGTTCGGTTTTGTAATTCAGTTTATGTGTAGCCAAGTTTACACTCCCTCTATTAGTGATATCTTATGATAATTATCTTTCTCTGTGTGACATATTTCTCTTAGAATCATCATAATTAAATCCACTCAATTTGCTGCTACAGGCCTGATGACATTGATTTCACTGCTGAGTGATATTCCGTTGTACGTAAGTAGCACAACTTCTTTATCCATTTTTTTCTTTCTGGGATATTTAATTTGTACTCGACTCGAGGTTCTTGTAAACACAGCAGCCCTAAATTTTGTGTTGGCTGTGTCTTGTCTATTTTAATTTTCCTAAGCTATAGGGCCAAAAGTGGAAGTGCCCTAGGCTCTGTAGCTTTGTTTTTTAGATGTTTCAGGATACACCATGAACATCTCCAGAGTGTCTTGGCAATTTACATCCCGCCCATCAGCATAACACGGCTCCCTGTTCTCCATGGCCTGTCCTGTGTTTCTGGTTTTTACACTTTATTCAGATGGCCTTTTTGACGAATGGGAAATGTGACTTCATTGTAGTGTGGATTTCCATTGCTGGAGTGCTTGGTTGGCCAAAATGTTCATATGCGTTTTTTCCTGAATATATTCAGGAAAAATGTATACGCACTTTTTGTCCATGTGCATCACTGTCAAAGATCTGCCGCTTTTCATATGCTTTAAATGCAATTCCAATCTACCTCTTGAAATATGATTCCTGCAATTCTGCCTCGTTTTCAAGTCCTCTTTGCAGACTTACTTCGATATATTTTTGCCAATAGCTGTCATTTATCTCTGCAGGTTTGTGAATTACAGTGCCACTGAGCTCCTTTCTTAACTCGCTTCCTCGTAAGCTGGCCACAAAACTGCAGGTTTGCTTCAGGCCATAATCAGGGTCCGGCACGGCACTCTGAGCCTTTGGTTAATTCCTCTTCCTGGTGGGAAATTAGAGTTAAATGTGCCCCTCCAGATACCTGCCTCACTCCCAGCCACATGGTGATGTGTGTCCTCAGGTTTGAGGCCATATGTGATGGGTTCCTCATCTTTTGATGATGTGGCCCCACTGGTGTGTAGACACTCCTGCCTGGTTCCCATCCCCTTGGTGATGTGGGCCCTCTGGTGAGACTCTGATCCTGGTTGGGTTCCTCACACATCCGTGAGGTGAGCCCTCTTCTCTGAGGTCACTCCTGCCTGGCTGGCACAACCCGCCTTGCTGACTTCGGCACCCTGGTGGCAGTTGGAGCCTGCTGGGAGCCTCCTTCCCTCGGTGATGAGGCCCTCTGGCGTCAGGCCCTAACGGCAGGGTTCCCACATTTTCTGATACGTGCTAAGTGGTGCGAGGGCACTCCTGCCAGGTTCCCATCCTCATGAGCGTGTGGGCCTTCTGTTCTGAGGTCCTAACGGCTGGGTTGCTCACACTTTCATGATGTGGGCCCTCTGCTGTGAGGTCAATCCTGCCTGGCTGGCGCACATCGTCTTGGCGACGTGGACCCTCTGGTGGCAGTTGGAGCGTGCTGGGGCCTCCTCCCCTCAGTGATGAGGGCTTTCTGGTGTCAGGCTCTAAGTGCTGGGCTCCACACATTTTCTGATGTGTGCCCAGTGGTGCGAGTCACTCCTGCCAGGTTCCCATCCCCATGGGCATGTGGGACTTCTGTTCTGTGGTCCCAACTGCTGGGTTGCTCACAGTTTCATGATGTGGGCCCTTTGCTGTGTGTTCACTCTGGCCTGTATCCCATAGTGTCAGTGCTCTGCGCCTCCTGCTTGGAGTTTCCAACTTCTCGATTCCTCACCTTTTTTATTCTATGGGCCCTCGGTTGTGCGTCTCCTCCTGCATGCCTCACTCCCAGCCCCTTCGTGATGTGTGTCCCCTTGTTTGAGGCCACATGTGCTGTGTTCCTCACCTTTCTATAATGTGGCCACACTGGTGTGAGGACACTCTTGCCTGGTTCCCATTCCCTTGGTGTTGTTGGCCCCACTGGTGTTAGGACAGTCTTGCCTGGTTCCCATCACCTTGGTGATGTTGGCCCTCTGGTGAGAGTCTGATCCTGGTTAGGTTCCTCACCCTTCTGTGAGGTGGGCCCTCTGCTCTGAGGTCACTCCTGCCTGGCTGGCACACCCCGCCTTGGCAACGTCGGCCATATGGTGGCAGTTGGAGCCTGCTGGGAGCCTCCTCCCCTCGGTGATGAGGGCCCTCTGGCCTCAGGCCCTAACTGCTGGGTTCCCACATATTCTGATTCGTGCTAAGTGGTGCAAGGACACTCCTGCCAGGTTCCCATCCCCATGGGGATGTGAGCCTTCTGCTCTGAGGTCCCAACGGCTGTGTTGCTCACAGTTTCATGATGAGGGCACTCTGGTGTGAGTTCACTCCGGCCTAGATCCCATAGCCTCGCTGCTCCTGGCAGCCTGCCGGAGGTTCCAACTGTGGGATTCCTCACCTTTTTTATTCTATGGTCCCTCTGTTTTGAGGATCCTCTGGCCTGCCTCACTCCCAGCCCCTTGGTGATGTGTGTCCTCAGGTTTGAGGTCACGTGTGCTGGGTCCCTCAAATTATGGTGATGTAGCCCCACTGGTGTGAGGACACTCCTGCCTGGTTCCCATTCCCTTCGTGATGTTGGCCCTCTGGTGAGAGTCTGATCCTTGTTGGGTTCCTCACACTTCTGTGAGGTGGGCTTTCTGCTCTGAGGTCACTCCTGCCTGGCTGGCACACCCCGCCTTGGTGACATCGGCCTTATGGTGGCAGTTGGAGCCTGCTGGGAGCCTCCTCCCCTCCGTGATGAGGGCCCTCTGGCCTCAGGTCCTAACTGCTGGGTTCCCATATTTTCTGATTCGTGGAAGTGGGCCGAGGACACTCCTGTCAGGTTCCCATCCCCATAGGGATGTGGGCCTTCTTCTCTGAGGTACCATCCGCCGGGTTGCTCACAGTTTCATGATGTGGGACCTCTGCTGTGAGTTCGCTGTGGCCTGGATCCCATAGACTCTGTGCTCTGGGCGGCCTACTGGCCGGTTCCAACTGCTGGATTCCTCACAACTTTTATTCTTTGGGCTCTGTTTTGTGAGGATACTCCTGCTTGCCTCACTCCTAGCCCCTTGGAGATGTGGGTCCCCTGTTTTAGGCCACATGTTCTGGGTTCCTCACCTTTCTATAATGTGGCCACACTGGTGTGAGGACCCTCCTGCCTGGTTCCGATCCCCTTGGTGATGTGGGCCCTCTGGTGAGAGTCTTATCCTGGCTGGTTTCCTCACCCTTCTGTGAGGTAGGCCCTCTGCGGTGAGGTCACTCCTGCCTGGCTGGCACACATCACCTTGGTGACGTGGGCCCTCAGTTGGGAGTTAGTGTCTGCTGCGAGTCTCTGTCCCTCGGTAATGAGGGCCCTCTTGCGTCAGACCCTAACTCCTGGGCTCCCAAAATTTGCGGATGTGCGACCTGTGGTGCGAGTACACTCCTGTCAGGTTCCCAACCCCATGGGAATTTGGGCCTTCTGCTCTGAGGTCCCAACGGCTGGGTGCTCACAGTTTCATGATGAGGGCCCTCTGATGTGCATTCATTCCGGCCTAGATCCCATAGGCTTGCTGCTCCCGGGCGCCTGCTGGGAGGTTCCAACTGCGGGATTCCTCACTTTTTTTATTCTATGGGCCCTCTGTTTTGAGGCTCCTCCTGCCTGCCTCAATCCCAGCCCCGTTGTGATGTGTGTCCTCTGGTGTGAGGCCACGTGTGCTGGGTCCCTCACCTTTCGATGATGTGGCCCCAATGGTGTGAGGACACTCGTGCCTGTTTCCCAGCCCCTTGTTGATGTGGCCCCTCTGGTGAGAGTCTGATCCTGGCTGGGTTCCTTACCGTTCTGTGAGGTGGGCCCTGTGCTCTGAGGTAACTCCTGCCTGGCTTGCTCCCATTGCCTTGGTGACGTCGGCCCTCTGGTGGCAGTTGGATCCTTTTGGAGACTCCTATCCTCGGTGATGAGGTCCCTCTGGCGTCAGGCTCTAACTGCTGGGCTCCCCAGGTTTTCTGATGTGAGCCCAGTGATGCCAGGACACTCGTGAAATGTTCCCATCCCCATGGCGATATGGGCCTTCTGCTCTGAGGTTCCAACGACTGGGTTGCTCACAGTTTCCTGATGTTAGCTCTCTGGTGTTAGTTCATTCATTCCTAGATCCCATAGCCTCTGTACTCTGGGCCGCCTGCTGGGAAGTTCCAACTGCTGGGTTCCTCACCTTTTTTATTCTTTGGGCCCTGTGTTGGGAGGCTCCTCCTGCCTGTGTCACTCCCAGCCCCTTGGTGACGTAGGTCCTCTGGTTTGTGGCCACATGTGCCAGTTTCCTCATCTTTTAGTGATGTGGCCCCACTGGTGTGAGGACACTCGTGCCTGGTTCCCGTCCCCTTGGTGATATGGGCCCTCTGGTGAGAGTCTGATCCTGGTTGGGTTCCTCACACTTCTTTGAGGTGGGCCGTCTGCTGTGAGGTCACTCCTGCCTGGCTGGCACACCCCGCCTTGGCGACGTGGGCCCTCTTGTGGTAGTTGGAACATGCTGGGAGCCTCCTCCCCTCAGTGATGAGGGCCCTCTGGCGTCAGGCCCTAACTGCTGGGTACCCACATTTTCTGATATGTGCTAAGTGGTGCGAGGACACTCCTGCCATGCTCCCAACACCTTGGGGATGTGGACCTTCTGCTCTGAGGTCCAAATGGCTGGGTTGCTCGCAGTTTCATGATGTGGACCCTCTGCTGTGAGTTTACTGCGGCCTGAATCGCATAGACTTGGTGCTCTTGGCCGCCTGCTGGGAGGTTCCCATTGCTGGATTCCTCAGCTTTTTTATTCTATGGGCCCTGTGTTGTGAGGCTACTCCTGCCTGCCTCATTCCGAGCCCCTTGGAGATGTGGGTCTTCTGGTTTAGGCCACATGTGCTGGGTTCCTCACCTTTCTATGATGTGGCCACACTGGTGTGAAGACTCTCCTGCCTGGTTCTGATCACCTTGGTGATGTGGGCCCTCTGGTGAGAGTCTTATCCTGGCTGTGTTCCTCACCCTTCTGTGAGGTAGGCCCTCTGCGGTGAGGTCACTCCTACCTGGCTGTCACACGTCACCTTGGCGACGTGGGCCCTCAGTTGGGTGTTGGTGCCTGATTGGAGTCTCCTCCCCTTGGTAATGAGGGCCCTCTGGCGTCAGGCCCTAACTCCTGGGTTCCCTAAATTCTCTGATGTGTGCCCTGTGGTGCGAGTACACTTCTGACAGGTTCCCAACCCCATGGGAATGTGGGCCTTCTGCTCTGAGATCCCAACGCCTAGGTTGCTCACAGTTTCATGATGACGGCCCTCTGGTGTGAGATCACTCTGGCCTGGATCCCATAGTCTCACTGCTCCTGACCGCCTGCTGGGAGGTTCCAACTGCGGGATTCTTCACCTCTTTAATTCTATGGTCCCTCTGTTTTGAGGCTCCTCCTGCCTGCCTCAATCTCAGCTCCCTTGTGATGTGTGTCCTCTGGTTTGAGACCACGTGTGCTGGGTCCCTCACTTTTTGGTGATGTGGCCCCACTAGTGTGAGGACACTCCTGCCTGGTTCCCATTCCCTTGGTGATGTGGGCCCTCTGGTGAGAATCTGATCCTCTTTGGTTCTTCACACTTCTGTGAGGTTGACCCTCTGCTCTGAGGTCACTCCTGCCTCGTTGTCACACTCTGCATTGGCGACGTCGCCCCTCTGGTAGCAGTCGGAGCTGGCTGGGAGCCACCGCCCCTCGGTGATGAGGGCCCTCTGGCATCAGGCACTAATTGCTGGGCTCCCCACATTTTTTCATGTGTGCCCACTCTTGCGATGACACTCCTGCTTGTTTCCCTTCCCCATGGGGATGTGGGCCTTCTGCTCTGAGGTCACAACGGCTGGGTTGCTTACAGAATCACAATGAGGGCCCTCTGTTGTGAGTTCATGCCGGCCTGGATCTCATAGCCTCAGTGCTCTGGGCCGCCTGCTAGGAAGATCCAACTGCTGGTTTCCACACCTTTTGTATACAATGGGACATGTGTTGTGAGGTTAATCCTGCCTGCCTCACTCCGAAACCCATGGTGATGTGGGTCCTCTGGTTTGAGGCCACATGTGCTGGGTACCTCAACTTTTGATGATGTGGCCCCACGGGTGTGAGGACACTCCTGCCTGGTTCCCATCACCTTGGTGATGTGGGCCCTCTGGGGAGAGTCTGATCCTGGCTGGGTTCCCTACCATTCTGTGAGGTGGGCCCTCTGATGTCAGGTCACTCCTGCCTGGCTAGCTCACATCGCCTTGGCGACGTGGGCCCTCTGTTGGCCACTGGAGCATGCTGGGAGCCTCCTACTCCCGTTAATGATGGCCCTGGATAAAATGCATATGCCCTTTTTGGCCAAGTGCTTCATTGACGAGGTTCTGCCACTTCTCTTATGCTTTCAGAGCAATTCACGTCTACCTCCTGAAATCGGATTCCAGCAATTCTGCCCCACTTTCAAGTCCTCTTCGCAGCCTTAATTCAATATATTTTTGTACGATTTCTGTCATTTATAAGTCTGCAGGTATGTGAATGACAGTGCCCCTGAGCTCCTTTCCTCAACTCGCTTTCTTGTGAGCTGGCCACAAAACCGCAGGATTGCTTCAGGCCCTAATCTTGTTCCAGCACGGCATGCTGAGCCTTTGGTTAATTCCTCTTCCTGTTGGGAAATGAGTGTTAAAATTGCCCGTGCATACTGGGCATATACCTTGAGAAAACCAAAATTCAAAAAGAGTCATGTACCAAAATGTTCATTGCAGCTCTATTTACAATAGCCCGGAGATGGAAAGAACCTAAGCGCCCATCATCGGACGAATGGATAAAGAAGATGTGGCACATATACACAATGGAATATTACTCAGCCTTAAAAAGAAATGAAACTGAGTTATTTGTAATGAGATGGATAGACCTAGAGTCTGTCATACAGAGTGAAGTAAGTCAGAAAGAAAAAGACAAATAGCGTATGCTAACACATATATATGGAATTTAAAGGAAAAAAATGTCATGAAGAACCTAGGGATAAGACAGGAATAGAGGCGCAGACTTACTGGAGAACGGAATTGAGGATATGGGGAGGGGGAATGGTGAGTTTTGACAGGGCGAGAGAGAGTCATGGACATATACACACTAACAAATGTAGTAAGGTAGATAGCAAGGGGGAAGCAGCCGCAAGGCACAGGGATATTAGCTCGGGGCGTTGGGACAGCCTGGAGGGGTGGAAGGGGGAGAGAGGGAGGGAGGGAGACACAAGAGGGAAGACACAGGGAGCATATGTATATGTATAGCTGATTCACTTTGTTATAAAGCAAAAACTAACACACCATTGTAAAGCAATTATACCCCAATAAAGATGTTAAAAAAAATATTTGCCCGTGCACACACCTACAGATAGTCTCCCATTGGTTCTCCATATTCCTGTTCATCTTGTGCAGAAATTGCAAACAGTGCCAAACAGGAGGTTAAAGGCACTGACTCTCCAAATGGGGAGAGTGTAAGAAAAGGGTCTGGAATGGTGAACCTGAGTACCAGGGGACGAAAACAGACATGCATGTAAAAAGGTTTCCCAGTCACACGGTGGAGCATACTCTGGGTTTCCCATGCAAATTTTAGCTGAAGGAAGAATCCCTTGAACCTGGAGAGTTGGGAACCATGGAATGGGTACCAGGCAGTATGACATCAAAGGGTCTGCATTTGCTCACTGAACCTCACCAATGCTATCAGCCCAAAGGGTCCAGCCTTATCTCTCACCCAGCTCTGGGTGTAGATGTGGTAAACCAGGTTGCATCACATGCCCTGTGTGAGTTATTTAAGAATTGCTCTCTATTTCACTGTCATTGTGTTTTGTTTTTGAAATTTTTTTTTGACACTGGGATTTATCGGATTTTCACTGCTGCGTTAATGCCGCTGTAAACACTCTTTTTTTTTTTTAACATCTTTATTGGGGTATAATTGCTTTACAATGGTGTGTTAGTTTCTGATTTTTAACAAAGTGAATCAGCTATACATATACATATGCTCCCATGTGTCTTCCCTCTTGCGTCTCCCTCCCTCCCACTCTCCCCCTCCCACCCCTCCAGGCTGTCCCAAAGCCCCGAGCTAATATCCCTGTGCCTTGCGGCTGCTTCCCCCTAGCTATCTACCTTACTACGTTTGTTAGTGTGTATATGTCCATGACTCTCTCTCGCCCTGTCAAAACCCACCCTTCCCCCTCCCCATATCCTTAAGTCCGTTCTCCAGTAGGTCTGCGCCTCTATTCCTGTCTTATCCCTAGGTTCTTCATGACATTTTTTCCCCTTAAATTCCATATATATGTGTTAGCATACGGTATTTGTCTTTGTTTTTCTGACTTACTTCACTCTGTATGACAGACTCTAGGTCTATCCATCTCATTAGAAATATCTCAATTTCATTTCTTTTTAAGGCTGAGTAATATTCCATTGTGTATATGTGCCACATCTTCTTTATCCATTCGTCCGATGATGGGCGCTTAGGTTCTTTCCATCTCCGGGCTATTGTAAATAGAGCTGCAATGAACATTTTGGTACATGACTCCTTTTGAATTTTGGTTTTCTCAGGGTATATGCCCAGTAGTGGGATTGCTGGGTCATATGGTAATTCTATTTGTAGTTTTTTAAGGAACCTCCATACTGTTCTCCATAGTGGCTGAACCAATTCACATTCCCACCAGCAGTGCAAGAGTGTCCCCTTTTATCCACACCCTCTCCAGCATTTATTGTTTCTAGATTTTTTGATGATGGCCATTCTGACTGGTGTGAGATGATATCTCATTGTAGTTTTGATTTGCATTTCTCTAATGATTAATGATGTTGAGCATTCTTTCATGTGTTTGTTGGCATTCTGTATATCTTCTTTGGAGAAATGTCTGTTTAGGTCTTCTGCCCATTTTTGGATTGGGTTGTTTGTTTTTTTGTTATTGAGCTGCATGAGCTGCTTGTAAATTTTGGAGATTAATCCTTTGTCAGTTGCTTCATTTGCAAATGTTTTCTCCCATTCTGAGGGTTGTCTTTTGGTCTTGGTTATGGTTTCCTTTGCTGTGCAAAAGCTTTGAAGTTTCATTAGGTCCCATTTGTTTATTTTTGTTTTTATTTCCATTACTCTAGGAGGTGGGTCAGAAAGGATCTTGCTGTGCTTTATGTCATAGAGTGTTCTTCCTATGTTTTCCTCTAAGAGTTTGATAGTTTCTGGCCTTACATTTAGGTCTTTAATCCATTTTGAGCTTATTTTTGTGTATGGTGTTAGGGAGTGATCTAATCTCATACTTTTACATGTACCTGTCCAGTTTTCCCAGCACCATTTATTGAAGAGGCTGTCCTTTCTCCACTGTACATTCCTGCCTCCTTTATCAAAGATAAGGTGTCCATATGTGCGTGGGTTTATCTCTGGGCTTTCTATCCTGTTCCACTGATCTATCTTTCTGTTTTTGTGCCAGTACCATACTGTCTTGATTACTGTTGCTTTGTAGTATAGTCTGAAGTCAGGGAGCCTGATTCCTCCAGCTCCTTTTTTCGTTCTCAAGATTGCTTTGGCTATTCGGGGTCTTTTGTGTTTCCATACAAATTGCGAAATTTTTTGTTCTAGTTCTGTGAAAAATGCCAGTGGTAGTTTGATAGGGATTGCATTGAATCTGTAGATTGCTTTGGGTAGTAGAGTCATTTTCACAATGTTGATTCTTCCCATCCAAGAACATGGTATATCTCTCCATCTATTTGTATCATCTTTAATTTCTTTCATCAGTGTCTTATAATTTTCTGCATACAGGTCTTTCGTATCCTTAGGTAGGTTTATTCCTAGATATTTTATTCTTTTTGTTGCAATGGTAAATGGGAGTGTTTTCTTGATTTCACTCTCAGATTTTTCATCATTAGTATATAGGAATGCCAGAGATTTCTGTGCATTAATTTTGTATCCTGCTACTTTACCAATTTCATTGATTAGCTCTAGTAGTTTTCTGGTAGCATCTTTAGGATTCTCTATGTATAGTATCATGTCATCTGCAAACAGTGACAGCTTTACTTCTTCTTTTCCGATGTGGATTCCTTTTATTTCCTTTTCTTCTCTGATTGCTGTGGCTAAAACTTCCAAAACTATGTTGAATAAGAGTGGTGAGAGTGGGCAACCTTGTCTTGTTCCTGATCTTAGTGGAAATGCTTTCAGTTTTTCACCATTGAGGATGATGTTTGCTGTGGGCTTGTCATATATGGCCTTTATTATGTTGAGGAAAGTTCCCTCTATGCCCACTTTCTGGAGGGTTTTTATCATAAATGGGTGTTGAATTTTGTCAAAAGCTTTCTCTGCATCTATTGAGATGATCATATGGTTTTTCTCCTTCAATTTGTTAATATGGTTTATCACATTGATAGATTTGCATATATTGAAGAATCCTTGCATTCCTGGAATAAACCCCACTTGATCATAGTGTATGATCCTTTTAATGTGCTGTTGGATTCTGTTTGCTAGTATTTTGTTGAGTATTTTTGCATCTATGTTCATCAGTGATATTGGCCTGTAGTTTTCTTTCTTTGTGACATCCTTGTCTGGTTTTGGTATCAAGGTGATGGTGGCCTCGTAGAAGGAATTTGGGAGTGTTCCTCCCTCTGCTATATTTTGGAAGAGTTTGAGAAGGATAGGTGTTAGCTCTTCTCTAAACGTTTGATAGAATTCACCTGTGAAGCCATCTGGTCCTGGGCTTTTGTTTGTTGGAAGATTTTTAATCACAGTTTCAATTTCAGTGCTTGTGATTGGTCTGTTCATATTTTCTATTTCTTCCTGATTCAGTCTTGGCAGGTTGTGCATTTCTAAGAATTTGTCCATTTCTTCCAGATTGTCCATTTTATTGGCATAGAGTTGCTTGTAGTAATCTCTCATGATTTTTTTTATTTCTGCAGTGTCAGTTGTTATTTCTCCTTTCTCATTTCTAATTCTATTGATTTGAGTCTTCTCCCTTTTTTTCTTGATGAGTCTGGCTAGTGGTTTATCTATTTTGTTTATCTTCTCAAAGAACCAGCTTTTAGTTTTATTGATCTTTGCTATCGTTTCCTTCATTTCTTTTTCATTTATTTCTGATCTGATTTTTATGATTTCTTTCCTTCTGCTAGCTTTGGGGCTTTTTTGTTCTTCTTTCTCTAATTGCTTGAGGTGCAAGGTTAGGTTGTTTATTCGAGATGTTTTCTGCTTCTTAAGGTGGGCTTGTATTGCTATAAACTTCCCCCTTAGAACTGCTTTTGCTGCATCCCATAGGTTTTGGGTCGTTGTGTCTCCATTGTCATTTGTTTCTAGGTATTTTTTTATTTCCTCTTTGATTTCTTCAGTGATCACTTCATTATTAAGTAGTGTATTGTTTAGCCTCCATGTGCTTGTATATTTTACAGATATTTTCCTGTAATTGATATCTAGTCTCATGGCGTTGTGGTCAGAAAAGATACTTGATACAATTTCAATTTTCTTAAATTTACCAAGGCTTGATTTGTGACCCAAGATATGATCTATCCTGGAGAATGTTCCATGAGCACTTGAGAAAAATGTGTATTCTGTTGTTTTTGGATGGAGTGTCCTATAAATATCAATTAAGTCCATCTTGTTTAATGTATCATTTAAAGCTTGTGTTTCCTTATTTATTTTCATTTTGGATGATCTGTCCATGGGTGAAAGTGGGGTGTTAAAGTCCCCTACTATGAATGTGTTACTGTCTATTTCCCCTTTTATGGCTGTTAGTATTTGCCTTACGTATTGAGGTGCTCCTATGTTGGGTGCATAAATATTTACAACTGTTATATCTTCTTCTTGGATCGATCCCTTGATCATTATGTAGTGTCCTTCTTTATCCCTTTTAATAGTCCTTATTTTAAAGTCTATTTTGTCTGATATGAGAATTGCTACTCCAGCTTTCTTTTGGTTTCCATTTGCATGGAATATCTTTTTCCATCCCCTTACTTTCAGTCTGTATGTGTCTCTAGGTCTGAGGTGGGTCTCTTGTAGACAGCATATATAAGGGTCTTGTTTTTGTATCCATTCAGCCAATCTGTGTCTTTTGGTGGGAACATTTAGTCCATTTACATTTAAGGTAATTATCGATATGTATGTTCCTATTCCCATTTTCTATATTGTTTTGGGTTCGTTATTATAGGTCGTTTCCTTCTTTTGCATTTCTTATCTAGAGGAGTTCCTTTAGCATTTGTTGTAAAGCTGGTTTGGTGGTGCTGAACTCTCTCAGCTTTTGCTTGTCTGTAAAGGTTTTAATTTCTCCATCAAATCTGAATGAGATCCTTGCTGGGTAGAGTAGTCTTGGTTGCAGGTTTTTCTCCTTCATCACTTTCAGTATGTCCTGCCACTCCCTTCTGGCTTGTAGGGTTTCTGCTGAGAGATCAGCTGTTAACCTTATGGGGATTCCCTTGTGTGTTATTTGTTGTTTTTCCCTTGCTGCTTTTAATATGTTTTCTTTGTATTTAATTTTTGATAGTTTGATTAATATGTGTCTTGGCGTATTTCTCCTTGTATTTATCCTGTATGGGACTCTCTGTGCTTCCTGGACTTGATTAACTATTTCCTTTCCCATATTAGGGAAGTTTTCAACTATAATCTCTTCAAATATTTTCTCAGTCCCTTTCTTTTTTTCTTCTTCTTCTGGAACCCCTATAATTCGAATGTTGGTGCGTTTAATGTTGTCCCAGAGCTCTCTGAGACTGTCCTCAGTTCTTTTCATTCTTTTTTCTTTATTCTGCTCTGCAGTAGTTATTTCCACTACTTTATCTTCCAGGTCACTTATCCGTTCTTCTGCCTCAGTTATTCTGCTATTGATCCTATCTAGAGTACTTTTAATTTCATTTATTGCGTTGTTCATCGTTGCTTTTTTCATCTTTATGTCTTCTAGGTCCTTGTTAACTGTTTCTTGCATTTTGTCCATTCTACTTCCAAGATTTCGGATCATCCTTACTATCATTATTCTGAATTCTTTTTCAGGTAGATTGCCTATTTCCTCTTCATTTGTTAGGTCTGGTGGGTTTTTATCTTGCTCCTTCATCTGCTGTGTGTTTTTCTGTCTTCTCATTTTGCTTATCTTACTGTGTTTGGGGTCTCCTTTTTGCAGGCTGCATGTTCATAGTTCCCGTTGTTTTTGATGTCTGTCTCCAGTGGTTAAGGTTGTTTCAGCGGGTTGTGTAGGCTTCCTGGTGGAGGGGACTAGTGCCTGTGTTGTGCTGGATGAGGCTGGATCTTGTCTCTCTAGTGGGCAGGTTCACGTCTGGTGGTGTGTTTTGGGGTGTCTGTGGCCTTGTTATGATTTTAGGCAGCCTCTCTGCTAATGGGTGGGGTTGTGTTCCTGTTTTGCTAGTTGTTTGGCATAGGTTGTCCAGCACTGTGCCTTGCTGGTCGTTGAGTGAAGCTGGGTGCTGGTGTTAAGATGGAGGTCTCTGGGAGACTTCCACCGTTTAATATTATGTGGAGCTGGGAGGTCTCTTGTTGATCAGTGTCCTGAAGTTGGCTCTCCTACCTCAGAGACAGAGCCCTGCCTCCTGGGCTGGAGCACCAAGAGCCTTTCATCCACACGGCTCAGAATAAAAGGGAGGAAAAGTAGAGAGAATTATTAGAAGTATGAGGAAAGAAAGAAGGAAAGGAGGAAAGGAAGGAAGGAAGAAAGAAGCAAAGAAGTAAAGAAAGGAGGGAGGGAGGGAGGAAGGAAGGAAGGAAGGAGGGAAAGAAGGAGAAAATGTAGAGAGAATTAGTAGAAGTTTGAGGAAAGAAAGAGGGAAAGGAGGAAAGGAAGGAAGGAAGAAAGAAGCAAAGAAGGAAAGAAAGGAGGGAGGGAGGGAGGGAGGAAGGAAGGAAAGAAGGAGGGAAAGAAGGAGAAAATGTAGAGAGAATTAGTAGAAGTTTGAGGAAAGAGAGAAGGAAAGGAGGAAAGGAAGGAAAGAAGAAAGAAGCAAAGAAGGAAAGAAAGGAGGGAGGGAGGAAGGAAGGAAGGTAGGAGGGAAAGAAGGAGAAAATGTAGAGAGAATTAGTAGAAGTTTGAGGAAAGAAAGAAGGAAAGGAGGAAAGGAGGAAAGGAAGGAAGGAAGAAAGAAGAAAAGAAGGAAAGAAAGGAGGGAGGGAGGGAGGAAGGGAGGAAGGAAGGAGGGAAAGAAGGAAAAAAGACAGAAAGAAAGAAGATACAGTAAAATAAAATAAAGTATAATATAGTTATTGTACTAAAAAATATTTAGAAAGAAAGAAAAGAAAAAAAAAAAAAAAGAACAGATAGAACCCTAGGACAAATGTTGGAAACAAAGCTATACAGAGAAAATCTTACACAGAAGCATACACATACGTGTTCACAAAGAGAGGCAAAGGGGGAAAAATCATAAATCCTGCTCCCAGAGACCACCTCCTCAACCTGGGGTGATTCGCTGTCTAAAGGAGGGAAGGAAGGAAGGAAAGAAAGAAAGAACGAAGGTAAAGTACAATAAAGTTATTACAATTAAAATTAATTATTAAGAAAAAAAAATTTTTTTTTAAAAAAAAACCATGGACGGATAGAGCCCTAGGACAAATGTTGGAAGCAAAGCTATACAGAGAAAATCTTACACAGAAGCATACACATACACGTTCACAAAGAGAGGCAAAGGGGGAAAAATCCTAAATCCTGCTCCCAGAGACCACCTCCTCAACCTGGGGTGATTTGCTGTCTAAAGGAGAGAAGGAAGGAAGGAAAGAAAGATAGAAAGAACGAAGGTAAAGTACAATAAAGTTATTGCAATTAAAATTAATTATTAAGAAAGAAAAAAAAATTTTTTTTTTAAAAAACCATGGAAGGATAGAGCCCTAGGACAACTGTTGGGAGCAAAGCTATACAGAGAAAATCTTACACAGAAGCATACACATACACGTTCACAAAGAGAGGCAAAGGGGGAAAAATCATAAATCCTGCTCCCAGAGACCACCTCCTCAATTTGGGGTGATTTGTTGTCTAAAGGAGGGAAGGAAGGAAGGAAAGAAAGAAAGAAAGAACGAAGGTAAAGTACAATAAAGTTATTACAATTAAAATTAATTATTAAGAAAAAAAATTTTTTTTAAAAAAACCATGGACAGATAGAGCCCTAGGACAACTGTTGGGAGCAAAGCTATACAGAGAAAATCTTACACAGAAGCATACACATACACGTTCACAAAGAGAGGCAAAGGGGGAAAAATCATAAATCCTGCTCCCAGAGACCACCCCCTCAACCTGGGGTGATTCGCTGTCTAAAGGAGGGAAGGAGGGAAAGAAAGAAAGAAAGAAAGAACGAAGGTAAAGTTCAATAAAGTTATTACAATTAAAATTAATTATTAAAAAAAAATTTTTTTTTTTAAAAAAAAACCATGGACGGATAGAGCCCTAGGACAAATGGTGGAAACAAGAGTATACAGACAAGATCTCACACAGAAGCATACATGCACACATTCACAAAAAGAGGAAAAGGGAAAAAAATCACCGATCTCGCTCCTAAATTCCCCCTCTTCAATTTGGGCTCACTCCCTGTCTATTCAGGTATTCCACAATGCAGGGCACATCAAGTTGATTGTGGAGCTTCAATCCGCCGCCTCCGCGGCTGCCGGGAGAGACCTCCCCCTCTCCTCCCTGCTCTCACAGCTCACAGGAGCTCAGCTTTGTACCCGGACCTGCCCCTGCGCGCAGATCGCTGGAGGGCGTCTGTTTTTTTGCTCAGACAGGACGGGGTTAAAGGAGCCGCTGATTCGGGAGCTCCGGCTCACTCAGGCTGGGGGTTGGGGGATGGGGGAAGGAGGGGCACTGCGTGCGGGGCGGGCCTGTGGCGGCAGAGGCCGGCGTGAATCTGCACCAGCCTGAGACCCGCCGTGCGTACTCCCGGGGAAGCTGTCCCCAGATCCCGGGAACCCGGCAGTGGCGGCCTGCACAGGGTCCGTGGAAGAGGGGCACGGAGAGTGACCTGTGCTCGCACACAGCCCCCCTGGTGGCGGCAGCAGCAGCCCCAGCGTCTCCCGCCCGTCTCTGGGGTCCGCGGCTTCAGCCGCGGCTCGCGCCCGTCTCTGGGGCTCGCGCTTCCCGCCGCGGCTCGCGCCCGTCTCGGGGGCTCGTGCCCTCAGCCGCGGCTCGCGCCAGTCTCTGGGGTTCGCGCTTTTAGCCGCGGCTCGCGCCCGTCTCTGGAGTTCCTTTAAGCAGCGCTCTTAAACCCCTCTCCTCGCGCACCAGGAAACAAAGAGGGAAGAAAAAGTCTCTTGCCTCTTCGGCCGGTGCAGGCTTTTCCCCGAACTCCCTCCCGGCTAGTCGTGGCGCACCAACCCCTTCAGGCTATGCTCAAGCCACCAAACCCAGTCCTCTCCCTGCGCTCCGTCCAAATCCGAAACCCGAGCCTCAGCTCGCAGCCCCGCCCGCCCCGGCGGGTGAGCAGACAAGCCTCTCGGGTTGGTGAGTGCCGGTCAGCACCGATCGTCTGTGCAGGAATCTCCCCGCTTTGCCCTCCACACCCGTCGCTGTGCACCACTCCGCGGTCCCGAAGCTCCCCTATCTGCCTCCCGCAGTCTCCGCCCGCGGAGGGGCTTCCTAGTGTGTGGAAACTTTTCCTCCTTCACAGCTCCCTCCCACTGGTGCAGGTGCCGTCCTTATTCTTTTGTCTCTGTTTTTTCTTTTTTCTTTTGCCCTACCCAGGTACGTGGGGAGTTTCTTGCCTTTTGGGAGCTCTGAGGTCTTTTGCCAGACTTCAGTAGGTGTTCGGTAGGAGTTGTTCCACGTGTAGATGTATTTCTGGTGTATCCGTGAGGAGGAAGGCGATCTCCACGTCTTACTCTTCCGCCATCTTCCCGCCGACCCTCCGCTGTAAACACTCTTGATTCTCTTGCAGAGACATATAAATCCATGGGTTTTAAGATTCTTCCTAGTCAGGTATATTCCTAGGCGTTGAATATGTGGTGTTGAGTCCATTTCGTTGAGCAAGGAGTAGGTCTTGTCTATTACATATTTGGCTTATGGAACGGTATCTGTGCTAATTTCAGTCTCTGGTTTTATGCAGCACTCCAACGCACCTTTCTCCATAAGCAAGCACAAGTTGGTTTTCTAAATTTGAGACTGTTCTGTTTTGTAATTCAGTTCATGTGTAGTCAAGTTTACATACTGTGTATTAGTGATATTTTATGATGTTTCTTTTTATGTGTGACTTATTTCACGTAGAATCACCATACCTGAATCCACTCACTATGCCGCTATGGGCCTGATGACACAGATTTCATTGTTGAGTGATATTGCATTGTACGTACATACCACAACTTCTTTATCCATTGTTTGCTCTCTGAGATATTTACCTGCTACTGTAAAGGAGGTTCTTGTGAACAGAGAGGTCCCAAACTTTGAGGTGGCTGTGTGTTTTTGATTTTAATATCCCTAAGCTATAGGACCATAAGTGGAAGTGCCATAGGCTGTGTTGCTTTGTTTCTTATGTGTTTCAGGAAACACATAACACTTCTCCAGAATGGCTGTCGGCAATTTACATCATATGCATCAGCATAATAAGGATCCCTGTTCTCCATTGCCTGTCCTCCGTTTCTGGATTTTACAATTTTTTTAAATGGCCCTTTTGCCCTGGGGGGCACTGAGACTTCATTGTAGTGCAGATTTCTTTACAAGCTTGCTTGGTTGGCCAAAAAGTGCGTATGCGTTTTTTCCTGAATATATTTAGGGAAAAACACATCCACACTTTTTGGAAAAGTGCATCATTATCGACGTTCTCCGTCTTTTCCTATGCTTTAAGTGCAATTCCAGTTTAACCCTTCAATCGTTTTCCTGAAATTCTGCCCCGCTTTCAAGTCCTCTTCGCAGGCTTACTTCAATATATTTTTGGAGGATAGCTGTCATTTATAACTCTGCAGGTTTGTGAATTACAGTGCCCCTGAGCTCCTTTCTTCAACTCGCTTTCTTGTGAGCTGGGCACAAAACCGCAGGATTCCTTCAAGCCCTAATCTGTTTCCCGCAGGGCACGCTGAGCCTTTGGTTAATTCCTCTTCCTGGTGGGAAATGAGCCTTACATATGCCCATGCATACACCTACAGCTAGTATCTCATTGGTTCTCCCTATTCCTGTTCATATTGCGCAGAAATTGCAAACTGTGCCAAACAGGAGGTTAAAGGCACTGACTCTGCAAGAGGGGAGAGTGTTAGTAAAGCGTCTGGAAAGGTGAAACCCAGGACCAGGATACGAATATTGAGATGCATTTTAAATCGTTTCCCAATCACATGGTGGACCATACTCTGGGTTTCCCATGCATGTTTTAGCTGAAGGAAGAATCCCTTGAACCTGGAGATTTGGGACCCATGGAATGGGAACCATGCAGTATGACTTCAAAGGGTCTGAATTTGCTCACCGAACCTCACCAATGCTCTCAGCCTGAAGTGTCCAGCCTTATGTCTCAACCAGCTCTGGGTGTAGATGTGGTAAATCCAGGTTGCATCACATGCCCTGAGTGAATTATTTAAGAATTGCTCTCTATTTCACTGTTATTGTGTTTGTTATTGAAATTTATTTTGATAATGGGATTTATCGGATTTTCACTGCTGCTCTTATGCCACTGTACACACGCTTGATTCTCTTTCGGAGACATATAAATCCATGGGTTTTAAGATTCTTCCTAGTCAGGTATATTCCTAGGCGTTGAATGTGGGGTGTTGGGTCCATTTCGTTGAGCAAGGAGTAGGTCTTGTCTATTACATATTTGGCTTATGGAACGGTATCTGTGCTAATTTCAGTCTCTGGTTTTATGCAGCACCCCAACGCACATTTCCCCTTAAGCAAGCACTAGTTGGTTTTCTAAATTTGAGACCCTGTTCGTTTTGTAATTCAGTTCATGTGTGGTCATGTTTATATTCCGTGTATTAGTGATATCTTATGAAGTTTCTTTTTCTGTGTGACGTAGTTCACGTAGAATCACCGTACCTGCATCCACTCACTATGCCGCTATGGGCCTGATGACACAGATTTCATTGCTGAATGATATTCCATTGTAAATACGTGCCACAACTTCTTTATCCATTTTTGGATTTTTGCGATATTTACCTGGTACTGTAGACGAGCTTCTTGTGAACACAGCCGTCCCAAACTTTGAGGTGACTGTGTGTTTTTGAATTTAATTTCCCTAAGCTATAGAACCATAAGTTGAAGTGCCATAGGCTGTGTTGCTTTGTTTCTTATGTGTTTCAGGGAGCACCATACACTTCTCCAGAGTAGCTGTTGGCAATTTACATCCTGCCCATCAGCATAACAATACTCCCTGTTCTCCATGGCCAGTCCTGCCTTTCTGGATTTTATACATTTTTCAGATGTCCCTTTTGACCAGAGGGCAGTGATACTTCATTGTAGTGCTGTTTTACATTCCAGGCTTGCTTGGTTGTCCAAAAAGGGCGTATTCGTTTTTTTCCTGAATATATTCAGGAAAAATCACATACGCACTTTTTGGCCAAGAGCATCATTGTCGACGTTCTGCCTCTTTTCCTATGCTTTCAGGGCAATTCCAGTCTAACCCCTGCAATCGTTTTCCTGAAATTCTGCCCCGCTTTCAAGTCCTCTTCCCAGGCTCACTTCAATATTATTTTGGAGGATAGTTGTCATTTATAACTCTGCAGCTTTGTGAATTACAGTGCCCCTGAGCTCCTTTCTTCAGCCTGCTTTCTTTTGAGCTGGGCACAAAACCACAGGATTGCTTCAGGCTCTAATCTGTTTCCGGCAGGGAACGCTGAGCATTTCGTTAATTCCTCTTACTGGTGGGAAATGAGCATTACATTTGCCCGTGCAGACACCTATAGCTAGTCTCTCATTGGTTCTCCCTATTCCTGTTCATCTTTCACAGAAATTGCAAGCTGTGCCAAACAGGAGGTTAAAGGCACTGACTCTCCAAGCAGGGAGAGTGTTAGTAAAGCATCTGGAATGGTGAACCCAAGGACCAGGATATGAAAACTGAGATGCCTTTTAAATCGTTTCCCAATTAGACGGTGGACCATACTCTGGTTTTCCCATGCATGTTTTAGCTGGAGGAAGAATCCCTTCAACCTGGAGAGTTGGGACCCATGGAATGGGTACCATGCAGTATAACTTCAAAGGGTCTGCATTTGCTCACCGAAACTCACCAATGCTATCAGCCTGAAGTGTCCAGCCTTATGTCTCAACCAGCTCTGGGTGTAGATGTGGTAAATTCCGGTTGCATCACATGCCCTGAGTGAATTATTTAAGAATTGCTCTCTATTTCACTGTCTTTGTGTTTTGTTTTTGAAATTTATTTTGATAATGGGATTTATCGGATTTTCACTGCTGCGTTTATGCCGCTGTACACACGCTTGATTCTCTTACGGAGACATATAAATCCATGGGTTTTAAGAATTTTCCTAGTCAAGTATATTCCTAGGCGTTGAATATGGGGTGTTGAGTCCATTTTGTTGAGCAAGGAATAGGTCTTCTCTCTTACTTATTTGGGTTATAGAACGGTATCTGTGCTAATTTCAATCTCTGGTTTTATGCAGCACCCCAACTCACCTTTCCCATTAAGCAAGCATAACTTGGTCTTCTTAATTTGAGACCCTCTTCTGTTTTGTAATTCAGTTCATGTATAGCCAAGTTTTCATTCCCTGTATTAGTGACAACTTATGATTATTCTCTTTCTGTTGACTTATTTCACGTATTATCATCGTACCTGAATCCAGTCATTATGCCGCGACGGGCCTGATGACATAGATTTCTTTGCTGGGTGATATTCCATTTTACGTACGTACCGAAATTTCTTTATCCATTTTTCGCCTTTTGGCATATATGACTTGTAGCATACACGAGGTTCTTAGAAACAGAGCCATCCGAAACTTTGGGGTGGATGTGTGTTTTTTATCTTAATTTCCCTAACCTATAGGACAATAAGTGGAAGTGCCATAGGCTCTGTTGCTTTGTTTTTTAGGTATTCAGGAAACACCATACACTTCTCCAGAGTGTCTGTTGGCAATTTACATCACACCCATCAGCATAACAAGGCTCCCTGTTCTCCATGCCCTGTCCTGCCTTTCTGGATTTTACTCTTTTTCAAGATGGCCCTTTTGAACGGGGGGCAGTGAGACTTCATTGTAGTGCAGATTACCTTTACATGCTTGCTTGGTTGGCCATAAAGTGCGTATGCGTTTTTTCCTGAATATATTCAGGAAAAAACGCATACGCACTTTTGGGCCAAGTGCATCATTGTCGACGTTCTGCCACTATTCCTATGCTTTAAATACAATTCCAGTCTACCCCGTGAAATCCATTTCCTGCAATTCTACCCCACTTTCAAGTCCTCTTCACAGCATTACTTCAATACATTTTTGGACGATAGCTGTCATTTATAATTCTGCAGGTTTGTGAATTACAGTGCCCCTGAGCTCCTTTCTTCAACTCGATTTCTTGTGAGGTGGCCGCCAAAACGCAGGATTGCTTCAGGCCCTAATCTGGTTCCAGCAGGGCACACTGAACCTTTGGTTAATTCTTCTTCCTGGTGGGTAATGAGCGTTAAATTTGCCCGTGGAAACACCTACAGCTAGTCTCTCAGTGGTTCTCCCTATTGCTATCCATCTTGCTCAGAAATTGCAAACTGTGCCAAATAGGAGGTTAAAGGCAGTGACTCTCCAAGTGGAGAGAGTGTTAATAAAGTGTCTGGAATGGTGAACCCGAGTACCAGGGGACGAAAACCGAGATGCATTTTAAATCATTTCCCAGTCACACAGTTGCCCATACTCTGGGTTTCCCATACATGTTTTAGCTGAAGGAAGAATCCCTTGTACCTGGAGTGTTGGGACCCATGGAATGGGTATCATGCAGTATGACTTCAAAGGGTCTGTATTTGCTCACTGAAGCTCACCAATGCTATTAGCTGGAGGTGTCGAGCCTCATGTCTCTCCTAGCACTGGGTGCAGATTTGGTTAATCCAGGTTGCATCACAAGCCCTGAATGAATTATTTAAGAATTGCTCTCAGGCTTCCCTGGTGGCGCAGTGGTTGAGAATCTGCCTGCCGTTGCAGGGGACACAGGTTCATTCCCCAGTCTGGGAGAATCCCACATGCCGTGGAGTGGCTCGGCCCGTTGGCCGTGGCTGCTGGTCCTGCACGTCCGGAGCCTGTGCTCCACAATGGGAGAGGTCACAACAGTGAGAGGCCCACTACTGCAAGAAAAAAAAAAAACTATTGCTCTCTATTTCACTGTCTTCATGTTTTGTTTTAGAAATTTATTTTGAAAATGGCATTTATCGGATTTTCACTGCTGCCTTTAGGACGCTGTACACACCCTTGATTCTCTTACGGAGACATATAAATCCATGGGTTTTAACATTCTTAGTATTCAGGTATATTTCTAGGCGTTGAATATGGGTTGTTGAGTCTATTTCATTGAGCAAGGAGTAAGACTTGTGTATTACATATTTGGCTTATGGAAAGGTATCTGTGCTAATTTCAATCTCTGGTTTTATGCAGCACCCCAACTCACCTTTCCCCTTAAGCAAGCATAAGTTTGTTTTCTAAATTTGAGACCCTGTTCTGTTTTGTAATTCAGTTCATGTGTAGCCAAGTTTACATTCCGTGTATTACTGATATCTTATGGTGTTTCTTTTTCTGTGTGACTTATTTCACGTAGTATCATTGTACCTGAATCCACTCACTACACCGCTACGGGCCTGATGACGTAGATTTCAATGCTGTGTGATATTCCATTGTACATAAGTACCACAAGTTCTTTATCCATTTTTCGCTTTCTGGGATATGTAACTTGTACAGTAGAGGATTTTGTTGTAAACAGAGCCATCTGAATCTTTGGGGTGGCTGTGTCTTTTTGATTTTAATTTCCCTGAGCTATAGGACCATAAGTGGAAGTACCATAGGCTGTGTTGCTTTGTTTCTTATATGTTTCAGGAAACACCATACAGGTCTCCAGAATGGCTGTTGGCAATTTACGTCTCGCCCATCGGCATAACAAGGCTCCCTCTTCTTGGTGGTGTTTCCTGGCTTTGGAATTTTACACTTTTTATAGATGGCCCTTTTGATCTGGGGGGGGAGTTTGACTTTATTGTAGTGCAGATTTCCTTTTCATGCTTGCTTATTTGGCCAAAAAGCACGTATGCGTTTTTTCCTGAATATATTCAGGAAAAAAGCATACGTGCTTTTTTTGCCAAGTGCATCATTGTCCTCGTTCTGCCTGTTTTCCTATGTTTTAAATGCAACTCCAGTCTTCCTCCCAGATTGGTTTCCTGCAATTCTGCCTCACTTTCAAGTCCTCTTCGCAGCCTTACTTCAATATAATTTTGGACGATTGCTGTCACTTATAACTGTGCAGGTTTGTGAATTACAGTGCCCCTGAGCTCCTTTCTCCAACTCGCTTTCTTGTGAGCTGACTGCAAAACCGCAAGATAGCTTCAGACCCTAATCTGGTTCCGGCAGTGTATGCTGAGCATTTGGTTAATTCATCTTCCTGTTGGGAAATGAGACTTAAATTTGCCCTTCCAAGCATCTACAGCTACTTTCTCATTGGTTCTCCCTATTCCTGTCCATCTTCCGCAGAAATTGCAAACTGGGCCAAACAGGAGGTTAAAGGCACCGACTCACCTAGTTGGGTGAGTGTTAGTAAAGCATCTGGAATGCCGAGCCCGAGTACAAGGGAATGAAATTTGAGATGCCTTTAAAAACGTTTCCAGATCACACAGTGGACAATATTCTGGGCTCCCCGTGCATTTTTTAGCTGAAAGTAGAATCCCTTTAACCTGGACAGTTGGGACTCATGGAATAGGTACCATGCAGTATGACTTCAAAGGGTCTGCTTTTGCTCACCGAACCTCAACAAACCAATGAGCCCAAGTGTTCTGCCTTATGTCTCACCCAGCTCTAGGTGTAGATGTGCTGAATCCAGGTTGCATCACTAGCCCTGATTGAAATATTTAAGAATTGTTCTGTATTTCTCTGTTATTGTGGTTTTTCTTGAAATTTATATTGATAATGGGATTTAGATGATTTTCACTGCTGCGTTTATGCTGCTGTACACATGCTTGATTCTCTTACGGGGACATATAAATCCATAGGTTTTTAGATTCTTACTAGTCAGGTATATTCCTAGGTCTTGAATATGGGGTGTCAAGTCCATTTCGTTGAGCAAGGAGTAGGTCTATTCTATTACATATTTGTTTTAAGAACGGTATGTGTGCTAATTTCAGTCTCTGGTTTTATGCAGCAGCTCAACCCACCTTTCCCATTAAGCAAGCATAAGTAGGTTTTCTAAATTTGAGACCCTGTTCTGTTTTGTAATTCAGTTCATGTGTAGCCAAGATTAAGTTCCGTGTATTAGTGACATCTTATGATGTTTCTTTTTCTGTGTGACTTATTTCACTTAGAATCATCATACCTGAATCCACTCATTATGTTGCTTCGGACCTGAAGACATAGATTTCATTGCTGAGTGATATTCAGTTGTAGGTGGGTACCACTAATTCTTTATCCAGATTTCACTTTCTGGGATATTTATCTTGTATCATAGACGAGGTTCTTGTAAAAGGAGCCATCCCAAACTTTGGCATAGATGTGTCTTTTTGATTTCATTTCCCTAAGGTAAAGAACCATAAGAGGAAGTGCTCTGGGTTGGGGTTAGGGTTAGGGTTTGGGGATGGGGATGGTTTAAGGTACAGGTTATATTACTACAACAATTTAGGGTGAGCATAGGTGTGAGGGTACGGATTAGTGTTAGTGTATGGATTAACATTAGGAGACAGGTTAAGGTAAGGCTTCACGTAAGGTTTAGGGTTAGGGTTAATGGACAGGGACGGATTCGGGTAAAGGTTAGGGTACGAAAACGGTTTAGGGTGAGCATACGTGTTACGGTAATGGTTAGTGTCACCGTATGGGCTAGGAATAGGGGACGGGTTAGGGTAAGTCTTCGCATAAGTGTTAGGGGTAGGGTTAGGGGAAGGGGATGGTTTAGGGTACGACAATGGTTTAGGGGAGCGTACGTGTTTGGGTATGGTTTAGTGTAAGTGAACTGGTTAGGAATAGGGGACGCGTTAGGGTTCGGCTTTGGGTAAGGGTTAGGTTTAGGGTTAGGCTCAGGGGACGGGTAAGGTTTAGGGTGAGCGTATGTATTAGAGTACGGGATAGTGTTAGTGTACGGGTTAGGGTTAGGGGAAGGGTTAGGGTAAGGTTTAGTGTAAGGGTTAGTTTTAGCATTTGGGTTAGGGGACGGGAATGATTTAGTGTACAGGTTAGGTACGACAACATTTTTGGGTGAGCGTAACAGTTAGGGTACGTATTAGTGTTAGCGTACGGTTTAGGGTTAGATGACGTGTTAGGGTAAGGCTTCGGGTAAGGGTTAGTGTTAAGTTTAGGTTTAGGGTATGGGGAAGGTTTAGGATACAGGTTGGGGTACGACAACTAATTAAGTAGAACATATATGTTAGGGGATGGGTTCATGTTAGTGTATGGGTTAGGATTAGCGGACGGGTTAGTGTAATGCTTTGGGAAAGGGTTAGGTTTAGAGTTAGGGTTAGGGCACAGGGATGGTTTACGGTTCAGATAATGGTAGGACAACGGTTTAGGGTCTGCGTATGTGTTAGGGTATTGGTTAGGGTTAGCGTACAGTTTAGGATTAGGGGACGGGTTAGGGTAAGGCTTCAGGTAAGGGTTAGGGGTAGGGTTAGGGTTAGGGTTAGGGGATGGGGACAGGGACGGTTTAGGGTACAGGTTAGTGTAAGACAAAGGTTTAGGGTGAGCGTAGCAGTTAGAGTAAGAGTTAGTGTTAGCGTACAGGTTTAGATTAGGGGACGGGTTACTGTAAGGTTTAGGGAAAGTGTTAGGGTTAGGGGATGGGGACGGTTTAGGGTACAGTGTAGGGTAAAACAAGAGTTTTGGTTGAGCGTACATTTTAGGCTATGGGTTAGTGTTAGTGTATGGGTTAAGATTAGAGGACGTGTTAGGGTAAGGTTTCGGATAAGAGTTAGGGTTAAGTTTAGGGGATGGGGACGGTTTTTGTTACAGGTTAGGGTATGACAACGGTTTAGGGTGAGTGTACGTGATAGGGTATGGGTTAGCGTTAGCGTACAGTTTCGGATTATGGGACGGGTTAAGGTAAGACTTCGGGTAAGGGTAAGATTTAGAGTTCGGGTTGGGGGACGGGGACGGTTTAGGGTACAGTTTAGTGTATGACAACAGTTTAGGTTGACTACACGTGTTAAGGTATGGGTTAGTGTTTGCAAACGGGTTAGGATTACGGGAGGTGTTAGGGTAAGGCTTCGGCTAAGGCTTAAGTTTAGGTTTAGGGGATGGGGACGTTTTAGGGTACAGGATAGGGTACGACAATTGTTTAGTGTGAGTGTACATGTTAGGATACAGGTTAGTGATAGCGTACGGGTTAGGGTTACCGATGGGTTAGCGTAAGGCTTTGGGTAAGGGTTAGGGTTAGGGTTAGGGTTAGGGGATGGGGACAGTTTAGGGTACAATTTAACATACGACAACGGTATAGGGTGAGCGTAAGTTTTAGGGTACATGTTAGTGTTAGTTTACGGGTTAGGATTAGGGGAAGGGTTAGTATAAGGTTTCGGGAAACGGTTTGAGGTTGGGGACAACGACGATTTATGGTACAGGTTAGGGTATGACAATGATTTAGGGTGAGCGTACATGTTAGGTTATGGGTTAGTATTAGCGTACGGGTTAGGATTAAGGGATGGGTTAGGGTAAGGCTTCACGTAAGGGTTAGGTTTAGGTTTAGGTTTAGGGTTATTGTTAGGGGACTGGGACAATTTAGGATACAGGTTAGGGAATGACAAAAGTTTAGGGTGAGCGTATGTGTTAGGGTACATGTTAGTGCTACCGTAAGGGTTAGGATTAGTGTAAGGTTTAGAGACATGATTCGGGTATGTGTTAGTGTTAGGGAACAGGGACAGGGACGGTTTAGGGTACAGGTTAGGGTACGACAACAGTTTAGGGTGAGCATACATGTTAGGGCACAGGTTAGTGTTAGCATATGGGTTAGAATTAGGGGACGGGTTAGGGTAAGGCTTAGGGTAAGGGTTAGGGTTAGGGTTAGGGTTAGGAGATGGAGACGGTTCAAGATACAGGTTAGGGTACCACAATGTGTTAGTGTGAGAATACATGTTAGGGTAAGGTTTAGTGTTAGCGTATGGTCCATGATTAGTGGAAGGGTTAGGGTAAGACGTCGGGTTACGGTTAGGGTTAGGGGATGGGAACGGTTTAGGGTATAGGTTAGAATACGACAGCAGTTTAGGTTGAGTGTACATGTTAGGGTATGTGTTAGTGCAAGCATACTGTTTAGGATTAGGGGACAGTTTAGACTAAGGCTTCGGGTAATGATTAGGTTTATGGTTAGGGTTAGGGATTAGGTTAGGGAATGGGAACGGTTTAGGGTACAATTTAGTGTACGACAATGATTTAAGGTGAGCGTAGGTGTTAGGGTATGGGTTAGTGTTGGCGTACGGATTAGGATTAGGGGACGGGTTAGGATAAGGCTTCGGGTAAGGGTTAGGGTTATGGTTAATGTTAGGGGACAGGGCCAGGGACGATTTAAGGTACAGGTTTGGGTAAGACAATGGTTTAGGGTGAGTGTACATGTTAGGGTATGTGTTAGTGTTAGCGTACCAGTTAGGCTTAGGTGACGGGTTAGGGTAAGGCTTCGGATAAGGGTTAGGGTTAGGGATATGGGACAGGGACTGTTTAGGTACAGGTTAGTGTATGACAACGGTTTTCGTTGAGCATACAACTTAGGGTAGGTGTAAATGTTAGCATACGGGTTAGGATTAGGGGACGGGTTAGGGTAACTTTTCCGGTAAGGATTAGGGTTAGGGTTAGGGGACAGGGAAGGTTTAGAGTACAGGTTAGTGTACGACAACGGTTTAGTGTGATCGTAGGAGTTAGGGTATGGGTTAGTGTTAGCGCACGGTTTAGGATTAGGGGATGTGTTAGTGTAAGGCTTCAGGTAAGTGTTAGAGTTAGGGTTAGTGGATGAGGACGTGTTAGGGTACAGGTTAGGGTAGGACAATGCTTTAGGGTGAGCGTACATGTTAGGGTACTGGTCAGTGTTAGCATTTGGGTTAGGATTAGGGGACAGGTTAGAGTAAGGCTTCATGTAAGTGTTAGGGTGAGGGATAGGGTTGGGGAAAGGGACGGTTTAGGGTACAGATTAGGGTACGACAGCGATTTAGGGTGAGCCTACGTGTTAGGGTACAGTTTAGTGTTAGCGTATGGGTTAGGATTTGGGGACGGTTTAGGGACAGGCATCTGTAAAGATTTAGGTTTAGCATTATGGGACGGGGACGGTTTAGGGAAAAGGTTAGGATACCACAGCGGTTTACGGTGACCGTAGGTGTTAGGGTATGGGTTAGTGTTAGCGTATGGCTTAGGTATAGGGGACGTGTTAGGGTAAGGCTTCGGGTAAGGGTTAGGGTTAGTGTCAGGGTTAGGGTTAGGGGACGGGGACAGTTTAGGGGACAGGTTAGGGTATGACAACGGTTTAGGGTGAGCGTACGTGTTAGGGTACAGGTTAGTGTTAGTGTACGCGTTAGGATTATGGGACGGGTTAGGGTAAGGCTTCGGGTAAGGGTTAGGGTTAGGGTTAGGGTTAGGGTTATGGGACTGGGATGGTTTAGGGGACAGGTTAGGTAAGACAACGATTTAGGGTGAGCGTACGTGTTAGGGTACGGGTTAGTGTTAGCATACGGGTTAGCATTAGGGGACGGGTTAGGGTAAGTCTTCGGGTAAGGGTTAGGTTTAGGGTTAGGGGATGGGGACGGTTTAGGGGACAGGTTAGGGTACGACAACGGTTAAGTGTGAGCGTACGTGTTAGGGTACAGGTTAGTGTTAGCGTACAGGTTAGGATTAGGGGACAGGTTAGGGTAAGGCTTCAGGTAAGGGTTAGGGTTAAGGTTAAGGTTAGGTTTAGGGGACGGGGAAGGTTTAGGGGACTGGTTAGTGTACGACAACGGTTTAGGGTGAGCGTACATGTTAGGGTATGGGTTAGTGTTCGCGTATGGGTTAGGATTAGGGGAGGGTTTAGGGTAACGCTTCGGGTAAGGGTTAGTGTTGGGGTTAGGATTAGGGTTAGGGTTTGGGTACGTGGACGGTTTAGGGGACAGGTTAGGGTACGACAACGGTTTAGTGTGAGCGTACTGTTAGGGTACGGGTTAGTGTTAGCGTACGGGTTAGGATTAGGGTACGGGTTAGGGTAAGTCTTCGGGTAAGGGTCAGGGATAGGGTTAGGTTTAGGGTTAGGGGACGGGGAGAATGTAGGGGTCAGGTTAGGTTACGACCACTGTTTAGGGTTAGCGTACGTGTTAAGGTACGGGTTAGTGTTAGCGTACGGGTTAGGATTAGGGGACGGGTTAGGGTAAGGCTTTGGATAAGGGTTAAGGTTAGGTTTAGGGTTAGGGTTAGGGGATGGGGACGGGGACGGGGACCGTTTAGGGGACATGTTAGGTTACGACAATGGTTTAGGGTGAGCGAACGTGTTAGGGTACGGGTTAGTGTAAACGTACGGGTTAGGATTAGGGAACGGGTTAGGGTAAGGCTTCCGGTAATGATTAGGGTTAGGGTCAGGGTTAGGGTTAGGGTTAGGGGACGGGGACGGTTTAGGGGACCGGTTAGAGTTCGACAACTCTTTAGGGTGAGCGTACATGTTAGGGAACGGGTTAGTGTTAGCGTACGGGTTAGGATTAGGGGACGAGTTAGGGTAAGGCTTCGGGTAAGGGTTAGGGTTATGGTTAGGGTTAGGGTTAGGGGACGGGGACGGTTTAGGGGACAGGTTATGGTACGACAATGGTTTAGGGTGAGCGTACGTGTTAGGGTACGGGTTAGTGTTAGCGTACGGGTTAGGATTATGGGACGGGTTAGTGTAAGGCTTCGGGTAAGGGTTAGGGTTAGGGTTACGGTTAGGGTTAGGGGACGGGGACGGTTTAGAGGATAGGTTAGGTTACGACAATGGTTTAGGGTGAGCGTACGTGTTAGGGTATGGCTTAGTTTTAGCGTACGGGTTAGGATTAGGCAACGGGTTAGGGTAAGGCTTCGGGTAAGGGTTAGGGTTGGGTTAGGGTTAGGGGACGGGGACGGTTTAGGGGACATGTTAGGGTACGACAGCGGTTTAGGGTGAGCGTACGTGTTAGGGTACGGGTTAGTGTTAGCATACGGGTTAGGATTAGGGAATGTGTTAGGGTAAGGCTTCGGGTAAGGGTTAGGGTTAGGGTTATGGTTCGGTTTAGTGTTAGGGGATGGGGACGGTTTAGGGGACACGTTAGGTTACGACAAAGGTTTAGGGTGAGCGTACGTGTTAAGGTATGGGTTAGTGTTAGCGTACGGGTTAGGATTAGGGGACGGGTTAGGGTAAGGCTTTGGGTAAGGGTTAGGGGTAGGTTTAGGGTTAGGGTTAGGGGACGGGGATGGTTTAGGGGACAGGTTAGGGTAAGACAATGGTTTAGGGTGAGCGTACGTGTTAGGGTAAGGGTTAGTGTTAGCTTATGGGTTAGGATTAGGGGACGGGTTAGGGTTAGGCTTCGGGTAAGTGTTAGGGTTAGGTTTAGGGTTAGGGTTAGGGTTGGGGGATAGGGATAGTTTATGGGACAGGTTAGGGTACGAAAACGCTTTAGGGTGAGCGTATGTGGTAGGGTTCCGTTTAGTGTTTGCGTAAGGTTTAGGTTTAGGGGACGGGTTAGTGTAAGGCTTCGGGTAAGTGTTAGGGTTAGGGTTAGGGTTAGGTTACGGGGACGGTTTAGGGGACAGGTTAGGGTACGTCAACGGTTTAGGGTGAGCGTACGTGTTAGGGTATGGGTTAGAGTTAGTGTACGGGTTAGGGTTAGGGGACAGTTTAGGGTAATGCTTCGGGTAAGGGTTAGGGTTAGGGTTAGGGTTAGGGTTAGGGTTAGTGGATGGGGACGGTTTAGGGGACCGGGTAGGGTAAGACAACGGTTTAGGGTGAGCGTACGTGTTAGGGTAAGGTTTAGTGTTAGCGTACGGGTTAGGATTAGGGGACGGTTTCGAGTAAGGCTTCGGGTAAGTTTTAGGGTTAGGGTAAGGGTTAGGATTATGGGACAGGGATGGTTTAGGGGACAGGTTAGGGTTCGACAACTGTTTAGAGTGAGCGTAATTGTTAGGGTAAGGGTTAGTGTTAGCGTACGGTTTAGGCTTAGGGCACAGGTTATGGTAAGGCTACGGGTAAATGTTAGGGTTAGGGTTAGGGGAGGGGGACGGTTTAGGAGACAGGTTAGTGTACAACGGTTTAGGGGGAGCGTACGTGTTAGGGTACGGGTTATTGTTAGCATACGGGTTAAGATTAGGGGACGGGTTAGGGTAAGGCTTCGGGTAAGGGTGAGGGTAAGGGTTAGGGTTAAGATTAGGGTTAGGGGACGGGGATGGTTTAGGGGAAAGATTAGGGTTCAACAACTGTTTAGGATGAGCGTACATGTTAGGATACGGGTTAGGATTAGTGGACGTGTTAGGGTAAGGCTTCGGGTAAGGGTTAGGGTTAGGGTTAGGGTTAAGGCTAGGGGACGGGGACGGTTTAGGGGACAGGTTAGGGTACGACAACGGTTTAGGGTGAGCGTACGTGTTAAGGTATGGGTTAGTTTTAGCGTACGGGTTAGGATTAAGTGACAGGTTAGTGTAAGGCTTCGGATAACGGTTAGGGTTAGGGTAAGGGTTAGGGGACGGCGACGGTTTAGGGTACAGGTTAGGGTACGTCCACGGTTTAGGGTGAGTGTACATGTTAGGGTACGGGTTAGTGTTAGCGTGCGGGTTAGGATTAGGGGACGGATTAGGGTAAGGCTTCGTGTAAGAGTTAGGGTTAGGGTTAGGGTTAGGGGATGGGGACGGTTTAGGGGATAGGTTAGGGTACGACAACGGTTTAGGGTGATCGTACGTGTTAGGGTACGGTTTAGTGTTAGCGTACGGGTTAGGATTAGGGGACGGTTTAGTGTAAGGCTTCGGGTAAGGGTTAGGGTTAGGGTTAGGGTTAGGGGACGGGGACGGTTTGGGGGACAGGTTAGGGTACGACAATGTTTTAGGGTGAGCGTACGTGTTAGGGTACGGGTTAGTGTTAGCGTACGGGTTAGGATTAGGGGACGGGTTAGGGTAAGGCTTCGGGTAAGGGTTAGGGTTAGGGTTAGGGTTAGGGGATGGTTTAGGGGACAGGTTAGGGTACGACAACGGTTTAGGGTGATCGTACGTGTTAGGGTACGGGTTAGTGTTAGCATACGGGTTAGGGTAAGGCTTGGGGTGAGTGTTAGGGTTAGGGTTAGGGTTATGGTTAGGGTTAGGTGACGGGGACGGTTTAGGGGACAGGTTAGGTTACGACAACAGTTTAGGGTGAGCGTACGTGTTAGGGTATGGGTTAGTGGTAGCGTACGGGTTCGGATTAGGGGACGGTTTAATGTAAGGCTTCGGGTAAGAGTTAGGGTTAGGGTTAGGGTTAGGGTTAGGGGACGGGGACGGTTTGGGGGACAGGATAGGGTACGACAACAGTTTAGGGTGAGCGTACGTGTTAGGGTACGGGTTAGTGTTAGCGTACGGGTTAGGATTAGGTGACGGGTTAGGGTAAGACTTCGGGTAAAGGTTTGGGTTAGGGTTAGGGATAGGGTTAGGGGACGGGGACAGTTTAGAGCACAGGTTAAGGTACGACAACGATTTAGGGTGAGCGTACATGTTAGGGTACGGGTTAGTGTTAACGTTCGGGTTAGGATTAGGGGATGGTTTAGGGTAAGGCTTCGGGTAAGGGTTAGGGATAGGTTTATGGTTAGGGTTAGGGTTAGGGGACGGGGATGGTTTAGAGGACAGGTTTGGGTACGACAACGGTTAAGGTGAGCATTCCTGTTAGGGTATGGGTTAGTGTTAGCGTACGTGTTAGGATTAGGGGACGGGTTAGGGTAAGGCTTCGGGTAAGGATTAGGGTTAGTGTTAGGGTTTGGGTTAGGGTTAGGGGCCGAGGATGGGAACGGTTTAGGGGACAGTTTTGGGTACGACAACGGTTTTGGGTGAGCGTACGTTTTAGGGTACGTTTTAGTGTTAGCATACGGGTTAGGATTAGGGGACGGGTTAGAGTAAGGCTAAGGGTAAGGGTTAGGGTTAGGGTTAGCGTTAGGGGTCGGGGACGGTTTAGGGGACAGGTTAGGATACGACAACTGTTTAGGGTGATCGTACGTGTTAGGGTACGGTTTAGTGTTAGCGTACGGGTTAGGGTAAGGCTTCGGGTAAGTGTTAGTGTTAGGGTTGGGGTTAGGGTTAAGGGACGGGGACGGTTTAGGGGACAGGTGAGGGTACGACAATGGTTTAAGGCGAGCGTACGTGTTAGGGTAAGGTTTAGTGTTAGCGTACATGTTAGGATTAGGGGACGGGTTAGGGTAAGGCTTCGGGTAAGTGTTAGGGTTAGGGTTACGGTTAGGGGACTGGGACTGTTTAGGGAACAGGTTAGGGTACGCCAACGGTTTAGTGTGAGCATACATGTTAGGTTATGGGTTAGTGTTAGCGTACGGGTTAAGATTAGGTGACGGGTTAGGTTAAGGCTTTGGGTAAGGTATAGGGTTAGGTTTAGGGTTAGGGTTAGCGGTAGGGGACGGGGACAGTTTAGGGGACAGGTTAGTGTACGACAACAGTTTAGGTTGAGCGTACGTGTTAAGGTACGGGTTAGTGTTAATGTACGGGTTAGGATTAGGGGACGGGTTAGTGTAAGGCTTTGGGTAAGGGTTAGGTTTAGGGTTAGGTTTAGGGTTAGGATTAGAGGACGGGGACGGTTTAGGGGACTGGTTAGGGCACGTCAATGGTTTAGGGTGAGCATACGTGTTAGGGTACGTGTTAGTGTTAGCGTACGGGTTAGGATTAGGGGTCGGGTTATGGTAAGGCTTCGGGTAAGGTTTAGGGTTAGGGTTAGGGTTAGGGGACGGGGAAGGTTTAGGGGACAGGTTAGGGTACGACAACGGATTAAGGTGAGCGTACGTGATATGGTACGGGTTAGTGTTAGTGTACGGTTTAGATAAGGGGACGGGTTAGGGTAAGGCTTCGGGTAAGGGTTACGGTTAGGGTAAGGGTTAGGGGAGGGGGACGGTTTAGGGGACAGGTTAGGTTACGACAACAGTTTAGGGTGAGTGTACGTGTTAGGGAACGGGTTAGTGTTAGCGTATGGTTTAGGATTAGGGGACGGGTTAGTGTAAGGCTTCGGGTAAGCATTAAGGTTAGGGTTAAGGTTAAGTTTAGGGGAGTGGACGGTTTAGGAGACAGGTTAGGGTACGGCAACGGTTTAGGTTGAGCGTACGTGTTAGGGTACGGGTTAGTGTTAGCGTACGGGTTAGGATTAAGTGACGGGTTATGGTAAGGCTTCGGGTAAGGGTTAGTGTTAGGTTTAGGGTTAGGGTTATGGGACGGGGACGGTTTAGGGTAAAGGTTAGGATACGACAACGATTTAGGGTGAGCGTACGTGTCAGGGAACGGGTTAGTGTTAGCGTACGGGTTAGGATTAGGGGACGGGTTATGGTAAGGCTTCGGGTAAGGTTTAGGGTTTGGGTTAAGGGACGGGGACGGTTTAGGGGACATGTTAGTGTACGACAACGGTTTAGAGTGAACGTACGTCTTAGGGTACATCTTCGTGTTAGTGTACGGGTTAGGCTTAGGGGATGGGTTAGGGTAAGGCTTTGGGTAAGGGTTAGGGTTAGGGTTAGGGGACATGGAAGGTTTAGGGGACATGTTAGGGTACGACAACGGTTTAGGTTGAGCGTACGTGTTAGGGTATGGGTTAGTGTTAGCGTATGGGTTAGGATTAGGGGACGGGTTAGGGTAAGGCTTCGGGTAAGGGTTAGGGTTAGGGTTAGGTTTAGGCGACGGGGATGGTGTAGGGGACAGGTTAGGGTACGACAACAGTTTTGTGTGAGCGTACGTGTTAGTGTATGGGTTAGTGTTAGCGTATGGGTTAGGATTAGGGCACAGGTTAGGTTAAGGCTTCGGGTAAGTGTTAGGGTTAGGGTTAGTTTTAGGGTTAGGGTTAGGGGATGGGGACGGTTTAGGGGACATGTTAGGCTACGACAACGTTTTAGAGTGAGTGTACGTGTTAGGGTACGCTTTAGTGTTAGCATACGGGTTAGGATTAGGGGACGGGTTAGGGTAAGGCTTCAGGTAAGAGTTAGGGTTAGGGTTAGGGTTAGGGTTTGGGTTAGGCTTAGGGTTAGGGAACGGAGACAGTTTAGGTGACAAGTTAGGGTACGACAATGGTTTAGGATGAGGGTACCTGTTAGGGTACGGGTTAGTTTTAGCGTACGTGTTAGGATTAGGGGACGGTTTAGTGTAAGGCTTCAGGTAACGGTTAGGGTTAGGGTTAGGGGACGGGGACGGTTTAGGGGACAGGTTAGGGTACGACAAACTTTTAGGGTGAGCGTACGTGTTAGGGTACGGGTTAGTGTTAGCGTACGGGTTAGGATTAGGGGACTGGTTAGGGTAAGGCTTCAGGTAAGGTTTAGGTTTAGGATTAGGTGTAGGGGACGGGGACGGTTTAGAGGACAGGTTAGGGTATGGCAACGGTTTAGGGTGAGCGTACGTGTTAGGGTACGGTTTAGTGTTAGCGTACGGGATAGGATTAGTGGACGGGTTAGTGTAAGGCTTCGGGTAAGCGTTACGGTTAGGGTTAGGGTTAGGTTTAGGGGACGGGGACGGTTTAGGAGACAGGTTAGTGTACGGCAACGGTTTAGGGTGAGCGTACGTGTTAGGGTACGGGTTAGTGTTAGCGTACGGGTTAGGATTAGGTGCCGGGTTAGGGTAAGGCTTCGGGTAAGGGTTAGTGTTAGGGAAAGGTTTCGGGTTAGGGGACGGGGACGGTTTAGGGGAAAGGTTAGGATACGACAATGGTTTAGGGTGAGCGTATGTGTTAGGGTACGGGTTAGTGTTAGCGTACGGGTTAGGATTAGGGGACGGGTTAGTGTAAGGCTTCGGAAAAGTTTTAGGGTTACGGTTAGGGTTAGGGTTAGGGTTAGGATTAGGGGACCTGGACTGTTTAGGGGACAGGTTAGTGTACGAAAACGGTTTAGGGTGAGCGTACGTTAGGGTACGGGTTAGTGTTAGCGTACGTGTTAGGATTAGGGGACGGGTTAGGGTAAGGCTTCGGGTAAGGGTTAGGGTTATGGTTAGGGTTAGGGGATGGGAACGGTTTAGGGGACAGGTTAGGGTACGACAAAGTTTAAGGGTGAGCGTACGTGTTACGGTACGGGTTAGTGTTAGCGTACGGGTGAGGATTAGGGGACCGGTTAGGGTAAGGCTTCGGGTAAGGTTTAGGGTTAGGATTAAGGGACGGGGACACTTTAGGGGACAGGTTAGGTTACGACAATGGTTTAGGGTAAGCGTACGTGTTAGGGTATGGGTTAGTGTTAGCGTACGGGTTAGGATTATGGTACGGTTTAGTGTAAGGCTTCGGGTAAGGGTTAGCGTTACCGTTAGGGTCAGGAGACGGGGATGGTGACGGTTTAGGGGACCGGTTAGGTTTAGGGTTAGGGTTAGGGTTAGGTGACGGGGACGGTTTAGGTGACAGATTAGTGTACGACAACGGTTTAGGGTGAGCGTACGTGTTAGGGTACGGTTTAGTTTTAACGTACGAGTTAGGATTAGGTGACGGGTTAGGGTAAGGCTTCGGGTAAAGGTTAGGGTTAGGGTTAGGGGTCGAGAACGGTTAAGGGACAGGTTAGGGTACGACAAAGGTTTAGGGTGAGGGAACGTGTTATGGTACGTGTTACCGTTAGCCCATCGGTTAGGATTAGGGGACGGTTTAGGTAAGGCTTTGGGTAAGGTTTAGGTTTAGGGTTAGTGTTAGGGTTAGGGGACGGGGACGGTTTAGGGGACAGGTTAGGGTACGGCAACGGTTTAGGGTGAGCGTACGTGTTAGGGTATGTGTTAGTGTTAGTGTACGGGTTAGGATTAGGGAATGGGTTAGGGTAAGGCTTCCGGTAAGTGTTAGGGTTAGGGTTAGGGTTAGGGTTAGGGTTAGGGGATGTGGACGGTTTAGGGGACAGGTTAGGGTACGGCAACGGTTTAGGGTGAGCGTACGTGTTAGGGTACGGGTTAGTGTTAGCGTATGGGTTAGGATTAGGGGACGGCTTAGTGTAAGGCTTCGGGTAAGGGTTAGGAATAGGGTTAGGGTTAGGATTAGGGTTAGGGTTAGAGTTACGAGATGGGGACAGTTTAGGGGACAGGTTAGGGTACGACAACAGGTTAGGGTGAGCGTACGTGTTAGGGTATGTGTTAGTGTTAGCGTACGGGTTAGGATTAGGGGACGGATTAGTGTTAGGCTTCGGGCAAGTGTTAGGGTTAGGGTTAGGGTTAGGTTTAAGTTTAGGGGACGGGGACGGTTTAGGGGACAGGTTAGTGTACGACAACGTTTTAGGGTGAGTGTACGTGCTAGGGTTCGGGTTAGTGTTAGCGTACGGTTTAGTATTAGCGGACGGGTTAGGGTAAGGCTTTGGGTAAAGTTTAGGGTTAGGGTTAGGGTTAGGGTTAGGGGACGGGGACGGTTTAGGGGACAGGTTAGTGTACGACAACGGTTTAGGGTGAGTGTACGTGTTAGGGTATGGGTTATTGTTAGCGTACGGGTTAGGATTAGGGGACGGGTTAGGGTAAGGCTTCGGGTAAGGGTTAGGGTAAGGTTTGGGGTTAGGGTTAGGGTTAGGGGATGGGGATGGTTTAGGGGACAGGTCAGGGTACAACAAAGGTTTATGGTGAGCGTACGTGTTAGGGTACTGTTTAGTGTTAGGGTACGGGTTAGGATTACGGGACGGGTTAGGGGAAGACTTCGGTTAAGGGTTAGGGTTAGGGTTAGGGTTACTGTTAGGGTTAGGGGATGGGGACGGCTTAGGGGACAGGTTAGGGTACGAAAGAGATTTAGGGTGATTGTACATGTTAGGGTACGGTTTAGTGTTAACGTACGCGTTAGGATTAGGGGACGGGTTAGGTTAAGGCTTCGGGTAAGGGTTAGGGTTAGGGTTGGGGTTGGGGTTAGGGTTAGGGGACGGGGACGGTTTAGGGGACAGGTTAGGGTACCGCAACTGTTTAGGCTGAGCGTACGTGTTAGGGTACGGGTTAGTGTTAGCGTACCGTTTAGGATTAGGTGACGGGTTAGGGTAAGGCTTCGGGTAAGTCTTAGGGTTAGGGTTAGGTTTACGGTTGGGGGACGGGGACGGATTAGGGGACAGGTGAGTGTAGGAAAAGGTTTTAAGGTGAGCGTACGTGTTAGGGTACGGGTTAGTGTTAGCGTACGGATTAGGATTAGGGGACGTGTTAGGGTAAGGCTTCGGGAAGGTTCAGGGTTAGGATTAGGGTTAGGGTTAGGGTTAGGGGACGGGGACGGTTTAGCAGACAGGTTAGCGTACGACAACTGTTTAGGGTGATCGTACGTGTTAGGCTACGGGTTTGTGTTAGCGTATGGGTTAGGGTAAGGCTTCGGGTAAGGTTTAGGGTTAGGGTTAGAGTTAGAGTTAGGGTTAGGGGACGGAAACGGTTTAGGGGACAGGTTAGGCTACGACAATGGTTTAGGGTGAGCGTACGTGTTAGGTTATGGGTTAGTGTTAGCGTACAGGTTAAGATTAGGGGACGGGTTAGTGTAAGACTTCGGGTAAGGGTTAGGGTTAGGGTTAGGGTTAGGGGACGGGGACGGTTTAGGGGACAGGTTAGGATACGACTACGGTTTAGGTTGAGAGTATGTGTTAGGGTACCGGTTAGTGTTAGCGTACGGGTTAGGATTAGGGGACGGGTTAGGATAAGGCTGTGGTTAAGTGTTTGTGTTAGGGTTAGGGTTAGGGTTAGGGGACGGGGACGGGGACCGTTTAGAGGACAAGTTAGGTTACGACAACTGTTTAGGGTGAGCGTACGTGTTAGGGTAAGTGTTAGTGTTAGCGTACGGGTTAGGATTAGGGGGCGGGTTAGGGTAAGGCTTCGGGTAAGGGTTAGAGTTAGGGTTAGGTTTAGGGGATATGGACGGTGTAGGGGACAGGTTAGGGTACGACAACGGTTTAGGGTGGGCGTACATGTTAGGGTACAGGTTAGTTTTAGCGTAGGGTTTAGGATTAGGGGACTGGTTAGGTTAAGGCTTCGGGTAATGTTTAGGGTTAGGGTTAGTGTTAGGGTTAGTGTTAGGGGATGGGGACGGTTTAGGGGAAAGGTTAGGGTACGATTACTATTTAGGGTGAGTGTACGTGTTTGGGTATGGTTTAGTGTGAGAGTATGGGTTAGGATTAGGGGATGGGTTAGGGTAAGGCTTCGGGTAAGTGTTCGGGTTAGCGTTAAGGTTAGGGTTAGGGTTAGGGGACGGGGACGGGGATGGTTTAGGGGACAGTTTAGTGTACGACAACGTTTGAGCGTGGGCGTACGTATTAGGGTACTGGTTAGTGTTAGCGTACGGGTTAGGATTAGGGGACAGTTTAAGGTAAGGCTTCGGGTTAGGGTTTGGGTTAGGGTTAGGGTTAGGGTTAGGGGATGGGGACGGTTTAGGGGACAGTTTAGTGTACGACAATGTTTTAGTTTGAGTGTATTAGTTAGGGTACGGGTTAGTGTTAGCCTACGGTTTAGGATTAAGGGACGGTTTAGGGCAAGGCTTAGGGTAAGGGTTAGGGTTAGGGTTAGGGTTAGGGTTAGGCTTAGGGGACGAGGACGGTCTAGGGGACAGGTTAGGGTACGACAACGGTTTAGGGTGAGCGTACGTGTTAGGGTACGGTTTAATGTTAGCATACGGGTTAGGATTAGGGGACGGGTTAGGGTAAGGCTTCGGGTAAGGGTTAGGGTTAGGTTTATGTTTAGGGTAAGGGTTAGGGGACGGGGACGGTTTAGGGGACAGGTTAGTGTATGACAACAGTTTTGGGTGAGCGTACGTGTTATGGTACGGTTTAGTGTTAGCGTACGAGCTAGGATTAGGGGACAGGTTAGGGTAAGGCTTCGCGTAAGGCTTAGGGTTAGGGTTAGGGTTAGGTTTAGGGTTAGGGTTACGGGACGGGGACGCTTTAGGGGACAGGTTAGGGTTAGGGTTAGGTTTAGGGTTAGGGTTAGGGTTAGGATTAAGGGACGGGGACGGTTTAGGGCACAGGTTAGTGTACGACAATGGTTTAGTGTGAGCGTACGTGTTAGGGTACGGTTTAGTGTTAGCGAACGGGTTAGGATTAGGGGACGCATTAGGATAAGGCTTCGGGGAAAGGTTAGGGTTACGGTTAGGGTTAGGGTTAGGGTTAGGGGACGGGGACGGTTTAGGGTACAGGTTAGTGTACAACAAAATTTTAGGGTGATCGTACGTGTTAGGGTACGGTTTAGTGTTAGCGTACGGGTTAGGGTAAGGCTTCGGGTAAGTGTTAGGGTTAGGGTAAGGGTTAGGGTTAGGGTTAGGGTTTGGGTTAGGGTTAGGGTTATGTTTAGGGGACGTGGATGGTTCAGAGGACAGGTTAGGGTACGACAACGGTTTAGGGTGAGCGTACGTGTTAGGGTACGGGTTAGTGTTAGCGTACGGGTTAGGATTAGGGGACAGGTTAGGGTAAAGCTTCGGGTAAGGGCTTGGGTTAGGGTTAGGGTTAGAGTTCGGGTTAGGGTTAGGGTTAGGGGACGGGGACGGTATAGGGGACAGGTTAGTGTACGATAATGGTTTACGGTGAGCGTACGTGTTAGGGTACGGTTTAGTGTTAGCGTACAGGTTAGGATTAGGGGACAGGTTAGGGTACGGCTTCGGGTAAGGGTTAGCGTTAGGGTTAGGCTTAGGGTTAGGGTACGGCGACGGGGACGGTTTAGGGGACCGGTAAGGTTTAGGTTTAGTGTTACAGTTAGGGGATGGGGACGGTTTAGGGGACTGGTTAGGGTACGACAACGGTTTAGGGTGAGCGTACGTGTTAGGGTACGGGTTAGTGTTAGCGTACGGGTTAGGATTAGGTAATGTGTGAGAGTAAGGCTTCGGGTAAGGGTTAGGGTTAGGGTTAGGGTTAGGGTTAGTGTTAGGGGACGGGGACGGTTTAGGGGCCCGTTAGGTTATGACAACGGTTTATGGTGAGCGTACGTGTTAAGGTATGGGTTAGTGTTAGCGTACGGGTTAGAATTAGGGGACGGGTTAGGGTAAGGCTTCGGGTAAGTGTTAGGGTTAGATTTAGGGTTAGGGGACGGGGACGGTTTAGGGGACATGTTAGTGTACGACAACGGTTTAGAGTGAACGTACGTCTTAGGGTACATCTTCGTGTTAGTGTACGGGTTAGGCTTAGGGGATGGGTTAGGGTAAGGCTTTGGGTAAGGGTTAGGGTTAGGGTTAGGGGACATGGAAGATTTAGGGGACATGTTAGGGTACGACAACGGTTTAGGTTGAGCGTACGTGTTAGGGTATGGGTTAGTGTTAGCGTATGGGTTAGGATTAGGGGACGGGTTAGGGTAAGGCTTCGGGTAAGGGTTAGGGTTAGGGTTAGGTTTAGGCGACGGGGATGGTGTAGGGGACAGGTTAGGGTACGACAACAGTTTTGTGTGAGCGTACGTGTTAGTGTATGGGTTAGTGTTAGCGTATGGGTTAGGATTAGGGCACAGGTTAGGTTAAGGCTTCGGGTAAGTGTTAGGGTTAGGGTTAGTTTTAGGGTTAGGGTTAGGGGATGGGGACGGTTTAGGGGACATGTTAGGGTACGACAACGTTTTAGAGTGAGTGTACGTGTTAGGGTACGCTTCAGTGTTAGCATACGGGTTAGGATTAGGGGACGGGTTAGGGTAAGGCTTCAGGTAAGAGTTAGGGTTAGGGTTAGGGTTAGGGTTAGGGTTAGGCTTAGGGTTAGGGAACGGAGACAGTTTAGGTGACAAGTTAGGGTACGACAATGGTTTAGGATGAGGGTACCTGTTAGGGTACGGGTTAGTTTTAGCGTACGTGTTAGGATTAGGGGACGGTTTAGTGTAAGGCTTCAGGTAACGGTTAGGGTTAGGGTTAGGGGACGGGGACGGTTTAGGGGACAGGTTAGGGTACGACAAACTTTTAGGGTGAGCGTACGTGTTAGGGTACGGGTTAGTGTTAGCGTACGGGTTAGGATTAGGGGACTGGTTAGGGTAAGGCTTCAGGTAAGGTTTAGGTTTAGGATTAGGTGTAGGGGACGGGGACGGTTTAGAGGACAGGTTAGGGTATGGCAACGGTTTAGGGTGAGCGTACGTGTTAGGGTACGGTTTAGTGTTAGCGTACGGGATAGGATTAGTGGACGGGTTAGTGTAAGGCTTCGGGTAAGCGTTACGGTTAGGGTTAGGGTTAGGTTTAGGGGACGGGGACGGTTTAGGAGACAGGTTAGTGTACGGCAACGGTTTAGGGTGAGCGTACGTGTTAGGGTACGGGTTAGTGTTAGCGTACGGGTTAGGATTAGGTGCCGGGTTAGGGTAAGGCTTCGGGTAAGGGTTAGTGTTAGGGAAAGGTTTCGGGTTAGGGGACGGGGACGGTTTAGGGGAAAGGTTAGGATACGACAATGGTTTAGGGTGAGCGTATGTGTTAGGGTACGGGTTAGTGTTAGCGTACGGGTTAGGATTAGGGGACGGGTTAGTGTAAGGCTTCGGAAAAGTTTTAGGGTTACGGTTAGGGTTAGGGTTAGGGTTAGGATTAGGGGACCTGGACTGTTTAGGGGACAGGTTAGTGTACGAAAACGGTTTAGGGTGAGCGTACGTTAGGGTACGGGTTAGTGTTAGCGTACGTGTTAGGATTAGGGGACGGGTTAGGGTAAGGCTTCGGGTAAGGGTTAGGGTTATGGTTAGGGTTAGGGGATGGGAACGGTTTAGGGGACAGGTTAGGGTACGACAAAGTTTAAGGGTGAGCGTACGTGTTACGGTACGGGTTAGTGTTAGCGTACGGGTGAGGATTAGGGGACCGGTTAGGGTAAGGCTTCGGGTAAGGTTTAGGGTTAGGATTAAGGGACGGGGACACTTTAGGGGACAGGTTAGGTTACGACAATGGTTTAGGGTAAGCGTACGTGTTAGGGTATGGGTTAGTGTTAGCGTACGGGTTAGGATTATGGTACGGTTTAGTGTAAGGCTTCGGGTAAGGGTTAGCGTTACCGTTAGGGTCAGGAGACGGGGATGGTGACGGTTTAGGGGACCGGTTAGGTTTAGGGTTAGGGTTAGGGTTAGGTGACGGGGACGGTTTAGGTGACAGATTAGGGTACGACAACGGTTTAGGGTGAGCGTACGTGTTAGGGTACGGTTTAGTTTTAACGTACGAGTTAGGATTAGGTGACGGGTTAGGGTAAGGCTTCGGGTAAAGGTTAGGGTTAGGGTTAGGGGTCGAGAACTGTTAAGGGACAGGTTAGGGTACGACAAAGGTTTAGGGTGAGGGAACGTGTTATGGTACGTGTTACCGTTAGCCCATCGGTTAGGATTAGGGGACGGTTTAGGTAAGGCTTTGGGTAAGGTTTAGGTTTAGGGTTAGTGTTAGGGTTAGGGGACGGGGACGGTTTAGGGGACAGGTTATGGTACGACAACGGTTTAGGGTGAGCGTACGTGTTAGGGTATGTGTTAGTGTTAGTGTACGGGTTAGGATTAGGGAATGGGTTAGGGTAAGGCTTCCGGTAAGTGTTAGGGTTAGGGTTAGGGTTAGGGTTAGGGTTAGGGGATGGGGACGGTTTAGGGGACAGGTTAGGGTACGGCAACGGTTTAGGGTGAGCGTACGTGTTAGGGTACGGGTTAGTGTTAGCGTATGGGTTAGGATTAGGGGACGGCTTAGTGTAAGGCTTCGGGTAAGGGTTAGGAATAGGGTTAGGGTTAGGATTAGGGTTAGGGTTAGAGTTACGAGATGGGGACAGTTTAGGGGACAGGTTAGGGTACGACAACAAGTTAGGGTGAGCGTACGTGTTAGGGTATGTGTTAGTGTTAGCGTACGGGTTAGGATTAGGGGACGGATTAGTGTTAGGCTTCGGGCAAGTGTTAGGGTTAGGGTTAGGGTTAGGTTTAAGTTTAGGGGACGGGGACGGTTTAGGGGACAGGTTAGTGTACGACAACGTTTTAGGGTGAGTGTACGTGCTAGGGTTCGGGTTAGTGTTAGCGTACGGTTTAGTATTAGGGGACGGGTTAGGGTAAGGCTTTGGGTAAAGTTTAGGGTTAGGGTTAGGGTTAGGGTTAGGGGACGGGGACGGTTTAGGGGACAGGTTAGTGTACGACAACGGTTTAGGGTGAGTGTACGTGTTAGGGTATGGGTTATTGTTAGCGTACGGGTTAGGATTAGGGGACGGGTTAGGGTAAGGCTTCGGGTAAGGGTTAGGGTAAGGTTTGGGGTTAGGGTTAGGGTTAGGGGATGGGGATGGTTTAGGGGACAGGTCAGGGTACAACAAAGGTTTATGGTGAGCGTACGTGTTAGGGTACTGTTTAGTGTTAGGGTACGGGTTAGGATTACGGGACGGGTTAGGGGAAGACTTCGGTTAAGGGTTAGGGTTAGGGTTAGGGTTACTGTTAGGGTTAGGGGATGGGGACGGCTTAGGGGACAGGTTAGGGTACGAAAGAGATTTAGGGTGATTGTACATGTTAGGGTACGGTTTAGTGTTAACGTACGCGTTAGGATTAGGGGACGGGTTAGGTTAAGGCTTCGGGTAAGGGTTAGGGTTAGGGTTGGGGTTGGGGTTAGGGTTAGGGGACGGGGACGGTTTAGGGGACAGGTTAGGGTACCGCAACTGTTTAGGCTGAGCGTACGTGTTAGGGTACGGGTTAGTGTTAGCGTACCGTTTAGGATTAGGTGACGGGTTAGGGTAAGGCTTCGGGTAAGTCTTAGGGTTAGGGTTAGGTTTACGGTTGGGGGACGGGGACGGATTAGGGGACAGGTGAGTGTAGGAAAAGGTTTTAGGGTGAGCGTACGTGTTAGGGTACGGGTTAGTGTTAGCGTACGGATTAGGATTAGGGGACGGGTTAGGGTAAGGCTTCGGGAAGGTTCAGGGTTAGGATTAGGGTTAGGGTTAGGGTTAGGGGACGGGGACGGTTTAGCAGACAGGTTAGCGTACGACAACTGTTTAGGGTGATCGTACGTGTTAGGCTACGGGTTTGTGTTAGCGTATGGGTTAGGGTAAGGCTTCGGGTAAGGTTTAGGGTTAGGGTTAGAGTTAGAGTTAGGGTTAGGGGACGGAAACGGTTTAGGGGACAGGTTAGGCTACGACAATGGTTTAGGGTGAGCGTACGTGTTAGGTTATGGGTTAGTGTTAGCGTACAGGTTAAGATTAGGGGACGGGTTAGTGTAAGACTTCGGGTAAGGGTTAGGGTTAGGGTTAGGGTTAGGGGACGGGGACGGTTTAGGGGACAGGTTAGGATACGACTACGGTTTAGGTTGAGAGTATGTGTTAGGGTACCGGTTAGTGTTAGCGTACGGGTTAGGATTAGGGGACGGGTTAGGATAAGGCTGTGGTTAAGTGTTTGTGTTAGGGTTAGGGTTAGGGTTAGGGGACGGGGACGGGGACCGTTTAGAGGACAAGTTAGGTTACGACAACTGTTTAGGGTGAGCGTACGTGTTAGGGTAAGTGTTAGTGTTAGCGTACGGGTTAGGATTAGGGGGCGGGTTAGGGTAAGGCTTCGGGTAAGGGTTAGAGTTAGGGTTAGGTTTAGGGGATATGGACGGTGTAGGGGACAGGTTAGGGTACGACAACGGTTTAGGGTGGGCGTACATGTTAGGGTACAGGTTAGTTTTAGCGTAGGGTTTAGGATTAGGGGACTGGTTAGGTTAAGGCTTCGGGTAAGGTTTAGGGTTAGGGTTAGTGTTAGGGTTAGTGTTAGGGGATGGGGACGGTTTAGGGGAAAGGTTAGGGTACGATTACTATTTAGGGTGAGTGTACGTGTTTGGGTATGGTTTAGTGTGAGAGTATGGGTTAGGATAAGGGGATGGGTTAGGGTAAGGCTTCGGGTAAGTGTTCGGGTTAGCGTTAAGGTTAGGGTTAGGGTTAGGGGACGGGGACGGGGATGGTTTAGGGGACAGTTTAGTGTACGACAACGTTTGAGCGTGGGCGTACGTATTAGGGTACTGGTTAGTGTTAGCGTATGGGTTAGGATTAGGGGACAGTTTAAGGTAAGGCTTCGGGTTAGGGTTTGGGTTAGGGTTAGGGTTAGGGTTAGGGGATGGGGACGGTTTAGGGGACAGTTTAGTGTACGACAATGTTTTAGTTTGAGTGTATTAGTTAGGGTACGGGTTAGTGTTAGCCTACGGTTTAGGATTAAGGGACGGTTTAGGGTAAGGCTTAGGGTAAGGGTTAGGGTTAGGGTTAGGGTTAGGGTTAGGCTTAGGGGACGAGGACGGTCTAGGGGACAGGTTAGGGTACGACAACGGTTTAGGGTGAGCGTACGTGTTAGGGTACGGTTTAATGTTAGCATACGGGTTAGGATTAGGGGACGGGTTAGGGTAAGGCTTCGGGTAAGGGTTAGGGTTAGGTTTATGTTTAGGGTAAGGGTTAGGGGACGGGGACGGTTTAGGGGACAGGTTAGTGTATGACAACAGTTTTGGGTGAGCGTACGTGTTATGGTACGGTTTAGTGTTAGCGTACGAGCTAGGATTAGGGGACAGGTTAGGGTAAGGCTTCGCGTAAGGCTTAGGGTTAGGGTTAGGGTTAGGTTTAGGGTTAGGGTTACGGGACGGGGACGCTTTAGGGGACAGGTTAGGGTTAGGGTTAGGTTTAGGGTTAGGGTTAGGGTTAGGATTAAGGGACGGGGACGGTTTAGGGCACAGGTTAGTGTACGACAATGGTTTAGTGTGAGCGTACGTGTTAGGGTACGGTTTAGTGTTAGCGAACGGGTTAGGATTAGGGGACGCATTAGGATAAGGCTTCGGGGAAAGGTTAGGGTTACGGTTAGGGTTAGGGTTAGGGTTAGGGGACGGGGACGGTTTAGGGTACAGGTTAGTGTACAACAAAATTTTAGGGTGATCGTACGTGTTAGGGTACGGTTTAGTGTTAGCGTACGGGTTAGGGTAAGGCTTCGGGTAAGTGTTAGGGTTAGGGTAAGGGTTAGGGTTAGGGTTAGGGTTTGGGTTAGGGTTAGGGTTATGTTTAGGGGACGTGGATGGTTCAGAGGACAGGTTAGGGTACGACAACGGTTTAGGGTGAGCGTACGTGTTAGGGTATGGGTTAGTGTTAGCGTACGGGTTAGGATTAGGGGACAGGTTAGGGTAAAGCTTCGGGTAAGGGCTTGGGTTAGGGTTAGGGTTAGAGTTCGGGTTAGGGTTAGGGTTAGGGGACGGGGACGGTATAGGGGACAGGTTAGTGTACGATAATGGTTTACGGTGAGCGTACGTGTTAGGGTACGGTTTAGTGTTAGCGTACGGGTTAGGATTAGGGGACAGGTTAGGGTAAGGCTTCGGGTAAGGGTTAGCGTTAGGGTTAGGCTTAGGGTTAGGGTACGGCGACGGGGACGGTTTAGGGGACCGGTAAGGTTTAGGTTTAGTGTTACGGTTAGGGGATGGGGACGGTTTAGGGGACTGGTTAGGGTACGGCAACGGTTTAGGGTGTGCGTACGTTTTAGGGCACGGGTTAGTGTTAGCGTACAGGTTAGGATTAGGTGACGGGTTGGGGTTAGGCTTCGGGTAAGGGTTAGGTTTAGGGTTAGGGTTAGGGTTGGGGGACATGTACGGTTTAGGGGAAAGGTTAGTATACGACAACGGTATAGGGTGAGCGTATGTGTCAGGGAACGGGTCAGTGTTAGCGTACGGGTTAGGATTAGGGGACGGGTTTGGGTAAGGCTTCCGGTAAGATTTAGGGTTAGGGTTAAGGGACGGGGACGGTTTAGGGGACATATTAGGGTACGACAACGGTTTAGGTTGAACGTACGTGTTAGGCTATGGGTTAGTGTTAGCGTACGTGTTAGGATTAAGGGACGGCTTAGGGTAAGGCTTCGGGTAAGTGTTAGGGTTAGGTTTAGGGTTAGGGTTAGGGGACGGGGACGGTTTAGGGGACAGGTTAGGGTACGACAACGGTTTTGGGTGAGCGTACGTGTTAGGGTACGGGATAGTGTTAGCGTATGGGTTAGGATTAGGACACAGGTTAGGTTAAGGCTTCGGGTAAGTGTTAGGGTTAGGGTTAGTTTTAGTGTTAGGGTTAGGGGACGGGGACGGTTTAGGGAACAGGTTAGGTACGACAACGTTTTAGAGTGAGTGTTCGTGTTAGGGTACTGTTTAGTGTTAGCGTACAGGTTAGGATTAGGGGACGGGTTAGGGTAAGGCTTCAGGTAAGGGTTAGGGTTAGGGTTAGGGTTAGGGCACGGGGACGGTTTAGGGGACAGTTTAGGGTAGGACAATGGTTTAGGGTAAGCCTACGTGTTAGGGTACGGGTTAGTGTTAGCGTACGGGTTAGGATTAGGGGACGGGTTAGTGTAAGGCTTCGGGTAAGCGTTAGGGTTAGGGTTAGGGTTAGGGTTAGGGGACCGGGACGGTTTGGGGGACAGGTTAGGGTACGGAAACGGTTTAGGGTGAGCGTACGTGTTAGGGTACGCGTTAGTGTTAGCGTACGGGTTAGGATTAGGTGACGGGTTAGGGTAAGGCTTTGGGTAAGGGTTAGTGTTAGGGATAGGTGTAGGGTTAGGGGACGGGGACGGTTTAGGTGAAAGGTTAGGATACGACAATGGTTTAGGGTGAGCGTATGTGTTAGGATACGGGTTAGTGTTAGCGTACGGGTTAGGATTAGGGGACGGGTTAGAGTAAGGCTTCAGGTAAGGTTTAGGGTTACGGTTAGGGTTAGGGTTAGGGTTAGGATTAGGGGACGTGGACTGTTTAGGGGACAGGTTAGTGTACGAAAGCGGTTTAGAGTGAGCGTACGTTAGGGTACGGGTTAGTGTTAGCGTACGGGTTAGGATTAGGGGACGGGTTAGGGTAAGACTTCGGGTAAGGGTTAGGGTTATGGTTAGGGTTAGGGGATGGGGACGGTTTAGGGAACAGGTTAGGGTACGACAATGGTTTAGGGTAAGCATACGAGTTACGGTACGGTTTAGTGTTAGCGTACGGGTTAGGATTAAGGGACGGGTTAGGGTAAGGCTTCGGGTAAGTTTTAGGGTTAGGATGAAGGGACGGGGACAGTTTAGGGGACAGGTTAGTGTACAACAACGGTTTAGGATGAGCGTACGTGTTAGCGTATGGGTTAGTGTTAGCGTACGGTTTAGGATTAGGGGATGGGTTAGTGTAAGGCTTCGGGTAAGGGTTAGGTTTAGGGTTAGGGTTAGCATTAGGTTTAGGGGACAGTGACGCTTTAGGGGACATGTGAGGGTACGACAACGGTTTAGGGTGAGCGTACGCGTTAAGGTTTGGGTTAGTGTTAGCGTACGGTTAAGGATTAGGGGACGGGTTAGTGTAAGGCTTCGGGTAAGGGTTAGGGTTAGGGTTAGGGTTATGGGACGGGGACGGTTTAGGGGACAGGTTAGGGTACGATAACGGTTTAGGGTGAGCCTACGTGTTAGGGTATGGGTTAATGTTAGGGTATGGGTTAGGATTAGGGGACGGGTTAGGGTAAGGCTTCGGGTAAGTGTTAGGGTTAGGGTTAGGTTTAGGGTTAGGGTTAGGGGAAGGGGACGGTTTAGGGGACAGGTTAGGCCACGACAACGTTTTAGGATGAGTGTACGTGTTAGGGTCCGGTTTAGTGTTAGCGTACGGTTTAGGATTAGGGGACGGGTTAGGGTAAGGCTTCGGGTAAGGGTTAGGGTTAGGGATAGGTTTAGTGTTAGGGTTAGGGGACGGGGACAGTTTAAGGGAAAGTTTAGGATACGACAACGGTTTAGTGTGAGCGTACGTGTTAGGGTACGGGTTAGTGTTAGCGTACGGGTTTGGATTAGGGGACGGGTTTGTGTAAGGCTTCAGGTAAGGGTTAGGGTTAGGCTTAGGGTTAGGGTTAGGGGATGGGGACGGGGGCGGTTTCGGGGACAGGTTAGTGTATGAAAACGGTTTAGGGTGAGCGTACGTGTTATGGTACGGGTTAGTGTTAGCGTACGGGTTAGGATTATGGGACGGGTTAGCGTAAGGCTTCGGGTAAGTGTTAGGGTTAGAGTTAGGAATAGGGTTAATGTTAGGGTTAGGGGATGGGAACGGTTTAGGGGAAAGTTTAGTGTATGACAACGGTTTAGGTTTAGCGTACTTGTTAGGGTACGGGTTAGTGTTAGCGTATGGGTTATGATTAGGTGACCGGTTACGTTAAGGCTTCGGGTAAGGGTTATTGTTAGGGTTAGGGTTAGGGTTAGGGGACAGGGACGGTTTAGTGGACAGGTTAGGGTACGACAATGGTTTAGGGTAAGCGTACGTGTTAGGGTACGGGTTAGTGTTAGCATACTGGTTAGGATTAGGGGACGGGTTAGTGTAAGGCTTCGTGTAAAGGTTTGCGTTAGGGTTAGGGACAGGGGGCGGGGACGGGGACGGTTTAGGGGACCGGTTAGGGATAGGGTTAGGGTTAGAGTTAGGAGACGGGGATGGTTTAGGTGACAGGTTAGGGTACGACAACGGTTTAGGGTGAGCGTACGTGTTGGCGTACGGTTTAGTTTAGCGTACGAGTTAGGATTAGGGGACGGGTTTGGGTAAGGATTCGGGTAAGGGTAAGGGTTAGGGTTAGGGTTAGGGTTAGGGGATGGGGACTGTTTAGGGGACAGGTTGGTGTACGACAACGGTTTAGGTTGAGCATACGTGTTAGGGTACGGGTTAGTGTTAGGGTACGGGTTAGGATTACGGGACGGGTGAGGGGAAGGCTTCGGTTAATTTTTAGGGTTAGGGTTAGGGTTAGTGTTAGGGTTAGGGAATGGGGACGGTTTAGGGGACAGGTTAGGGTACGACAACGGTTTAGGGTGATTGTACATGTTAGGGTAAGTTTTAGTGTTAACGTACGGGTTAGGATTAGGGGATGGGTTAGGGTAAGGCTTCGGGTAAGGGTTAGGGTTAGGGTTAGGTTTAGGGTTAGGGGAAGGGGACGGTTTAGGGGACAGGTTAGGGTACCGCAACGGTTTAGGGTGAGCGTACGTGTTAGGGTACGGTTTAGTGTTAGCGTACCGGTTAGGATTAGGGGACGGGTTAGGTTAAGGCTTCGGGTAAGGCTTAGGGTTAGGGTTAGGGTTGGGGGACAGGGACGGTTTAGGGTACAGGTTAGGGTACGACAACAGGTTACGGTGAGCGTACGTGTTAGAGTATGTGTTAGTGTTAGCGTACGGGTTAGGATTTGGGGACGGATTAGGGTAAGGCTTCGGGTAAGGGTTAGGGTTAGGGTTAGGGTTAGAGTTAGGTTTAGGGGATGGGGACGGTTTAGGGGACAGGTTAGTGTACGACAACGTTTTAGCGTGAGTGTACGTATTAGGGTACGGGTTAGTGTTAGCGTACGGGTTAGGATTAGGGGATGGATTAGCGTAAGGCTTCGGTTAAGGGTTAGGTTAAGGTTTGGGGTTAGGGTTAGGGTTAGGGGACAGGGATGGTTTAGGGGACAGGTCAGGGTACTTCAAAGGTTTACGGTGAGCGTACGTGTTAGGGTACGGGTTAGTGTTAGGTTACGGGTTAGGATTACGTGACGGGTTAGCGGAAGACTTCGGTTAAGGGTTAGGGTTAGGGTTAGGGTTTGGGGACGGGGATGGTTTAGGGGACAGGTTAGGGTAACGCAACTGTTTACGGTGAGCGTACGTGTTAGGGTACGTGTTAGTGTTAGCGTACCGCTTAGGATTAGGGGACGGGTTAGGGTAAGGCTTCGGGTAAGTGTTAGGTTTAGGGTTAGTGTTAGGGTTAGCGGATGGGGACGGTTTAAGGGACAGTTTAGTGTACGACAAAGTTTTAGGGTGAGCTTACGTGTTAGGGTACGGGTTATTGTTAGCGTACGTGTTAGGATTAGGGGACGGGTTAGGGTAAGGCTTCGGGTAAGGTTCAGGGATAGTATTAGGGTTAGGGTTAGGGTTAGGGGACGGGGAAGGTTTAGGGGACAGGTTAGGGTACAACAACGGTTTAGGGTGATCGTACGTGTGAGGGTACGGGTTAGTGTTAGCATACGGGTTAGGAGTAGGTGACGGGTTATTTTAATGATTCAGGTAAGGATTAGGGTTAGGGTTAGGGTTAGCGTTAGAGGATGGGGACGGTTTAGCGGACAGGTTAGCGTACGACAACGGTTTAAGGTGAGCGTACGTTTTAGGTTACGGGTTAGTGATTGCGTATGTGTTAGGATTAGGGGAACGCATAGGGTAAGGCTTCGAGTAAGGGTTAGTGTTAGTGTTAGGATTAGTGTTAGGATTAGGGGACAGGGACGGGGACGGTTTAGGGGAGAGGTTAGGGTACGACAACGGTTTAGGGTGAGCGTACGTTTTACGGTACGGGTTAGTGTTAGCGTATGGGTTAGGATTAGTGGACGGGTTAGGGTAAGGCTTCGGGTAAGGGTTAGGCTTAGGGTTAGGGTTAGGGTTAGGGTTAGGGTTAGGGGACGGGGACGGGACGGTTTAGGTCACAGTTTAGGGTACGACAATGGTTTAGGGTGAGCGTACGTGTTAGGGTACGGATTAGTGTTAGCGTACGGGTTAGGATTAGGGGACGGGTTATGATAAGGCTTCGGGTAAGGTTTAGGGTTAGGGTTAGAGGATGGGGACGGGGACAGTTTAGGGGACAGGTTATGGTACGACAACGGTTTAGGGTGATCGTACGTGTTAGGCTACGGGTTAGTGTTAGCGTATGTTTTAGGGTAAGGCTTCGGGTAAGGGTTAGGTTTAGGGTTAGGGTTAGGGTTAAGGGACGGGAACGGTTTAGGGGACAGGTGAGGGTACAACAACGGTTTACTGTGAGCGTACGTGTTAGGGTACTGATTAGTGTTAGCGTACGGGTTAGGATTAGGGGACGGGTTAGGGTAAGGCTTCGGGTAAGGGTTAGCGTTAGGGTTAGAGTTAGAGTTAGGGCTAGGGGACAGAAACGGTTTAGGGGACAGGTTAGGGTACGACAACGGTTTAGGGTGAGCGTACGTGTTAGGGTATGGGTTAGTGTTAGCGTACAGGTTAAGATTAGGGGACGGGTTAGGGTAAGGCTTCGGGTAAGGGTTAGGGTTAGGGTTAGGGTTAGGTTTAGGGTTAGGGGACGGGGACGGTTTAGGGGACAGGTTAGGATACGACTACGGTTTAGGGTGAGAGTATGTGATAGGGTACTGGTTAGTGTTAGCGTACGGGTTAGGATTAGGGGACGGGTTAGGATAAGGCTGCGGTTAAGTTTTTGTGTTAGGGTTAGGGTTAGGGTTAGCGTTAGGGGACGGTGACGGTTTACGGTTCAGGTTAGTGTACGACAATGGTTTAGGGTGAGCCTATGTCTTAGGGTATGGGTTAGTGTTAGCGTACGGGTTAGGATTAGGGGACGGTTAGGGTAAGGATTCGGGTAAGATTTAGGGTTATGGTTAGGGTTAGTGTTAGGGTTAGGGGACGGGGACGGTTTAGGTCACAGTTTAGGGTACGACAATGGTTTAGGGTGAGCGAACGTTTTAGGGTACGGGTTAGTGTGAGTATATGTGTTAGGATTAGGGGACGGGTTAGGGTAAGGCTTCGGGTAAGGGTTCGGGTTAGGGTTAAGGATAGGGTTAAGGTTAGGGGACGGGGACGGTTTAAGGGACAGTTTAGTGTACGACAACGTTTGAGAGTGGGCGTACGTATTAGGGTACGGGTTAGTGTTAGCATACGTGTTAGGATTAGGGGACGGGTTAAGGTAAGGCTTCGGGTAAGTGTTTGGGTTAGGGTTAGGGTTAGGGTTAGGGGATGGGGACGGTTTAGGGGACAAGTTAGTGTACGACAATGGTTTAGTGTGAGCGTACGTGTTAGGGTATGGGTTAGTGTTAGCCTACGGTTTAGGATTAGGGGACAGTTTAGGGTAAGGCTTAGGGTAAGGGTTAGGGTTAGGGTTAGGGTTAGGGTTAGGTTTAGGGGACGGGGACCGTTTAGGGGACAGGTTAGGGTACGACAACGGTTTAGGGTGAGCGTACGTGTTAGGGTACGGTTTAATGTTAGCGTACGCGTTAGGATTAGGGGACGGGTTAGTGTAAGGCTTCGGGTAAGGGTTAGGGTTAGGTTTATGGTTAGGGTTACGGGACGGAGACGGTTTAGGGGACAGGTTAGGGTTAGGGTTAGGGTTAGGTTCAGGGTTAGGGTTAGGGTTAGGATTAAGGGACGGGGACGGTTTAGGGCACAGGTTAGTGTACGACAATGGTTTAGGGTGAGCATACGTGTTAGGGTAAGGGTTAGTGTTAACGTACGGGTTAGGATTAGGGGACGGATTAGTATAAGGCTTCGGGGAAGGGTTAGGGTTACGGTTAGGGTTAGGGTTAGGGTTAGGGGACGGGGACGGTTTATGGTACAGGTTAGTGTACAACAAAGTTTTAGTGTGATCGTACGTGTTAGGGTATGGGTTAGTGTTAGCGTACGGTTTAGGATTATGGGACGGGTTAGTGTAAGGCTTCGGGTAAGTGTTAGCGTTAGGTTTAGGTTTAGGGTTAGGGGACGGGGACGGGGACAGTTTAGGGGACTGGTTAGGGTTAGGGTTAGGTTTAGGGTTATGGTTAGGTTTAGGGGACGGGGACGCTTTATGGGACAGTTTAGGGTATGACAATGGTTTAGGGTAAGCGTACATATTAGGGTACGGGTTAGTGTTAGCGTACGGGTTAGGATTAGGGGACGGTTTAGGGTAAGGCTTCGGGTAAGGGTTAGCGTTATGGTTAGGCTTAGGGTTAGGGGACGGGGACAGGGACGGTTTAGGGGACCAGTTAGGATTAGAGTTAGGGTTAGGGTTAGGGTACGGGGACGGTTTAGGAGACAGGTTAGTGTACGGCAATGGTTTAGGGTGAGCATACATTTTAGGGTAACGTTAGTTTTAGCGTACGGGTTAGGATTAGGGGACGGGTTAGGGTAAGGCTTCGGGTAAGGTTTAGGGTTACGGTTAGGGTTAGGGTTAGGGTTAGGATTAGGGGATGGGGACTGTTTAGGGGAAAGATTAGTGTACGAAAACCGTTTAGGGTGAGCGTACGTTTGGGTACGTGTTAGTGTTAGCGTACGGGTTAGGATTAGGTGACGGGTTAGGGTAAGGCTTCGGGTAAGGGTTAGGGTTAGGGTCAGGTTTAGGGGTAGGGGACGGGGAAGGTTTAGGGGACAGGTTAGGGTACGGCAACGGTTTAGGGTGAGCGTACGTGTTAGGGTACGGGTTAGTGTTAGTGTACGGGTTAGGATTAGGGGACGGGTTAGTGTAAGGCTTCGGGTACACGTTAGGGTTAGGGTAAGGGTTAGGTTTTGGGGACGGGGACGGTTTAGGAGACAGGTTAGTGTACGGCAACGGTTTAGGGTGAGCATACGTTTTAGGGTAACGTTAGTTTTACCGTACGGGTTAGGATTAGGGGACGGGTTAGGGTATGGCTTCGGGTAAGGTTTAGGGTTATGGTTAGGGTTAGGGTTAGGGTTAGGATTAGGGGATGGGGACTGTTTAGGGGAAAGATTAGTGTACGAAAACCGTTTAGGGTGAGCGTACGTTTGGGTACGTGTTAGTGTTAGCGTACGGGTTAGGATTAGGTGACGGGTTAGGGTAAGGCTTCGGGTAAGGGTTAGGTTTAGGTTTACGGTTAGGGTTAGGGTTAGAGGATGGGGACGGTTTAGGGGACAGGTTAGGGTAAGACAACGGTTTAGGGTGATCGTACGTGTTAGGGTATGGGTTAGTGTTAGCGTATGGGTTAGGATTAGGGGACGGGTTATGGTAAGGCTTCGGGTAAGTGTTTTGTTTAGGGTTAGGTTTAGTGTTAGGGTTAGGGGATGGGGATGGTTTAGGGGACAGGTTAGGGTACGAAATCGTTTTAGGGTGAGTGTAGGAGTTAGGGTACGATTTAGTGTTAGCGTACGGTTTAGTATTAGGGGACGGGTTAGGGTAAGGCTTCAGGTAAGTGTTAGGGTTACGGTTAGGGTTAGGGAATGGGGACGGGGACGGTTTAGGGGACAGGTTAGGGTACGGCGATGGTTTAGGGTGAGCGTACGTGTTAGGCTATGGGATACTGTTAGCGTACGGGTTAGTATTAGGTGACAGGTTAGGGTAAGGCTTCGGGTAAGGGTTAGGGTTAGGGATAGGGTTAGTGTTAGGGTTAGGGGACGGGGACGGTTTAGGGGAAAGGTTAGGTTACGACAATGGTTTAGCGTGAGCGTACGTGTTAGGGTACGGGTTAGTGTTAGCGTTCGGCTTAGGATTAGGGGACGGGTTTGGGTAAGGCTTCGGGTAAGGGTTAGGGTTACAGTTAGGGTTAGGGTTAGGGGACGGGGACGGTTTAGGGGACAGGTTAGTGTATGACAACGGTTTAGGGTGAGCGTACGTGTTAGGGTATGGGTTAGTGTTAGCGTACGGGTTAGGATTATGGGACGGGTTAGTGTAAGGCTTCGGGTAAGGGTTAGCGTTAGGGTTAGGCTTAGGGTTAGGGGACGGGGATGGTGACGATTTAGGGGACCGGTTAGGGTTAGGGTTAGGGTTAGGGGACGGGGACGGTTTAGGGGACAGTTTAGGGTACGACAATGGTTTAGGGTAAGCGTACATGTTAGGGTACGGGTTAGTGTTAGCGTACAGGTTAGGATTTGGGGACGGGATTGGGTAAGGCTGCGGGTAAGTGTTAGGGTTACAGTTAGTGTTAGGGTTAGGGTACGGGGACGGTTTAGGGGACAGGTTAGTGTATGACAACGGTTTAGGGTGAGCGTACGTGTTAGGGTATGGGTTAGTGTTAGCGTTCGGGTTAGGATTATGGGACGGGTTAGGGTAAGGCTTCGGGTAAGGGTTAGCGTTAGCGTTAGGCTTAGGGTTAGGGGACGGGGACGGGGACGGTTTAGGGGACCGGTTAGGATTAGGTTTAGGGTTAGGTTTAGGGGACGGGGACGTTTTAGGGGACAGGTTACGGTACGACAACTGTTTAGGGTGAGCGTATGTGTTCGGGTACGGGTTAGTGTTAGCGTACGGGTTAGGATTAGGGGACGGTTTAGTGTAAGGCTTCAGGTAAGGGTTAAGGTTAGGGTTAGTGTTAGGGTTAGGGGACGAGACGGTTTAGGGGACTGGTTAGGGTACGACAACGGTTTAGGGTGAGCGTACGTGTTAGGGTAAGGGTTAGTGTTAGCGTACATGTTAGGATTAGGTGACGGGTTAGGGTAAGGCTTCGGGTAAGTGTTATGTTTAGGGTTAGGTTTAGTGTTAGGGTTAGGGGATGGGGATGGTTTAGGGGACAGGTTAGGGTACGACAACGTTTTACGTTGAGTGTAGGAGTTATGTAAAGTTTAGTGTTAGCGTACGGTTTAGGATGAGGGGACGGGTTAAAGTAAGGCTTAGGGTAAGCGCTAGGGTTAGATTTAGGGTTAGGGTTAGGGGACGGATAGGATTTAGGGGACATGTTAGGGTACGACTACGGTTTAGGGTGAGTGTACGTCTTAGGGTACGGGTTAGTGTTAGCGTACGGGTTAGGATTAGGTGACGGGTTTGGGTAAGGCTTCGGGTAAGGTTTAGAGTTAGGGTTAGGGTTAGGGTTAGGGTTAGGTTTAGGGGACGGGGATGGTTTAGGGGACAGGTTAGGGTATGACAACGATTTAGGATGAGCGTACTTGTTAAGGTATGGGTTAGTGTTAGCGAACGTGTTAGCATTAAGGGACGGGTTAGTTTAAGGCTTCGGGTAAGGGTTAGGGTTAGGGTTAAGGTTAGGGTTAGGGGACGGGGATGGTTTAGGGGACAGGTTAGGGTACGACAATGGTTTAGGGTTGGCATACGTGTTAGGGTATGGGTTAGTGTTAGCGTACGGGTTAGGATTAGGGGACGGGTTAGGGTAAGGCTTCGGGTAAGGGTTAGGATTAGGGTTAGGGTACGGGGACGGTTTAGGGGACAGGTTAGGGTACGACAATGGTTTAGGTTGAGCGTACGTGTTAGGGTACGGTTTAGTGTTAGCATACAGTATAGGATTAGGGGACGGGTTAGTGTAAGGTTTCAGGTAAGGGTTAGGGTTAGGCTTAGGGTTAGGGGACGGGGACGGGGAGGGTTTAGGGGACAGGTTAGGCTATGACAACGGTTTAGTGTGAGCGTACGTGTTAAGGTACAGGTTAGTGTTAACATACGGTTTAGGATTAGGGGACGGGTTAGGTTAAGGCTTTGGGTAAGTGTTAGGGTTAGGGTTAGGTTTAAGGGTAGGGGACGGGGACGGTTTAGGGGACAGGTTAGGGTACGACAACGGTTTAGGGTGAGCGTATGTGTTAGGGTATGGGTTAGTGTTAGCGTACGGGCTAGGATTACGGGACGGGTTACTGTAAGGTTTCGGGTAAGCGTTAGGGTTAGGGTAAAGTTTAGGTTTAGGGGACGGAGACGGTTTAGGAGACAGGTTAGCGTACGGCAACGGTTTAGGGTGAGCGTACGTGTTAGGGTACGGGTTAGTTTTAGCGTACGGGTTAGGATTAGGTGACGGGTTAGGGTAAGGCTTCGGGTAAGGGTTAGGGTTAGGTTTAGACTTAGGGTTAGGGTTAGGGCACGGGGACGTTTTAGGGGACAGCTTAGGGTACGACAACTGTTTAGGGTGAGCGTACGTGTTAGGGTATGGGTTAGTTTTAGCGTACGCATTAGAATTGCGGGACGGGTTAGTGTAAGGCTTTGGGTAAGATTTACGGTTAGGGTAAGGGTTAGGTTTAGGGTTAGGGTTAGGGGACGAGGATGGTTTAGGGGACAGGTTAGGGTAGGGCAAAGGTTTATGGTAAGCCTACATATTAGGGTACGGATTAGTGTTAGCGTACGGTTTAGGATTAGGGGACGGGTTAGTGTAAGTCTTCGGGTAAGGGTTAGGGTTAGGGTTAGGGTTAAGATTAAGGTTAGGAGACGGGGATGGGGACGGTTTAGGGGACAGGTTTGGGTACGACAATGGTTTAGGGTGAACGTACGTGTTAGGGTACGGGTTAGTGTTAGCGTACGGGTTAGGATTTGGGGAAAGTTTAGGGTAAGGCTTCGGGTAAGGGTTAGGTTTAGGGTTAGGGTTAGGGTTAGGGTTAGTGTGAGAGGACGGGGACGGTTTAGGGGACAGGTTAGGGTACGACAATGTTTTAGGGTGAGCGTAAGTGTTAGGGTACGGGTTAGTGTTAGCGTACGGGTTAGGAATAGGGGTCAGGTTAGGGTAAGGCTTCGGGTAAGGGTTATGGATAGGGTTTGGATTAGGGTTAGGGTTTGTGCACGGGGAGTGTTTAGGGGACAGGTTAGGGTACAACAACTGTTTAGGGTGAGCATATGTGTTAGGGCACGAGTTAGTGATAGCGTACGGGTTAGGATTAGGGGACGGGTTAGGGTAAGGCTTCGGGTAAGGGTTAGGGTTAGGATTAGGTTTAGGGTTAGGGTTAGGAGATGGGGACGGTTTAGGGGACAGTTTAGGGTACGAAAACGGTTTAGGGTGAGCGTACGTGTTATGGTACGGGTTAGTGTTAGCGTACGGGTTAGGATTAGGGGACGGGTTAGGGTAAGGCTTCGGGTAAGGGTTAGGGTTAGGGTTAGGGTTAGGTTTAGGGGACGGGGACGGTTTAGGGGACAGGTTAGGGTACGACAACGGTTTAGGGTGAGCGTATGTGTTAGGGTACGGGTTAGTGTTAGCGTACAGGTTAGGAATAGGGGACGGGTAAGTATAAGGCTTCGAGTAAGGGTTAGGTTTAGGGTTAGGGTTAAGGTTAGGGTTAGTGGACGGGGACGGTTTAGGGGACAGTTTAGGGTACGACAACGGTTTAGGGTGAGCGTACGTGTTACGGTACAGGTTAGTGTTAGCGTACAATTTAGGATTAGGGGACGGGTTAGTGTAAGGCTTCCGGTAAGGGTTAGTGTTAGTGTTAGGGTTAGGGTTAGGGTTAGGGTTAGGGTTAGGGGATGGGGACGGTATAGGGGACAGGTTAGGGTATGACAACGATTTAGGGAGTGCGTACGTGTTAGGGTATGGGTTAGTGTTAGCGAACGTGTTAGGATTAGGGGACGGGTTAGTGTAAGGCTTCGGGTAAGGGTTAGGGTTAGGTTTAGGGTTAGGCTAAGGGGATGCGGATGGTTTAGGGGACAGGTTAGGGTACGACAGCAGTTTAGGGTTAGCATACGTCTTAGGGTATGGGTTAGTGTTAGGGTACGGGTTAGGATTAGGGGACGGATTAGGGTAAGGCTTCGGGTAAGGTTTAGTGTTAGGGTTAGGGTTAGGGGTAGGGGACGGGGACGGTTTAGGGGACAGGTTAGGTTACGACAACGGTTTAGGGTGAGCGTATGTGTTAGGGTACGGGTTGGTGTTAGCGTACGGGTTAGGATTAGGGGACGGGTTAGGGTAAGGCTTCGGGTAAGGGTTACGGTTAGGGTAAGGGTTAGGTGACGGGGACGGTTTAGGGGCAGGGTAGGGTACGACAACCGTTTAGGGTGAGCGTACGTGTTAGGGTACGGTTTAGTGTTAGCATACAGTATAGGATTAGGGGACAGTTTAGTGTAAGGTTTCGGGTAAGCGTTAGGGTTAGGGTTAGGCTTAGAGTTAGGGGACGGGGACGGGGACGGTTTAGGGGACAGGTTAGGGTACGACAACAATTTAGGGTGAGCGTACGTGTTAGAGTATAGGTTAGTGTTAGCGTACGGGTTAGGATTAGGGGACGGGTTAGTGTAAGGCTTTGGTAAGCGTTAGGGTTAGGGTTAGGGTTAGGTTTAGGGGACGGGGACGGTTTAGGAGACAGGTTAGGGTATGACAACGGTTTAGGGTGAGAGTACGTGTTAGGGTACCGGTTAGTGTTAGTATACGGGTTAGGATTAGGGGACGGGTTACGGTAAGGCTTACGGTATGGGTTAGGGTTAGGGTTAGGGTTAGAGTTAGGGTTAGGGGATGGGGACGGTTTAGGGGACAGGTTAGTGTACGACAATGGTTTAGGGTGAGCGTACGTTTTAGGGTAAGGGTTAGTGTTAACGTACAGGTTAGGATTAGGGGACGGGTTAGTGTAAGTTTTCTGGTAAGGTTTAGTGTTAGGGTTAGGGTTAAGGTTAAGGTTAGGAGACGGGGACGGGGACGGTTTAGAGGACAGGTTAGGGTACGACAATGGTTTAGGGTGAACGTACGTGTTAGGGCACGGGTTAGTGTTAGCGTACGGTTTAGGATTAGGGGACGTGTTAGGGTAAGGCTTCGGGTAAAGGTTAGGTTTAGGGTTAGGATTAGGGTTAGGGTTAGGAGACGGGGACGATTTAGGGGACAGTTTAGCGTACGACAACGGTTTAGGGTGAGCGTATGTGTTAGGGTCCGGGTTAGTGTTAGCGTACGGGTTAGGATTAGGGGACGGGTTAGGGTAAGTCTTCGGGTAAGGGTTTAGGGTTAGGGTTAGGGTTAGGTTTAGGGCTAGGGTTAGGTGATGGGGACGGTTTAAGGGACAGGTTAGGGTACGACAACGTTTTAGGGTGAGCGTACGTGTTAGGGTACGGATTAGTGTTAGCGCACAGGTTAGGATTAGGACACGCGTAAGGATAAGGTTTCGGGTAAGGGTTAGAGTTAGGGTTAGGGTTAGGGTTGGGGACGGGGATGGTTTAGTCGACAGGTTAGTGTACGACAACGGTATAGGGTGAGCGTACGTGTTAGGGTACGGGTTAGTGTTAGCGTATGCGTTAGGATTAGGGGACGGGTTAGGGTAAGGCTTCGGGTAAGGGCTAGGGTTAGGGTTAGGTTTAGCGTTACATTATGGGGACGGTTTAGGGGACAGGTGAGGGTACGACAATGGTTTAGTGTGAGCGTATGTGTTAGGGTACGGGTTATTGTTGGCGTACGGGTTAGGATTAGGCGACGGGTTAGTGTAAAGCTTCGGGTAAGGTTTAGGGTTAGTGTTAGGGTTAGGGTTAGGGGACGGGGACGGTTTAGGGGACAGGTTAGTGTATGACAACGGTTTAGGGTGAGCGTACGTGTTAGGGTACGGGTTAGTGTTAACGTACGGAGTAGGATTAGGGGACGGGTTAGGGTAAGGCTACGGGTAAGGGTTAGGGTTTGGGTTAGGGTTAGGTATAGGGTTAGGGTTAGGGGACGGGGACGGTTTAGGGGACAGATTAGGGTACGATAACAGTTTAAGGTGAGCGTACGTGTTAAGGTATGTGTTAGTTTTAGTGTACGCCTTAGTATTAGTGGACGGGTTAGGGTAAGGCTTTGTGTAAGGGTTAGGATTAGGGTTATGGTTCGGGTTAGGTGACGGGGATGGTTTAGGGAACAGGTTATGGTACGACAATGGCTTAGGGTGATCGTACGTGTTAGGGTACGGGTTAGTGTTAGCGTACGGGTTAGGATTAGGGGACGGGTTAGTGTAAGGCTTCGAGTAAGGGTTAGGGTTTGGGTTAGGGTTAAGGTTAGGGTTAGTGTTCGGGGACTCGGAATTTTTAGGGGACAGGTTTGTGTACGACAGTGGTTTAGGGTGAGCGTACGTGTTAGGGTACGTGTTAGTGTTTGCATATAGGTTAGGAATAGGGGACGGGTTAGGGTAAGGCGTCGGGTAAGGGTTAGAATTAGAGTTAGGGCTAGGGTTAGGGTTAGGGGATGGGGCGTTTTAGGGGACAGGTTAGGGTACGACAACGGTTTAGGGTGAGCATACGTGTTAGGGTACTGGTTAGTGTTAACGTAAGCGTTAGGATTTGGGGACGTGTTAGTGTAAGGCTTCGGGGAAGGGTTAGGGTTAGGTTTAGGTTTAGGGTTACGGGATTGGGACGGTTTAGGGGACAGGTTATGGTACGACAATGGTTTAGTGTGAGCGTACGTGTTAGGGTACGGGTTATTGTTAGCGTACGGGTTAGGATTAGGGGACGGGTTAGGGTAAAGCTTCGGGTAAGGTTTAGGGTTAGTGTTAGGGTTAGGGTTAGGGGACGGGGACGGTTTAGGGGACAGGTTAGTGTATGACAACGGTTTAGGGTGAGCGTACGTGTTAGGGTACGGGTTAGTGTTAACGTACGGAGTAGGATTAGGGGACGGGTTAGGGTAAGGCTACGGGTAACGGTTAGGGTTAGTGTTAGGGATAGGGTTAGGGTTCGGGGACGGGGACGGTTTAGGGGACAGGTTAGGGTACGATAACATTTTAAAGTGAGCGTACGTGTTAGGGTATGTGTTAGTTTTAGTGTACGCGTTAGGATTAGTGGACGGGTTAGCGTAAGGATTTGTGTAAGGGTTAGGGTTAGGGTTAGGGTTAGGGGACGGGGATGGTTTAGGGGACAGGTTAGTGTACGACAATGGTTTAGGGTGAGCCTACGTGTTAGGGTATGGGTTAGTGTTAGCGTACGAATTAGGATTAGGGGATGGGTTAGGGTAAGGCTTCGGGTAAGGTTTAGGGTTAGGGTTAGGGTTCGGGTTCGGGTTAGGCGAAGGGGATGGTTTAGGGAACAGGTTATGGTACGACAATGGTTTAGGGTGAGCGTACGTGTTAGGGTATGGGTTAGGGTTAGGGGACGGGTTAGGGTAAGGCTTCGGGTAAGGGTTAGGTTTAGGGTTAGGGTTAGGGCTAGGATTAGGGGACGGGGACGGTTTAGGGGACAGCTTAGGGTACGACAACGGTTTAGGGTGAGCGTACGTGTTAGGGTATGGGTTAGTGTTAGCGTACGGGTTAGGATTAGGGGACGGGTTAGGGTAAGGCTTCGGGTAAGGGTTAGGGTTAGGGTTATGGTTAGGGCTAGGGTTAGGGGACGGGGACGGTTTAGAGGACAGGTTAGGGTACGACAACGATTTAGGGTGAGAGTATGTGTTAGGGTACGGGTTAGTGTTAGCGTACAGGTTAGGATTAGGGCACGGGTAAGGATAAAGTTTCGGGTAAGGGTTAGGTTTAGGGTTAGGGTTAGGGTTAGGGGCGGGGATGGTTTAGGCGACAGGTTAGGGTACGACAACGGTATAGGGTGAGCGTACGTGTTAGGGTACGGGTTAGTGTTAGTGTATGCGTTAGGATTAGGGGACGGGTTAGGGTAAGGCTTCGGGTAAGGGCTAGGGTTAGGGTTAGGTTTAGCGTTACGGTATGGGGACGGTTTAGGGGACAGGTTAGGGTACGACAATGGTTTAGTGTGAGCGTATGTGTTAGGGTACGGGTTATTGTTGGCGTACGGGTTAGGATTAGGCGACGGGTTAGTGTAAAGCTTCGGGTAAGGTATAGGGTTAGTGTTAGGGTTAGGGTTAGGGGACGGGGACGGTATAGGGGACAGGTAGGGTACGACAATTGTTTAGGGTGTGCGTACGTGTTAGGGTACGGGTTAGTGTTAGCATACAGGTTAGGATTAGGGGACGGGTTAGGGTAAGGCTTCGGGCAAGGATTATGGTTAGGGTTAGGGTTAGGGTTAGGGTTAGGGGAAGGGAACGGTTTAGGGGACAGGTTAGGTTATGACAATGGTTTAGGGTGAGCGTACGTGTTAAGGTATTGGTTACTGTTAGCGTCCGGGTTAGGATTAGTGGACGGGTTAGCGTAAGGCTTAGGGTGAGGGCTAGGGTTAGGGTTAGGGTTAGGGTTAGGGTTAGAGGACGGGGACAGTTTAGGGGACAGGTTAGTGTACGACAAGGGTTTAGGTTAAGCGTACGTTTAAGGGTACTGGTTAGTGTTAGTGTACGGGTTAGGTTTAAGGCACGGGTTAGGGTAAGGCTGCGGGTAAGGGTTAGGATTAGTGTTGGGGTTAGGGTTAGGGGACGGGGACGGTTTAGAGGATAGGTTAGGGTACGACAACGGTTTAGGGTGAGCGTACTTGTTAGGGTATGGGTTAGTTTTAGCGTACGGGTTAGGATTAGGGGACGGGTAAGGGTAAGTCTTCGGGTAAGGGTTATGGTTAGGGTCAGGGTTAGGTTTAGGGGACGGGGACGCTTTAGGGGACATGTTAGGATACGACAACGGTTTAGGGTGAGCGTACGTGTTAGGGTACGGGTTAGTGTTAGCGTACGGTTTAGGATTAGGAAATGTGTTAGGGTAAGGCTTCGGGTAAGGGTTAGTGTTAGTGTTAGGGTTAGGGTTAGTGTTAGGGGACGGGGACGGTTTAGGGGACACGTTAGGTTATGCCAACGGTTTATGGTGAGCGTACGTGTTAAGGTACGGGTTAGTGTTAGCGTACGGGTTAGGATTAGGGGACGGGTTAGGGTAAGGCTTTGGGTAAGGGTTAGGGGTAGGGTTAGGGTTAGGGTTAGGGGATGGGGACGGGGTTGGGGACAGTTTAGGGGACAGGTTAGGGTAAGACAAAGGTTTAGGGTGAGCTTACGTGTTAGGGTACGGGTTAGTGTTAGCGTACGAGTTAGGATTAGGCGATGGGTTAGGGTAAAGCTTCGGGTAAGGGTTAGGGTTAGGGTTAGGGTTAGGGTTAGGGTTAGGGGACGGGGACGGTTTAGGGAACAGGTTATGGTAGGACAATGGTTTAGCGTGAGCGTACGTGGTAGGGTACAGGTTAGTGTTAGCGTACGGGTTAGGATTAGGGGACGGTTTAGTGAAAGGCTTCGGGTAAGGGTTAGGGTTAGGGTTAAGGTTAGGGTTAGGGTTAGGGTTAGGGGACGCGGATGTTTAGGGGACAGGTTAGGGTATGACAATGGTTTAGTCTGAGCGTACGTGTTAGGGTACGGTTTAGTGTTAGCATACAGGTTAGGATTAGGGGACGGGTTAGTGTAAGGCTTCGGGTAAGGTTTAGGTTTAGGGTTAGGGTTAGGGTTAGGGTTAGGGGACGGGAACGGTTTAGGGGACAGGTTAGCTTATGACAACGTTTTAGGGTGTGCGTACATGTTATGGTACGGGTTACTGTTAGCGTACGGGTTAGGATTAGGGGACGGTTTAGCGTAAGGCTTAGGGTAAGGGCTAGGGTTAGGATTAGGTTTAGGGTTAGGGTTAGAGGACGGGGACAGTTAAGAGGACAGGTTAGTGTATGACAAGGGTTTAGGTTAAGCGTACGTGTTAGGGTACTGGTCAGTGTTAGTGTACGGGTTAGGTTTAGGGCACGGGTTAGGGTAAGGCTGCGGGTAAGGTTTAGGGTTAGGGTTGGGGTTAGGGTTAGTGGACGGGGACGGTTTAGAGGATAGGTTAGGGTACGACAACGGTTTAGGGTGAGCGTACGTGTTAGGGTATGGGTGAGTTTTAGCGTACGGGTTAGGATTAGGGTACGGGTTAGGGTAAGGCTTCGGGAAGGGTTAGGGTTAGGTTTAGGGTTAGGGTTAGGTTTAGGGGACTGGTACGGTTTAGGGGACATGTTAGGGTACGACAACGGTTTAGGGTGAGCGTATGTGTTAGGGTACGGGTTAGTGTTAGCGTACGGGTTAGGATTAGGGCATTTGTTAGGGTAAGGCTTTGGGTAAGGGTTAGGGTTAGGGATAGGGTTAGGGTTAGTGTTAGGGGATGGGGACGGTTTAGGGGACACGTTAGGTTACGACAACGGTTTAGGGTGAGCGTACGTGTTAAGGTACGGGTTAGTGTTAGCGTACGGGTTAGGATTAGGGTACGGGTTAGGGTAAGGCTTCGGGAAGGGTTAGGGGTAGGTTTAGGGTTAGGGTTAGGGGATGGTGACGGGGACGGGGACGGTTTAGGGGACAGGTTAGGGTAAGACAAATGTTTAGGGTGAGCGTACGTGTTATGGTACGGGTTAGTGTTAGCGTACGCCTTAGCATTAAGGGATGGGTTAGTGTAAGGCTTCAGGTAAGGGTTAATGTTAGAGTTAGGGCTAGGGTTAGGGTTAGGGGATGGGGACGGTTTAGGGGACAGGTTAGGATACGACAACAGTTTAGGGTGAGCGTACGTGTTAGGGTATGGGTTAGTGTTAGCGTACACGTTAGGATTAGGGGACGGGTTAGTGTAAGGCTTCGGGTAAGGGTTAGGGTTAGGGTTAGGTTTAGGGGACGGGGACGGTTTAGGGGACAGGTTAGGGTACGACAATGGTTTAGTGTGAGCGTACGTGTTAGGGTACGGTCTATTGTTAGCATACAGGTTAGGATTAGGGGACAGTTTAGGGTAAGGCTTCGGGTAAGGTTTAGGGTTACTGTTAGGGTTAGGGTTAGGGGACGGGGACGGTTTAGGGGACATTTTAGGGTACAACAACGGTTTAGGGTGAGCGTACGTGTTAGGGTTCGTGTTAGTGTTAACGTACGGAGTAGGATTACGGGACGGGTTAGGGTAAGGCTTCGGGTAAGTGTTAGGGTTAGGGTTAGGGTTAGGGTTAGTGTTAGGGGATGGTGACGGTTTAGGGGACAGGTTAGTGTACGATAACAGTTTAAGGTGAGCGTACGTGTTAGGGTATGGGTTAGTTTTAGCGTACGCGTTAGGATTAGCGGACGGGTTAGGGTAAGGCTTCGGGTAAGGGTTAGGGTTAGGGTTGGGTTAGGGTTAGGGTTAGGGGACGCAGACGGTTTAGGGGACTGGTTAGGGTACGACAATGATTTAGGGTGAGCGTACGTGTTAGGGTACGGTTTAGTGTTAGAGTACAGATTAGGATTATGGGACGGGTTAGGGTAAGGCTTCGGGTAAGGGTTATGGTTAGGGTTAGGGTTAGGGTTAGGGGACGGGAACGGTTTACGGAACAGGTTAGTTTATGACAACCGTTTAGGGTGAGCGTACGTGTTAAGGTACGGGTTACTGTTAGCGTACGGATTAGGATTAGGGGACGGGTTAGCCTAAGGCTTAGGGTAAGCCCTAGGGTTAGGGTTAGGTTTAGGTTTAGGGTTAGAAGCCGGGGACAGTTTAGGGGACAGGTTAGTGTACGACAAGGGTTTAGGTTAAGCGTACGTGTTAGGGTACTGGTTAGTGTTAGTGTACGAGTTAGTTTTAGGGCCCGGGTTAGGGTAAGGCTGCGGGTAAGGGTTAGGGTTAGGGTTGGGGTTAGGATTAGGGAATGGGGACGGTTTAGAGGATAGGTTAGGGTACGACAACGGTTTAGGGTGAGCGTACATGTTAGGGTATGGGTTAGTTTTAGCGTACGGTTCAGGATTAGGGGACTGGTTAGGGTAAGGCTTCGGGTAAGGGTTAGGGTTAGGATTAGGATTAGGGTTAGGGTTAGGGGATGGGGACGGTTTAGGGGACATGTCAGGGTACGACAACAGTTTACGGTGAGCGTATGTGTTAGGGTACGGGTTAGTGTTACCGTACGGGTTAGGATTAGGGAATGTGTTAGGGTAAGGCTTCGGGTAAGGGTTAGGGTTAGGGTTAGGGTTAGGGTTAGTGTTAGGGGACGAGGACGGTTTGGGGACACGTTAGGTTACGAAAACGGTTCAGGGTGAGTGTATGTGTTAAGGTACGGGTAAGTGTTAGCGTACGGTTTAGGATTAGGGGACGGGTTAGAGTAAGTCTTTGGGTATGGGTTAGGGGTAGGGTTTGGGTTAGGGTTAGGGGATGGGGACGGGGACAGGGATGGTTTAGGGGACAGGTTAGGGTAAGAGAAAGTTTAGGGTGAGCGTACGTGTTAGGGTACGGGTTAGTGTTAGCGTACGGGTTAGGATTAGGACACGCGTAAGGATAAGGTTTCGGGTAAGGGTTAGAGTTAGGGTTAGGGTTAGGGTTGGGGACGGGGATGGTTTAGTCGACAGGTTAGTGTACGACAACGGTATAGGGTGAGCGTACGTGTTAGGGTACGGGTTAGTGTTAGCGTATGCGTTAGGATTAGGGGACGGGTTAGGGTAAGGCTTCGGGTAAGGGCTAGGGTTAGGGTTAGGTTTAGCGTTACATTATGGGGACGGTTTAGGGGACAGGTGAGGGTACGACAATGGTTTAGTGTGAGCGTATGTGTTAGGGTACGGGTTATTGTTGGCGTACGGGTTAGGATTAGGCGACGGGTTAGTGTAAAGCTTCGGGTAAGGTTTAGGGTTAGTGTTAGGGTTAGGGTTAGGGGACGGGGACGGTTTAGGGGACAGGTTAGTGTATGACAACGGTTTAGGGTGAGCGTACGTGTTAGGGTACGGGTTAGTGTTAACGTACGGAGTAGGATTAGGGGACGGGTTAGGGTAAGGCTACGGGTAAGGGTTAGGGTTTGGGTTAGGGTTAGGTATAGGGTTAGGGTTAGGGGACGGGGACGGTTTAGGGGACAGATTAGGGTACGATAACAGTTTAAGGTGAGCGTACGTGTTAAGGTATGTGTTAGTTTTAGTGTACGCCTTAGTATTAGTGGACGGGTTAGGGTAAGGCTTTGTGTAAGGGTTAGGATTAGGGTTATGGTTCGGGTTAGGTGACGGGGATGGTTTAGGGAACAGGTTATGGTACGACAATGGCTTAGGGTGATCGTACGTGTTAGGGTACGGGTTAGTGTTAGCGTACGGGTTAGGATTAGGGGACGGGTTAGTGTAAGGCTTCGAGTAAGGGTTAGGGTTTGGGTTAGGGTTAAGGTTAGGGTTAGTGTTCGGGGACTCGGAATTTTTAGGGGACAGGTTTGTGTACGACAGTGGTTTAGGGTGAGCGTACGTGTTAGGGTACGTGTTAGTGTTTGCATATAGGTTAGGAATAGGGGACGGGTTAGGGTAAGGCGTCGGGTAAGGGTTAGAATTAGAGTTAGGGCTAGGGTTAGGGTTAGGGGATGGGGCGTTTTAGGGGACAGGTTAGGGTACGACAACGGTTTAGGGTGAGCATACGTGTTAGGGTACTGGTTAGTGTTAACGTAAGCGTTAGGATTTGGGGACGTGTTAGTGTAAGGCTTCGGGGAAGGGTTAGGGTTAGGTTTAGGTTTAGGGTTACGGGATTGGGACGGTTTAGGGGACAGGTTATGGTACGACAATGGTTTAGTGTGAGCGTACGTGTTAGGGTACGGGTTATTGTTAGCGTACGGGTTAGGATTAGGGGACGGGTTAGGGTAAAGCTTCGGGTAAGGTTTAGGGTTAGTGTTAGGGTTAGGGTTAGGGGACGGGGACGGTTTAGGGGACAGGTTAGTGTATGACAACGGTTTAGGGTGAGCGTACGTGTTAGGGTACGGGTTAGTGTTAACGTACGGAGTAGGATTAGGGGACGGGTTAGGGTAAGGCTACGGGTAACGGTTAGGGTTAGTGTTAGGGATAGGGTTAGGGTTCGGGGACGGGGACGGTTTAGGGGACAGGTTAGGGTACGATAACATTTTAAAGTGAGCGTACGTGTTAGGGTATGTGTTAGTTTTAGTGTACGCGTTAGGATTAGTGGACGGGTTAGCGTAAGGATTTGTGTAAGGGTTAGGGTTAGGGTTAGGGTTAGGGGACGGGGATGGTTTAGGGGACAGGTTAGTGTACGACAATGGTTTAGGGTGAGCCTACGTGTTAGGGTATGGGTTAGTGTTAGCGTACGAATTAGGATTAGGGGATGGGTTAGGGTAAGGCTTCGGGTAAGGTTTAGGGTTAGGGTTAGGGTTCGGGTTCGGGTTAGGCGAAGGGGATGGTTTAGGGAACAGGTTATGGTACGACAATGGTTTAGGGTGAGCGTACGTGTTAGGGTATGGGTTAGGGTTAGGGGACGGGTTAGGGTAAGGCTTCGGGTAAGGGTTAGGTTTAGGGTTAGGGTTAGGGCTAGGATTAGGGGACGGGGACGGTTTAGCGGACAGCTTAGGGTACGACAACGGTTTAGGGTGAGCGTACGTGTTAGGGTATGGGTTAGTGTTAGCGTACGGGTTAGGATTAGGGGACGGGTTAGGGTAAGGCTTCGGGTAAGGGTTAGGGTTAGGGTTATGGTTAGGGCTAGGGTTAGGGGACGGGGACGGTTTAAGGGACAGGTTAGGGTACGACAACGTTTTAGGGTGAGCGTACGTGTTAGGGTACGGATTAGTGTTAGCGCACAGGTTAGGATTAGGACACGCGTAAGGATAAGGTTTCGGGTAAGGGTTAGAGTTAGGGTTAGGGTTAGGGTTGGGGACGGGGATGGTTTAGTCGACAGGTTAGTGTACGACAACGGTATAGGGTGAGCGTACGTGTTAGGGTACGGGTTAGTGTTAGCGTATGCGTTAGGATTAGGGGACGGGTTAGGGTAAGGCTTCGGGTAAGGGCTAGGGTTAGGGTTAGGTTTAGCGTTACATTATGGGGACGGTTTAGGGGACAGGTGAGGGTACGACAATGGTTTAGTGTGAGCGTATGTGTTAGGGTACGGGTTATTGTTGGCGTACGGGTTAGGATTAGGCGACGGGTTAGTGTAAAGCTTCGGGTAAGGTTTAGGGTTAGTGTTAGGGTTAGGGTTAGGGGACGGGGACGGTTTAGGGGACAGGTTAGTGTATGACAACGGTTTAGGGTGAGCGTACGTGTTAGGGTACGGGTTAGTGTTAACGTACGGAGTAGGATTAGGGGACGGGTTAGGGTAAGGCTACGGGTAAGGGTTAGGGTTTGGGTTAGGGTTAGGTATAGGGTTAGGGTTAGGGGACGGGGACGGTTTAGGGGACAGATTAGGGTACGATAACAGTTTAAGGTGAGCGTACGTGTTAAGGTATGTGTTAGTTTTAGTGTACGCCTTAGTATTAGTGGACGGGTTAGGGTAAGGCTTTGTGTAAGGGTTAGGATTAGGGTTATGGTTCGGGTTAGGTGACGGGGATGGTTTAGGGAACAGGTTATGGTACGACAATGGCTTAGGGTGATCGTACGTGTTAGGGTACGGGTTAGTGTTAGCGTACGGGTTAGGATTAGGGGACGGGTTAGTGTAAGGCTTCGAGTAAGGGTTAGGGTTTGGGTTAGGGTTAAGGTTAGGGTTAGTGTTCGGGGACTCGGAATTTTTAGGGGACAGGTTTGTGTACGACAGTGGTTTAGGGTGAGCGTACGTGTTAGGGTACGTGTTAGTGTTTGCATATAGGTTAGGAATAGGGGACGGGTTAGGGTAAGGCGTCGGGTAAGGGTTAGAATTAGAGTTAGGGCTAGGGTTAGGGTTAGGGGATGGGGCGTTTTAGGGGACAGGTTAGGGTACGACAACGGTTTAGGGTGAGCATACGTGTTAGGGTACTGGTTAGTGTTAACGTAAGCGTTAGGATTTGGGGACGTGTTAGTGTAAGGCTTCGGGGAAGGGTTAGGGTTAGGTTTAGGTTTAGGGTTACGGGATTGGGACGGTTTAGGGGACAGGTTATGGTACGACAATGGTTTAGTGTGAGCGTACGTGTTAGGGTACGGGTTATTGTTAGCGTACGGGTTAGGATTAGGGGACGGGTTAGGGTAAAGCTTCGGGTAAGGTTTAGGGTTAGTGTTAGGGTTAGGGTTAGGGGACGGGGACGGTTTAGGGGACAGGTTAGTGTATGACAACGGTTTAGGGTGAGCGTACGTGTTAGGGTACGGGTTAGTGTTAACGTACGGAGTAGGATTAGGGGACGGGTTAGGGTAAGGCTACGGGTAACGGTTAGGGTTAGTGTTAGGGATAGGGTTAGGGTTCGGGGACGGGGACGGTTTAGGGGACAGGTTAGGGTACGATAACATTTTAAAGTGAGCGTACGTGTTAGGGTATGTGTTAGTTTTAGTGTACGCGTTAGGATTAGTGGACGGGTTAGCGTAAGGATTTGTGTAAGGGTTAGGGTTAGGGTTAGGGTTAGGGGACGGGGATGGTTTAGGGGACAGGTTAGTGTACGACAATGGTTTAGGGTGAGCCTACGTGTTAGGGTATGGGTTAGTGTTAGCGTACGAATTAGGATTAGGGGATGGGTTAGGGTAAGGCTTCGGGTAAGGTTTAGGGTTAGGGTTAGGGTTCGGGTTCGGGTTAGGCGAAGGGGATGGTTTAGGGAACAGGTTATGGTACGACAATGGTTTAGGGTGAGCGTACGTGTTAGGGTATGGGTTAGGGTTAGGGGACGGGTTAGGGTAAGGCTTCGGGTAAGGGTTAGGTTTAGGGTTAGGGTTAGGGCTAGGATTAGGGGACGGGGACGGTTTAGGGGACAGCTTAGGGTACGACAACGGTTTAGGGTGAGCGTACGTGTTAGGGTATGGGTTAGTGTTAGCGTACGGGTTAGGATTAGGGGACGGGTTAGGGTAAGGCTTCGGGTAAGGGTTAGGGTTAGGGTTATGGTTAGGGCTAGGGTTAGGGGACGGGGACGGTTTAGAGGACAGGTTAGGGTACGACAACGATTTAGGGTGAGAGTATGTGTTAGGGTACGGGTTAGTGTTAGCGTACAGGTTAGGATTAGGGCACGGGTAAGGATAAAGTTTCGGGTAAGGGTTAGGTTTAGGGTTAGGGTTAGGGTTAGGGGCGGGGATGGTTTAGGCGACAGGTTAGGGTACGACAACGGTATAGGGTGAGCGTACGTGTTAGGGTACGGGTTAGTGTTAGTGTATGCGTTAGGATTAGGGGACGGGTTAGGGTAAGGCTTCGGGTAAGGGCTAGGGTTAGGGTTAGGTTTAGCGTTACGGTATGGGGACGGTTTAGGGGACAGGTTAGGGTACGACAATGGTTTAGTGTGAGCGTATGTGTTAGGGTACGGGTTATTGTTGGCGTACGGGTTAGGATTAGGCGACGGGTTAGTGTAAAGCTTCGGGTAAGGTATAGGGTTAGTGTTAGGGTTAGGGTTAGGGGACGGGGACGGTATAGGGGACAGGTAGGGTACGACAATTGTTTAGGGTGTGCGTACGTGTTAGGGTACGGGTTAGTGTTAGCATACAGGTTAGGATTAGGGGACGGGTTAGGGTAAGGCTTCGGGCAAGGATTATGGTTAGGGTTAGGGTTAGGGTTAGGGTTAGGGGAAGGGAACGGTTTAGGGGACAGGTTAGGTTATGACAATGGTTTAGGGTGAGCGTACGTGTTAAGGTATTGGTTACTGTTAGCGTCCGGGTTAGGATTAGTGGACGGGTTAGCGTAAGGCTTAGGGTGAGGGCTAGGGTTAGGGTTAGGGTTAGGGTTAGGGTTAGAGGACGGGGACAGTTTAGGGGACAGGTTAGTGTACGACAAGGGTTTAGGTTAAGCGTACGTTTAAGGGTACTGGTTAGTGTTAGTGTACGGGTTAGGTTTAAGGCACGGGTTAGGGTAAGGCTGCGGGTAAGGGTTAGGATTAGTGTTGGGGTTAGGGTTAGGGGACGGGGACGGTTTAGAGGATAGGTTAGGGTACGACAACGGTTTAGGGTGAGCGTACTTGTTAGGGTATGGGTTAGTTTTAGCGTACGGGTTAGGATTAGGGGACGGGTAAGGGTAAGTCTTCGGGTAAGGGTTATGGTTAGGGTCAGGGTTAGGTTTAGGGGACGGGGACGCTTTAGGGGACATGTTAGGATACGACAACGGTTTAGGGTGAGCGTACGTGTTAGGGTACGGGTTAGTGTTAGCGTACGGTTTAGGATTAGGAAATGTGTTAGGGTAAGGCTTCGGGTAAGGGTTAGTGTTAGTGTTAGGGTTAGGGTTAGTGTTAGGGGACGGGGACGGTTTAGGGGACACGTTAGGTTATGCCAACGGTTTATGGTGAGCGTACGTGTTAAGGTACGGGTTAGTGTTAGCGTACGGGTTAGGATTAGGGGACGGGTTAGGGTAAGGCTTTGGGTAAGGGTTAGGGGTAGGGTTAGGGTTAGGGTTAGGGGATGGGGACGGGGTTGGGGACAGTTTAGGGGACAGGTTAGGGTAAGACAAAGGTTTAGGGTGAGCTTACGTGTTAGGGTACGGGTTAGTGTTAGCGTACGAGTTAGGATTAGGCGATGGGTTAGGGTAAAGCTTCGGGTAAGGGTTAGGGTTAGGGTTAGGGTTAGGGTTAGGGTTAGGGGACGGGGACGGTTTAGGGAACAGGTTATGGTAGGACAATGGTTTAGCGTGAGCGTACGTGGTAGGGTACAGGTTAGTGTTAGCGTACGGGTTAGGATTAGGGGACGGTTTAGTGAAAGGCTTCGGGTAAGGGTTAGGGTTAGGGTTAAGGTTAGGGTTAGGGTTAGGGTTAGGGGACGCGGATGTTTAGGGGACAGGTTAGGGTATGACAATGGTTTAGTCTGAGCGTACGTGTTAGGGTACGGTTTAGTGTTAGCATACAGGTTAGGATTAGGGGACGGGTTAGTGTAAGGCTTCGGGTAAGGTTTAGGTTTAGGGTTAGGGTTAGGGTTAGGGTTAGGGGACGGGAACGGTTTAGGGGACAGGTTAGCTTATGACAACGGTTTAGGGTGTGCGTACATGTTATGGTACGGGTTACTGTTAGCGTACGGGTTAGGATTAGGGGACGGTTTAGCGTAAGGCTTAGGGTAAGGGCTAGGGTTAGGATTAGGTTTAGGGTTAGGGTTAGAGGACGGGGACAGTTAAGAGGACAGGTTAGTGTATGACAAGGGTTTAGGTTAAGCGTACGTGTTAGGGTACTGGTCAGTGTTAGTGTACGGGTTAGGTTTAGGGCACGGGTTAGGGTAAGGCTGCGGGTAAGGTTTAGGGTTAGGGTTGGGGTTAGGGTTAGTGGACGGGGACGGTTTAGAGGATAGGTTAGGGTACGACAACGGTTTAGGGTGAGCGTACGTGTTAGGGTATGGGTGAGTTTTAGCGTACGGGTTAGGATTAGGGTACGGGTTAGGGTAAGGCTTCGGGAAGGGTTAGGGTTAGGTTTAGGGTTAGGGTTAGGTTTAGGGGACTGGTACGGTTTAGGGGACATGTTAGGGTACGACAACGGTTTAGGGTGAGCGTATGTGTTAGGGTACGGGTTAGTGTTAGCGTACGGGTTAGGATTAGGGCATTTGTTAGGGTAAGGCTTTGGGTAAGGGTTAGGGTTAGGGATAGGGTTAGGGTTAGTGTTAGGGGATGGGGACGGTTTAGGGGACACGTTAGGTTACGACAACGGTTTAGGGTGAGCGTACGTGTTAAGGTACGGGTTAGTGTTAGCGTACGGGTTAGGATTAAGGTACGGGTTAGGGTAAGGCTTCGGGAAGGGTTAGGGGTAGGTTTAGGGTTAGGGTTAGGGGATGGTGACGGGGACGGGGACGGTTTAGGGGACAGGTTAGGGTAAGACAAATGTTTAGGGTGAGCGTACGTGTTATGGTACGGGTTAGTGTTAGCGTACGCCTTAGCATTAAGGGATGGGTTAGTGTAAGGCTTCAGGTAAGGGTTAATGTTAGAGTTAGGGCTAGGGTTAGGGTTAGGGGATGGGGACGGTTTAGGGGACAGGTTAGGATACGACAACAGTTTAGGGTGAGCGTACGTGTTAGGGTATGGGTTAGTGTTAGCGTACACGTTAGGATTAGGGGACGGGTTAGTGTAAGGCTTCGGGTAAGGGTTAGGGTTAGGGTTAGGTTTAGGGGACGGGGACGGTTTAGGGGACAGGTTAGGGTACGACAATGGTTTAGTGTGAGCGTACGTGTTAGGGTACGGTCTATTGTTAGCATACAGGTTAGGATTAGGGGACAGTTTAGGGTAAGGCTTCGGGTAAGGTTTAGGGTTACTGTTAGGGTTAGGGTTAGGGGACGGGGACGGTTTAGGGGACATTTTAGGGTACAACAACGGTTTAGGGTGAGCGTACGTGTTAGGGTTCGTGTTAGTGTTAACGTACGGAGTAGGATTACGGGACGGGTTAGGGTAAGGCTTCGGGTAAGTGTTAGGGTTAGGGTTAGGGTTAGGGTTAGTGTTAGGGGATGGTGACGGTTTAGGGGACAGGTTAGTGTACGATAACAGTTTAAGGTGAGCGTACGTGTTAGGGTATGGGTTAGTTTTAGCGTACGCGTTAGGATTAGCGGACGGGTTAGGGTAAGGCTTCGGGTAAGGGTTAGGGTTAGGGTTGGGTTAGGGTTAGGGTTAGGGGACGCAGACGGTTTAGGGGACTGGTTAGGGTACGACAATGATTTAGGGTGAGCGTACGTGTTAGGGTACGGTTTAGTGTTAGAGTACAGATTAGGATTATGGGACGGGTTAGGGTAAGGCTTCGGGTAAGGGTTATGGTTAGGGTTAGGGTTAGGGTTAGGGGACGGGAACGGTTTACGGAACAGGTTAGTTTATGACAACCGTTTAGGGTGAGCGTACGTGTTAAGGTACGGGTTACTGTTAGCGTACGGATTAGGATTAGGGGACGGGTTAGCCTAAGGCTTAGGGTAAGCCCTAGGGTTAGGGTTAGGTTTAGGTTTAGGGTTAGAAGCCGGGGACAGTTTAGGGGACAGGTTAGTGTACGACAAGGGTTTAGGTTAAGCGTACGTGTTAGGGTACTGGTTAGTGTTAGTGTACGAGTTAGTTTTAGGGCCCGGGTTAGGGTAAGGCTGCGGGTAAGGGTTAGGGTTAGGGTTGGGGTTAGGATTAGGGAATGGGGACGGTTTAGAGGATAGGTTAGGGTACGACAACGGTTTAGGGTGAGCGTACATGTTAGGGTATGGGTTAGTTTTAGCGTACGGTTCAGGATTAGGGGACTGGTTAGGGTAAGGCTTCGGGTAAGGGTTAGGGTTAGGATTAGGATTAGGGTTAGGGTTAGGGGACGGGGACGGTTTAGGGGACATGTCAGGGTACGACAACAGTTTACGGTGAGCGTATGTGTTAGGGTACGGGTTAGTGTTACCGTACGGGTTAGGATTAGGGAATGTGTTAGGGTAAGGCTTCGGGTAAGGGTTAGGGTTAGGGTTAGGGTTAGGGTTAGTGTTAGGGGACGAGGACGGTTTGGGGACACGTTAGGTTACGAAAACGGTTCAGGGTGAGTGTATGTGTTAAGGTACGGGTAAGTGTTAGCGTACGGTTTAGGATTAGGGGACGGGTTAGAGTAAGTCTTTGGGTATGGGTTAGGGGTAGGGTTTGGGTTAGGGTTAGGGGATGGGGACGGGGACAGGGATGGTTTAGGGGACAGGTTAGGGTAAGAGAAAGTTTAGGGTGAGCGTACGTGTTAGGGTACGGGTTAGTGTTAGCGTACGGGTTAGGATTAGGGGACGGGTTAGTGTAAGGCTTCGGGTAAGGGTTAGGGTTAGAGTTAGGGCTAGGGTTAGGGTTAGGGGATGGGGACGGTTTAGGGGACAGGTTAGGGTACGACAATGGTTTAGGGTTAGCGTACGTGTTAGGGTACTGGTTAGTGTTAGCGTATGCATTAGTATTAGGGGACTGGTTAGGGTAAGGCTTCGGGTAAGGGTTAGGTTTAGAGTTAGAGCTAGGATTCGGGTTAGGGGATGGGGACGTTTTAGGGGACAGGTTAGGGTACGACAACGGTTTAGGGTGAGCGTACGTGTTAGGTAACGAGTTAGTGTTAGCGTACGGATTAGGATTAGGGGACCGGTTAGTGTAAGGCTTCGGGTAAGATTTAGGGTTAGTGTTAGTGTTAGGGGATGGGGACGGGGACGGTTTAAGGGACAGGTTAGGGTACGATAACAGTTTAAGGTGAGCGTACGTGTTAGGGTATGGGTTAGTTTTCGCGTACGCTTTAGGATTAGTGGACGGGTTAGTGTAAGGCTTTGGGTAAGGGTTAGGGTTAGGGTTAGGGTTAGGGTTAGGGTTAGGGGACGGGGATGGTTTAGGGGACAGGTTAGTGTACGACAATGGTTTAGGGTGAGTCTACGTGTTAGGGTACGGGTAAGAGTTAGCGTACGATTTAGGATTAGGGGATGGGTTAGGGTAAGGCTTCGGGTAAGGGTTAGTGTTAGGGTTAGGGTTAGGGTTAGGGTTAGGGGACGCGGATGGTTTAGGGTACAGGTTAGGGTACAACAATGATTTAGGGTGAGCGTACGTGTTAGGGTACGGGTTAGTGTTAGCATACAGGTTAGGATTAGGGGATGGGTTAGGGTAAGGCTTCGGATAAGGGTTATGGTTAGGGTTAGGTTAGGGTTAGGGTTAGGGGACGGGAAATGTTTAGGGGACAGGTTAGGTTATGACAACGGTTTAGGGTGAGCGTACGTGTTAGGGTACGGGTTACTGTTAGTGTACGGGTTAGGAGTAGGGGAAGGGTTAGCGTAAGGCTTAGGGTAAGGGCTAGGGTTAGGGTTAGGGTTAGGGTTAGGGTTAGAGGACGGGGACAGTTTAGGTGACAGGTTAGTGTACGACAAGTGTGTAGGATATGCGTACGTGTTAGGGTACTGTTTAGTGTCAGTGTACGGGTTACGTTTAGGGCACGGGTTAGGGTAAGGCTGCGGGTAAGGGTTGGGGTTAGGGTTGGGGTTAGGGTTAGGGGACGGGGACCGTTTAGAGGATAGGTTAGGGTACGACGACGGTTTAGGGTGAGCGTACGTGTTAGGGTATGGGTTAGTTTTACTTTTCGGGTTAGGATTAGTGGACGGGTTAGGGTAAGGCTTCGGGTAAGGGTTAGGGTTAGGGTTAGGGTTAAGGTTAGAGTTAGGGGACGGGGACGGCTTAGGGGACATATTAGGGTACGACAACGGTTTAGGGTGACCGTACGTGTTAGGGTACGTGTTAGTGTTAGCGTACGGGTTAGGATTAGGGAATGTGTTAGGCAAAGGCTTTGGGTAAGGGTTAGGGTTAGGGTTAGTGTTAGGGTTAGTGTTACGGGACGGGGACGGTTTAGAGGACACGTTAGGTTACAACAGCGGTTTAGGGTGAGTGTATGTGTTAAGGTACGGTTTAGTGTTAGCGTACGGTTTAGGATTAGGGGACGGGTAGGTTAAGGCTTTGGGTAAGGGTTAGGGGTAGGGTTAGGGTTAGGGTTAGGGAATGGGGACGGGGACGGGGACGGTTTAGGGGACAGGGTAGGGTAAGACAAAGGTTTAGGGTGAGCATACGTGTTAGGGTACGGGTTAGTGTTAGCGTACAGGTTAGGATTAGGGGACGGGTTTGGGTAAGGCTTCGGGTAAGTTTTACGGTTAGTGTTAGGGTTAGGGTTAGGGGACGGGGATGGTTTAGGGGTCAGTTTAGGGTACAACTACGGTTTAGGTTGAGCATACGTGTTAGGGTACGGGTTAGTGTTAACGTACGGAGTAGGATTAGGGGACGGGTTAGTGTAAGGCTTCGGGTAAGGGTTAGGGTTAGGGTTAGGGTTAGGGGACGGGGACGGGGACGGGGACGGTTTAGGGGACAGTTTAGGGTACGATAACAGTTTAAGGTGAGCGTACGTGTTAGGGTATGGGTTAGTTTTAGCGTACGCGTTAGGATTAGTGGACGGAATAGGGTAAGGCTTTGGGTAAGGGTTAGGTTTAGTGTTAGGGTTAGCGTTAGGGTAAGGGGACGGGGACGGTTTAGGGAACAGGTTATGGTAAGGCAATGGTTTAGGGTGAGCGTACGTGTTAGGGTAAGGGTTAGTGTTAGTGTACGTGTTAGGATTAGGGGACCGGTTAGTGTGAGGCTTCGGGTAAGGGTTAGGGTTAGGGTTAGGGTTAGGGTTAGAGGACGGGGACAGTTTAGGGGACAGGTTAGTGTACGAGAAGTGTTTAGGTTAAGCGTACGTGTTAGGGTACTTGTTAGTGTTAGTGTACGGTTTAGGTTTAGGGCTCGGGTTAGGGTAAGGCTGCGGGTAAGAGTTAGGGTTAGGGTTGGGGTTAGGGTTAGGGGATGGGGACGGTTTAGAGGATAGGGTAGGGTACGACAACGGTTTAGTGTGAGCGTACGTGTTAGGGTATGGGTTAGTTTTAGCGTACGGGTTAGGATTAGGGGACGGGTTAGGGTAAGGCTTCGGGTAAGGATTAGGGTTAGGGTTAGGGTTAGGGTTAGGGTTAGGGGACGGGGACGGTTTAGGGGCATGTTACGGTATGACAACGGTTTAGGGTGAGCATACGTGTTAGGGTACGGGTTAGTGTTAGCGTACGGGTTAGGATTAGGTAATGTTTTAGGGTAAGGCTTCGGGTAAGGGTTAGGGTTAGGTTTAGGGTTACGGTTACTGTTAGGGGACGGGGACGGTTTAGGGGACATGTTAGTTTACGACAACGGTTTAGGGTGAGCGTACGTGTTAGGGTATGGGTTAGTTTTAGCGTATGCGTTAGGATTAGTGGACGGGTTAGTGTAAGGCTTTGGGTAAGGGTTAGGTTTAGGGTTAGGGTTAGGGTTAGGGTACGGGGATGGTTTAGGGGACAGGTTAGTGTACGACAACGGTTTAGGGTGAGCCTACGTGTTAGGGTACGGGTTAGTGTTAGCGTACGATTTAGGATTAGTGGATGGGTTAGGGTAAGGCTTCGGGTAAGGGTTAGGGTTAGGGTTAGGGTTAGGGTTAGGGTTAGGGATAAGGGACGGGGACGGTTTAGGGGACATGTTAGGGTACGACAATTGTTTAGGGTGAGCGTACGTGTTAAGGTACTGGTTAGTGTTAGCATACAGTTTATGATTAGGGGACGGGTTAGGGTAAGGCTTCGGGTAAGGGTTATGTTTAGGGTTAGGGTTAGGCTTAGGGTTAGGGGACGGGAACGGTTTAGGGGACAGCTTAGGTTATGACAACGGTTTAGGGTGAGCGTACGTGTTAGGGTACGGGTTACTGTTAGCATACGGGTTAGGATTAGGAGATGGGTTAGCGTAAGGCTTAGGGTAAGGTCTAGGTTCAGGGTTAGGGTTAGGGTTAGGGTTAGAGTACGGGGACAGTTTAGGGGACAGGTAAGGGTATGACAAGGGTTTAGGTTAAGCGTAAGTGTTAGGATACTGCTTAGTTTTAGTGTACGGGTTAAGTTTAGGGCACGGGATAGGGTAAGGCTGCAGGTAAGGGTTAGGGTTAGGGTTAAGGTTAGGGTTAGGGTTAGGGTTAGGGGACGCGGATGGTTTAGGAGACAGGTTAGGGTACGACAATGGTTTAGGGTGAGCCTACGTGTTAGGGTACGGGTTAGTGTTAGCGTACGAGTTAGGATTAGGGGATGGGTTAGTGTAAGGCTTCGGGTAAGGCTTAGGGTTAGCGTTAGGGTTAGGGTTAGGGTTAGGGGACGGGGACGGTTTAGGGAACAGGTTATGGTACGACAATGGTTTAGGGTGAGCGTACATGTTAGGGTACGGATTAGTGTTAGCATACGGGTTAGGATTAGGGGACGTGTTAGTGTAAGGCTTCGGGTAAGGTTTAGGGTTAGGGTTAGGGTTAGGGTTAGGGTTAGGGGACGCGGACGGTTTAGGGGACTGGTTAGGGTACGACAATGGTTTAGGGTGAGCGTACGTGTTAGGGTACGGTTTAGTGTTAGAGTACAGATTAGGATTATGGGACGGGTTAGGGTAAGGCTTCGGGTAAGGGTTATGTTTAGGGTTAGGGTTAGGGTTAGGTTTAGGGGACAGGAACGGTTTACGGGACAGGTTAGGTTATGACAACCGTTTAGGGTGAGCGTACGTGTTAAGGTACGGGTTACTGTTAGCGTACGGGTTAGGATTAGGGGACGGGTTAGCGTAAAGCTTAGGGTAAGGCCTAGGGTTAGGGTTAGGTTTAGCGTTAGGGTTAGAGGCCGGGGACAGTTTAGGGGACAGGTTATTGTACGACAAGGGTTTAGGTTAAGCGTACGTGTTAGGGTACTGGTTAGTGTTAGTGTACGGGTTAGGTTTAGGGCCGGGGTTAGGGTAAGGCTGCGGGTAAGGGTTAGGTTTAGGGTTGGGGTTAGGATTAGGGAATGGGGACGGTTTACAGGATAGGTTAGGGGATGACAACGGTTTAGGGTGAGCGTACGTGTTAGGGTATGGGTTAGTTTTAGCGTACGGGTCAGGATTAGGGGACGGGTTAGGGTAAGGCTTCGGGTAAGGGTTAGGGTTAGGATTAGGATTAGGGTTAGGGTTAGGGGACGGGGACGGTTTAGGGGACATGTCAGGGTACGATAACAGTTTAGGGTGAGCGTATGTGTTAGGGTACGGGTTAGTGTTACCGTACGGGTTAGGATTAGGGAATGTGTTAGGGTAAGGCTTCGGGTAAGGGTTAGGGTTAGGGTTAGGGTTACGGTTAGTGTTAGGGGACGAGGACGGTTTGGGGACACGTTAGGTTACGAAAACGGTTTAGGGTGAGTGTATGTGTTAAGGTACGGGTAAGTGTTAGTGTACGGTTTAAGATTAGGGGACGGGTTAGAGTAAGTCTTTGGGTATGGGTTAGGGGTAGGGTTTGGGTTAGGGTTAGGGGATGGGATGGGGACAGGGATGGTTTAGGGGACAGGTTAGGGTAAGAGAAAGTTTAGGGTGAGCATACGTGTTAGGGTACGGGTTAGTGTTAGCGTATGGGTTAGGATTAGGGGACGGGTTAGTGTAAGGCTTCGGGTAAGGGTTAGGGTTAGAGTTAGGGCTAGGGTTAGGGTTAGGGGATGGGGACGGTTTAGGGGACAGGTTAGGGTACGACAACGGTTTAGGGTTATTGTACGTGTTAGGGTACTGGTTAGTGTTAGCGTATGCATTAGGATTAGGGGACGGGTTAGTGTAAGGCTTCGGGTAAGGGTTAGGTTTAGAGTTAGGGCTAGGATTCGGGTTAGGAGATGGGGACGTTTTAGGGGACAGGTTAGTGTACGACAACTGTTTAGGGTGAGCGTACGTGTTAGGGTATGAGTTAGTGTTAGCGTACGGATTAGGATTAGGGGACGGGTTAGTGTAAGACTTCGGGTAAGATTTAGGGTTAATGTTAGGGTTAGGGGACGGGGACGGGGACGGCTTAGGGGACATGTTAGGGTATGACAATGGTTTAGGGTGACCGTACGTGTTAGGGTACGGGTTAGTGTTAGCGTATGGGTTAGGATTAGGGAATGTGTTAGGCAAAGGCTTCGGGTAAGGGTTAGGGTTAGGGTTAGGGTTAGTGTTAGTGTTAGGGGACGGGGACGGTTTAGAGGACACGTTAGGTTACAACAGCGGTTTAGGGTGAGTGTATGTGTTAAGGTACGGTTTAGTGTTAGCGTACGGTTTAGGATTAGGGGACCGGTAGGGTAAGGCTTTGGGTAAGGGTTAGGGGTAGGGTTAGGGTTAGGGTTAGGGGATGGGAACGGGGACGGGGAGGGTTTAGGGGACAGGGTAGGGTAAGACAAAGGTTTAGGGTGAGCATACGTGTTAGGGTACGGGTTAGTGTTAGCGTACGGGTTAGGATTAGGGGACGGGTTAGGGTAAGGCTTCGGGTAAGTTTTACGTTTAGTGTTAGGGTTAGGGTTAGGGGATGGGGACGGTTTAGGGGTCAGTTTAGGGTACAACTACGGTTTAGGTTGAGCATACGTGTTGGGGTACGGGTTAGTGTTAACGTACGGAGTAGGATTAGGGGACGGGTTAGTGTAAGGCTTCGGGTAAGGGTTAGGGTTAAGGTTAGGGTTAGGGTTAGGGGACGGGGACGGGGACGGTTTAGGGGACAGTTTAGGGTACGATAACAGTTTAAGGTGAGCGTACATGTTAGGGTATGGGTTAGTTTTAGCGTACGCTTTAGGATTAGTGGACGGAATAGGGTAAGGCTTTGGGTAAGGGTTAGGTTTAGTGTTAGGGTTAGGGGTAGGGTTAGGGGACGGGGACGGTTTAGGGAACAGGTTATGGTAAGACAATGGTTTAGGGTGAGCGTACGTGTTAGGGTAAGGGTTAGTGTTAGCGTACGTGTTAGGATTAGGGGACCGGTTAGTGTGAGGCTTCGGGTAAGTGTTAGGTTTAGGGTTAGGGTTAGGGTTAGATAACAGGGACAGTTTAGGGGACAGGTTAGTGTACGACATGGCTTTAGGTTAAGCGTACGTGTTAGGGTACTTGTTACTGTTAGTGTACGGGTTAGGTTTAGGGCTCGGGTTAGGGTAAGGCTGCGGGTAAGTGTTAGGGTTAGGGTTGGGGTTAGGGTTAGGGGACGGGGACGGTTTAGAGGATAGGGTAGGGTACGACAACGGTTTAGTGTGAGCGTACGTGTTAGGGTATGGGTTAATTTTAGCGTACGGGTTAGGATTAGGGGACGGGTTAGGGTAAGGCTTCGGGTAAGTATTAGGGTTAGGGTTAGGGTTAGGGTTAGGGTTACTGTTAGGGGACGGGGACGGTTTAGGGGACATGTTAGTTTACGACAACGGTTTAGGGTGAGCGTACGTGTTAAGGTACGGGTTAGTGTTAGCGTACGGGTTAGGATTAGGGGACGGTGTAGTGTAAGGCTTCGGGTAAGGGTTAGGGTTAGGGTTAGGGTTAGTGTTAGGGGACGGGGACGGTTTAGGGGACAGGTTAGGGTACGACAATGGTTTAGTGTGAGCGTACGTGTTAGGGTACGGGTTATTGTTAGTGTACGGGTTAGGATTAGGGGACGGGTTAGGGTATGGCTTCGGGTAAGGTTTAGGGTTAGTGTTAGGGTTAGGGTTAGGGGACAGGGACGGTTTAGGGGACAGTTTAGGGTACAACAACGGTTTAGGTTGAGCATACGTGTTACGGTACGGGTTAGTGTTAACTTACGGAGTAGGATTAGGGGATGGGTTAGGGTAAGGCTTCGGGTAAGGTTTAGGGTTAGGGTTAGAGTTAGGGTTAGGGTTAGGGGACGGGGACGGTTAAGGGGACAGGTTAGGGTACGATAACAGTTTAAGGTGTGCGTACGTATTAGGGTATGGGTTAGTTTTAGCGTATGCGTTAGGATTAGTGGACGGGTTAGGGTAAGGCTTTGGGTAAGGGTTAGGTTTAGGGTTAGGGTTAGGGTTAGTGTTAGGGTACGGGGATGGTTTGGGGACAGGTTAGGTTATGACAACGGTTTAGGGTGAGCGTATGTGTTAGGGTACGGGTTACTGTTAGCGTACGTTTTAGGATTAGGGGCGGGTTAGCGTAAGGCTTAGGGTATGGGCTAGAGTTAGGGTTAGGTTAGGGTTAGGGTTAGAGGACGGGGACATTTTTGGGGACAGGATAGTGTACGACAAGGGTTTAGGTTAAGCGTATGTGTTAGGGTACTGGTTAGTGTTAGTGTACGGGTTAGGTTAATGGCACGGGTTAGTGTAATGCTGCGGGTAAGTGTTAGGGTTAGGGTTGGGGTTAGGGTTAGGGGACGGGGACGGTTTAGAGGATAGGTTAGGTTACGACAACGGTTTAGGGTGAGTGTACGTGTTAGGGTATGGGTTAGTTTTAGCGTACGGGTTAGTATTAGGGGACGGGTTAGGGTAAGGCTTCGGGTAAGGGTTAGGGTTAGGGTTAGCGTTAGGGTTAGGGCATGAGGACGGTTTAGGCGACAGGTTAGGGTACGACAACCGTTTAGGATGAGCGTACGTTTTAGGGTACGGGTTAGTGTTAGCGTAAGGGTTAGGATTAGGGGACGGGTTAGTGTAAGGCTTGGGGTAAGGGTTAGGTTTAGGTTTAGGATTAGTGTTAGGGTTAGGGGATGGGGACGGTTTAGGGGACAGGTTAGGGTATGACAATGGTTAAGTGTGAGCGTACGTGTTAGGTTACGGGTTAATGTTAGCATATGGTTTAGGATTAGGGGCCGGGTTAGGGTAAGGCTTCGGGTAAGGGTTAGGGTTAGGAGTAGGGTTAGGTTTAGGGGATGGGTACGGTTTAGGGGATAGGTTACGGTAACTAACGGTTTAGGGTGAGCGTACGTGTTAGGGTATGGGTTAGTTTTAACGTACGGGTTAGGTTTAGGGACCGGTTAGGGTAAGGCATCGGGTAAGGGCTAGGTTTAAGGTTAGGGTTAGGGTTAGGGGACGGGGACGGTTTAGGGGACATGTTAGGGTACGACAACGGTTTAGGGTGAGCGAACATGTTAGGGTATGGGTTAGTGTAATCGTACGGGTTAGGATTAGGTAACATGTTAGGGTAAGGCTTCGGGTAAGGTTTAGGTTTAGGGTTAGGTTTAGGGTTAGTGTTAGGGGAAGGGGAGGGTTTAGGGGACAGGTTATGTTACGACAACGCTTTAGGGTGAGCGTACGTGTTACGGTACTTGTTAGTGTTAGCGTACGGGTTAGGATTATTGGAGGGGTTAGGGTAAGGCTTCGGGTAAGGTTATGTTTAGGGTTAGGGTTAGGTTTAGGGTTAGGGTTAGGGGACGGGGACGGGGACGGTTTAGGGGAGAGGTTAGTGTATGAAAATGGTTAAGGTTGAGCGTACGTGTTAGGGTACGGGTTAGTGTTAGCGTACATGTTAGGATTATGGTACCGCTTAGGGTAAGGCTTCGGGTAAGGGTTAGGGTTAGGGTTGGGGTTAAGTTTAGGGGACGGGGACGGTTTAGAGGATAGGTTAGGGTACAACGGTTTAGGGTGAACGTACGTGTTAGGGTATGGGTTAGTTTTAGCGTACGTGTTAGGATTAGGGGACGGGTTAGGGTAAGGCTTCGGGTAAGGGTTAGGGTTAGGGTTAGTGTTAGGGTTAGGGGACGGGGACGGTTTAGGGGACATGTTAGGGTACGACAATGGTTTAGGGTGAGCGTACGTGTTAGGGTATGGGTTAATGTTAGCGTACGGGTTAGGATTAGGGAATGTGTTAGGGTAAGGCTTCGGGTAAGGGTTAGGGTTAGGGTTAGGGTTAATGTTAGTGTTATGGGACGGGGACGGTTTACGGGACACGTTAGGTTACGACAAAGGTTTAGGGTGAGCGTACGTGTTAAGGTACGTGTTAGTGTTAGCGTACGGGTTAGAATTAGGGGACGGGTTAGGGTAAGGCTTTGGGTAAGGTTTAAGGTTAGGGTTAGGGTTAGGGTTAGGGGATGGGGACGGGGACAGGGACGGTTTTGGGGATAGGTTAGGGTACGACAAAAGTTTAGGGTGAGCGTACGTTTTAGGGTACGGCTTAGTGTTAGCGTACGGGTTAGGATTAAGGGACGGGTTAGGGTAAGGCTTCAGGTAAGGTTTAGGTTTAGTGTTAGTGTTAGGGTTAGGGGACGGGGACGGTTTAGGGGACAGGTTAGGGTACAACAACTGTTTAGGCTGAGCGTATGTGTTAGGGTACGGGTTAGTGTTAACGTACGGGTTAGGATTAGGGGACGGGTTAGGGTAAGGCTTCGGGTAAGGGTTAGGGTTAGGGTTAGGGTTAGGGTTAGGGTTAGGGGATACGGACGGTTTAGGGGACAGGTTAGGGTACGATAACATTTTAAGGTGAGCGTACGTGTTAGGGTATGGGTTAGTTTTAGCGTATGTGTTAGGTTTAGGGGACGGGTTAGTGTAAGGCTTTGGGTAAGGGTTAGGGTTAGGGTTAGGTTTAGGGTTAGTGTTAGGGGACGGGAATGGTTTAGGTGACAGGTTATGGCACGACAACTGTTTAGGTTGAGCGTACGTGTTAGGGTACGGTTTAGTGTTAGCGTACGGATTAGGATTAAGGGAGGGGTTAGTGTAAGGCTTCGGGTAAGGGTTAGGGTTAGGGTTAGGGTTAGGGTTAGGGTTAGGTTTAGGGGACGGTGACGGTTTAGTGGACAGGTTAGTGTACGACAACAGTTTAGGGTGAGCGTAGGTGTTACGGTATAGTTTAGGGTTAGCGTACGAGTTAGGATTAGGGGACGTGTTAGGGTAAGGATTCGGGTAAGTGTTAGGGTTAGCGTTAGGGTTAGGCTTAGGGTTAGGGTTATGGGACGGGGACGGTTTAGAGTACATGTTAGCGTACGACAACAGTTTAGGTTGAGCGTACGTGTTAGGGTACGGGTTAGTGTTAGCGTACGGGTTAGGATTATGGAACGGGTTAGGGTAAGGCTTCGGGTAAGGTTTAGGGTTAGGCTTAGGGTTAGGGTTATGGGACGGGAACTGTTTTGGGGACAGGTTAAAGTTACGACAATGGTTAAGGGGGCGCGTATGTGTTAGGGTATGGGTTAGTGTTAGCGTACGGGTTAAGATTAAGGGACGGGTTAGGGTAAGGCTACGGGTAAGATTTAGGGTCAGGGTTAGGGTTAAGGGGCGAGTACAGTTTAGGGTACAGGTTAGGGTACGACAACGATTTAGGGTGAGCGTACCTGTTAGGGTACGGGTTAGTGTTAGCGTACAGGTTAGGATTAGGGGACGGGTTCGTGTAAGGTTTCGGGTCAGGTTTAGGGTTACGGTTAGGGTTAGGGGACGGGGACGTTTTATGGGACAGGTTACGGTACGACAGCGGTTTAGGGTGAGCGTACGTGTTAGGGTACGGGTTTGTGTTAGCGTACGGGTTCGGATTAGTGGACGGGTTAGGGTAAGCCTTCGGGTAAGTGTTAGGGTTACAGTTAGCGTTAGGGTTAGAGGACGGGGACGGTTAGGGGACAGGTTAGTGTACGACAACGGTTTAGGGTGAGCGTACGTGTTAGGGTACGAGTTAGTGTTAGCGTACGTGTTAGGATTAGGGGACGGGTTAGGGTAAGGCTTCTGGTAAGGGTTAGGGTTAGGGTTAGGGGACAGGGACGGTTTAGGGGACAGGTAAGTGTACGACAACGGTTTAGGGTGAGCGTACGTGTTAGGGTACGGGTTAGTGTTAGCGTACGTGTTAGCATTAGGGTACGGCTTAGGGTAAGTGTTAGGGTTAGGGTTAGGGATAGGGTTAGGGATTGGGGACAGGGACGGTTTAGGGGACAGGTTAGGGTACGACAACGGTTTAAGGTGAGCGTAAGTGTTAGGGTACGGATTAGTGTTAGCGTATGGTTTAGGATTAGGGGACGGGTTAGGGTAAGGCTTCGGGTAAGGGTTAGGGTTAGTGTTAGGGTTAGGGTTAGGGTTAGGGGACGGGGACGGTTTAGGGGACAGGTTAAAATACGACAACGTTTTAGGGGGAGCGTACGTGTTAGGGTACGGGTTAGTGTTAGCGTACGCGTTAGGATTAGGGGACAGGTTAGTGTAAGGCTTCGGGTAAGTGTTAGGGTTAGGGTTAGGGTTAGGGGACGGGGATGGTTTAGGGGACAGGTCAGGGTACGACAACGGTTTAGGGTGAGCGTACGTGTTAGGGTACGGGTTAGTGTTAGCGTACGGGTTAGGATTAGGGGACGGTTTAGGATAAGGCTTCGGATAAGGGTGAAGGTTAGGGTTAGGTTTAGGGTTAGGGTTAGTGGACGGGGACGGTTTACGGGACAGGTTAGGGTACGACAACGGTTTAGGGTGAGCGTACGTGTTAGGGTATGGGTTAGTGTTAGCTAGCGTACAGGTTAGGATTAGGGGACTGTTTAGTGTAAGGCTTCGGGTAACGTTTAGGGTTAGGTTTAGTGTTAGGGTTAGGGTTAGGGTTAGGGGACGGGGATGGTTTAGGGGACAGTTTAGTGTACGACAATGGTTTAGGGTGAGCGTACGTGTTAGGGTATGGATTAGTGTTAGCGTACGGGTTAGGATTAGGGAACGGGTTACGGTAAGGCTTCGGGTAAGTGTTAGGGTTAGGGTTAGGGTTAGGGTTAGGGGACTGGGACGGTTTAGGGGTCAGGTTAGTGTACGACAATGGTTTAGGGTGAGCGTACGTGTTAGGGTACGGGTTAGTGTTAGCGTACGGTTTATGATTAGGGGACGGGTTAGTGTAAGGCTTCGGGTAAGTGTTAGGGTTAGGGTTATGGTTAGGGTTAGGGTTAGGGGACGGGGACGGTTTAGGTGACAGGTTAGGGTACGAAAACGGTTTAGGGTGAGCATACGTGTTAGGGTAAGGGTTAGTGTTAGTGTACGGGTTAGGATTACGGGACGGGTTAGTGTCAGGCTTCGGGTAAGGGTTAGGGTTACGGTTAGGTTTAGGGTTAGGGGATGGGGACGGTTTAGGGTACAGGTTAGCATATGACAACTGTTTAGGGTGAGCGTACAAGTTAGGGTATGGATTAGTGTTACGTACTGGTTAGTATTAGGGGACGGGTTAGGGTAAGGCTTCAGGTAAGGGGTAGGGTTAGGGTTAGGGTTAGGGTTAGTGGTCGGGGATGGTTTAGGGGACAGGTTAGGGTACCACCACCCTTTAGGGTGAGCGTACGTGTTAGGGTATGGGTTAGTGTTAGCGTACGTGATAGGTTTAGGGGACGGGTTAGGGTAAGGCTTCGGGTAAGGGTTAGGGTTAGGGTTAGGGAACGGGGACTGTTTAGGGGACAGGTTAGGGTATGACAATGGTTTAGGGTGAGCGTACATGTTAGGGTATGGGTTACTGTTAGCGTACGGGTTAGGATTAGGGGACGGGTTAGGTTAAGCCTTCGGGTAAGGGTTAGGATAAGTGTTAGGTTTAGGTGACGGGGACGGTTTAGGGGACAGGTTAGGGTACGACAACGGTTTAGGGTGAGCGTACGTGTTTGGGTAAGTGTTAGTGTTAGCGTACGGGTTAGAATTAGGGGACAGGTTAGTTTAAGGCTTCGGGTAAGTGTTAGGGTTAGGGTTAAGGTTAGGGTTAGGGGACTGGACGGTTTAGGGGACAGGTTAGTGTACGACAACGGTTTAGTGTGAGCGTACATGTTAGAGTACGGGTTTGTGATAGCCTACGGGTTAGGATAAAGGAACGGGTAAGTGTAAGGCCTCGGGTAACTGTAAGTGTTAGGGTTAGGGTTAGGGTTAGTGTTAGGGGACGGGGACTGTTAAGCGGACAGGTTAGTGTAGGAGAACTGTTTAGGTTGAGCGTACGTGTTAGGGTACGGGATAGTGTTAGCATACGTGTTAGGATTGGGGACGTGTTAGTGGAAGGCTTCGGGTAAAGGTTAGGGTTAGGGTTAGGTTTAGGGGACGGGGACGGTTTAGGATACAGATTAGGATACGACAACCTTGTAGGTTGAGCGTACGTGTTAGGGTACGGGTTAGTGTTAGCGTACGGTTTAGGATTAGTTGACGGTTTAGCATAAGACTTCGGGTAAGGGTTAGGTTTAGGGTTATGGTTAGGGTTAGGGTTAGGGGACGAGGACGATTTAGGTGACAGTTTAGGGTACAGCAACGGTTTAGGGTGAGTGTAGGTTTTAGGGTACGGGTTATGTTTAGGGTTAGGGTTAGGGGATGAGGATGATTTAGGGGACAGGTTACCGTACGACAACGGTTTAGGGTGAGCGTACGTGTTAGGGTACGGGTTAGTGTTAGCGTATGGGTTAGGATTAGGGAACGGGTTAGGTTAAGGCTTCGGGTAATGTTAGTGTATGTCTTTTCTATTTTATATTTGGCATATGGGCCGGAGTCTGTGCTAATTTCAATCTCTGGTTCTATGCGGGACCCTAACTCACCTTTCCCCATAAGCAGGCGAAAGTTGTTTTTCTCGATTTGAAACCCTGTTCTCTATTGTAATTCAGTTCATGTGTAGTCAAGTTTACGTCTCGTGTATTAGTCATATCTTATGATGTTTCTTTTTCTCTGTGACTTATTTCACGTAGTATCACCGTACCTGAAGCCACTCAGTATGCCGCTAAGTGCCTGATGTCAGAGATTTCATTGCTGAGTGATATTCCATTGTACGTACGTACCACAACTTCTTTATCCATTTTTCGCTTTCTGGGATATTGAACTTGTACCGTAGACGAGGTTCTTGTAAACAGAGCCGTCCCAAACTTTGGGGTGGCTGTGTGTTTTTGATTTTAATTTCCCTAAGCTATAGGACCATAAGTGTAAGTGCCATAGGCTGTGTTGCTTCGTTTCTTACGTGTTTCAGGAAACACCATACACTTCTCCAGAGTGGCTGTTGGCAATTTACATCCCGCCCATCAGCAAAACAATGCTCCCTCTTCTCCATGGCCTGTCCTGCCTTTCTAGATTTTACACTTTTTTCAGATGGCCGTTTTGACCGGGGGGTAGTGAGACTTCAATGTAGTGCAGATTTCCTTTACAGGCTTGCTTGGTTGGCCAAAAAGGGCATATGCGTTTTTTCCTGAATATATTCAGGAAAAAACGCATACACTCTTTTTGGCCAAGTGCATCATTGTCGACGTTCTGCCTCTTTTCCTATGCTTTAAGTGCCATTCCAGTCTACCCCCTGAAATCGTTTCCCTGAAATTCTGCCCCGCTTTCAAGTCCTCTTTGCAGGCTTACTTCAATATATTTTTGGACGTTAGCTGTCACTTATAACTCTGCAGGTTTGTGAATTACAGTGCCCCTGAGCTCCTTTCTTCAACTCGCTTTCTTGTGAGCTGGGCAACAAATCCCATTATTGCTTCAAGGCCTAATGTGTTTATGGCAGGGCACGCTGAGCCTTTGGTTAATTCCTCTTCCTGGTGGGAAATGAGCGTTACATTTACCAGTGCAGACACCTACAGCTAGTCTCTTATTGGTTCTCCCTATTCCTGTTCATCTTGCGCAGAAATTGCAAGCTGTGCCAAAGAGGAGGTTAAAGGCACTGACTCTCCAAGTGGGGAGAGAGTTAGTAAAGCGTCTGGAATGGTGAAACCGAATACCAGGGGACGAAAACTGAGATGCATTTAGAAACGTTTCCGAATCACACGGTGGACCATGCTCTGGGTTTCCCATGCATGTTTTAGCTGAAGGAAGAATCCCTTGTACCTGGAGAGTTGGGACCCATGGAATGGGTACCATGCAGTATGACCAAAAGGTCTGCATTTTCTCACTGTACCTCATCAATTCTATCATCCCGAAGTATCCATCTTTATGTTTCACCCAGCTCTGGGTGTAGATGTGGTAAATCCAGGTTGCATCACAAGCCCTGAGTGAATTATTTAAGAATTGCTCTCTATTTCACTGTCATTGTGTTTTGTTTTCGAAATTTATTTTGATACTGGGATTTATCGGATTTTCACTGCTGCGTTTATCCGTCTGTACACACATTTGATTCACTTACTGAGACATATAAATCCATGGGTTTTAAGTTTCTTCCTAGTCAGATATATTCCTAGGCGTTGAATATGTGGTGTTGAGTCCATTTCTTTAAGCAAGGGGTAGGTCTTGTCTATTAGAAGTGTGGCTTATGGAACGGTATCTGTGCTAATTTAAATCTCTGGTTTCATCCGGCACCCCAACTCACCTTTCCCCATAAGCAAGCACTAGTTGGTTTTCTAAATTTGAGACCCTGTTCTCTACTGTAATTCAGTTCATGTGTAATCAAGTTTACATCCCGTGTATTAGTCATATCTAATGATGTTTCTCTTTCTGTGTGACTTATTTCACGTAGAATCACCGTACCCGAATCCACCCACTATGCCGCTACGGGCCTGATGACATAGATTTCATTGCTCAGTGATATTCCATTTTACGTACATACCACAACTTCTTTATCCATTTTTCGCTTTCTGGGATATTTAACTTGTACCGTAGACGAGGTTCTTGTAAACAGAGCCATCCCAAACCTTGGGGTGGCTGTGTGTTTTTGATTTTAATTTCCCTAAGCTATAGGACCATAAGTGTAAGTGCCATAGGCTGTGTTGCTTCGTTTCTTACGTGTTTCAGGAAACACCATACACGTCTCCAGAGCGGCTGTTGGCAATTTACATCCCGTCCATCAGCATAACAAGGCTCCCTGTTCTCCATGGCCTGTCCTGCCTTTCTGGATTTTACACTTTTTTCAGATGGCCCTTTTGACCGGGGGGCAGTGAGAGTTCATTGTAGTGCAGATTTCCTTCATAAGCTTGCTTGGTTGGCCAAAAAGTGCGTATGCGTTTTTTCCTGAATATATTCAGGAAAAAACCCATACACACTTTTTGGCCGAGTGCATCATTGTCGACGTTGTACCTCTTTTCCTATGCTTTAAGTGCAATACCAGTCTATCCCCTGAAATAGCTTTCCTGAAATTCTGCCCCGCTTTCAAGTCCTCTTTGCAGGCTTACTTCAATATATTTCTGGAAGATAGCTGTCATTTACAACTCTGTAAGTTTGTGATTTACAGTGCCCCTGAGCTCCTTTCTTCAGCTAGCTTTCTTGTGAGCTGGCCGCAAAACCACAGGATTGCTTCAGGCCCTAATCTGGTTCCGGCAGGCACGCTGAGCCGTTGGCTAATTCTTCTTCCTTTTGGGAAATGAGCATTACATTTGCCTGTGCAGACACCTACAGCTAGTCTCTCTTTGGTTCTCCCTATTCCTGTTCATCTTGCGCAGAAATCGCAAACTGTGCCAAAGAGGAGGTTAAAGGCACTGACTCTCCAAGTGGGGAGAGTGTTAGTAAAGCGTCTGGAATGGTGAACCTGAATACCACGGGACAAAAACTGAGATGCATTTAAAAACTTTTCTCAATCACATGGTGGACCATACTCTGTGTTTCCCATGTATGTTTTAACTGAAGGAAAATTCGCTTAAACATGGAGAGTTGGGACCCATGTAATGGGTATCATGCAGTATGACTTCAAACGGTCTGCATTTGCTCACCAATCCTCACCAATGCTATCAGCCCGAAGTGTCCAGCCCTATGTCTCACCAGCTCTGGGTGTCGATGTGGTAAATCCATGTTGCATCACAAGCCCTGAGTGAATTATTTAAGAATTCTTGTCTATTTCACTGTCATTCTGTTTTGTGTTTAAAATTTATTTTGGTAATGGGATTTGTCGGATTTTCACTGCTGCGTTTTTGCCGCTGTACACATGCTTGATTCTCTTATGGAGACATATAAATCCATGGGTTTTAAGGTTGTTACCAGTCAGGTATATTCCTAAGTGTTGAATATGTGGTGTTGAGTCCACTTCGTTGAGCAAGGAGTAGGTCTTGTCTATTACAAGCTTTTCGAATGGTATTTGTGCTAATTTCAATCTCCTGTTTTATGCAGCACCCCAACTCACCTTTCTCCATAAGAAAGCATAAGTTGGTTTTCTTAATTTGAGACACTGTTCTGTTTTGTAATTCAGTGCATGTGTAGCCAAGTTTATATTCCATGTATTAGTGATATCTTATGTGTTTTTCTTTTAGTATTTTGTGACTTTTTATGATCATACTTAAGTCCTCTGGAGTTGTTACAAATGGCAATATTTCATTATTTTCCGGGCTGAGTAATATTCCACTCTACCTAAGTACCTCATCTCTATCCATTTTTTCCCTCCAGAGACATTTATGTTATATCCTATTCGAGGATCTTTTAAACAGAGAGGCGGTAAACTTTGGCGTGCCTGTGTCCTCCCCATTTTTGTTTTTCCCAAGATATACATCCATGAGTGCAAGTGCCCTGTGCTCTGGAGCTCATTTTTTAGATGCTTTAGTAAACACAATACACTTCTCCAGAGTGAACGTTGGCAACATACATTTCCACTATAAGCCTCACATTGCTCCCTTTTCTCCTTGCCCTGTCCTGCATTTCTGGTGTTTACACTTTATGAGGACAGCTCTTCTGACTGATGCAAAGTGATGTGTTTTGTAGTATTGATTTCCAGTGCCCACCTGTTTGGTTGGCTAAAAATGTGTATGCCCTTTTCTTGAATTTATACAGAAAAAGATGCATACACCCTTTTTGGCCAACTGCAATGTTGGCAATGTTCAGCCCCTTTTCTTGTGCTTAATGGCGAGTCCTTTCTACCTCTTCCAATCCCTTTCCTGCCATTCTCTGTTGCTTACAAGTCCTTTTTTCTGACCTTCCTCAAGACATTTTTCAGTGATAGATATTTTGAGCTCTGCAGTTTCATGAATTTTGTGCCCCTGAGTTCCATTTTTCCACTTGTGTTTATGGGAACTGGCCACAAAGCAGCGGGATTTCCTCAAGCCCTATTCTGTTTCCATGGGCAACCCTAGCCTTTGGTTAATTCGTCTTCCTGATTGGAAATTAGAGTGACATGTGCCTGTCTGAACACCTAGGACTTGTCTCTCATTGTTCCTCCTCCTTCCGATTCATCCTCTGGACAAATTCCAAACTGTGCACAACAGGATGTTGACAGTGCTGACATCTCCAAGTGGGGAGACTGTTAGTAAAGATTCTGGAGGGGTGAACCCGAGCACCAGGTGATGAGGAGATGAGATTCCTTTTCCAAACTCTTCCCGATCAGACGGTATACCATCCTCTGTGTGTGACAGGCATGTTTTAGCTGTAGGAAGGGTCCCATTCATGTGAGGAGAACACCAGGGCTTTTTCAAAATCAGTGTCTCTCCGCAACCCAAACTGGGGGATTTTTTAAGCTACGGCTACACATATGTTCATTAAGGGCCTTGGGAAGTAGGCAGAGTCCAAACTTTAGATGATTGAAGTCTTCAGGGTCAGAAACACTCACCACCGGCTTCCCTTAGGTTCTATTTTAACTGTCAGTGATAGATGATGTCAATAAAAATATCTATTCTTTTTCAGATCATTTCCCCTTATAGGTTATTGCAAAATATTGAGTGTAGTTCCCTGTGCTATACAGTAGTTCCTTGTTGATGATCGATTTTATACATAGCATTTTGTATGTGTTAATCCCAAACTGTTAATTTATCCCTCCTCCCACCCTTTCCCCTTTGGTAATAATAAATTATAAGATTTTATACTTCTCAGAAATGGGGAAGCTGAAAGAGAGGTATCATTTTCAATGGAAAAGCATTTAAAACAAGATTGAAGCTTTAAGCAAGATTATTAGATGTACATGCTTGGAAAGAAATCACTTCGTTTCTCTAATATTGACCTGACACATAAGACAAACATTTTCACTGAACTTGCTTATAAGAAAGTGATGGAAATATCAAATGGAAGTGTTAGAAACATCTTATTTCTAACAGTGTATAACATCTTATACACTGTTCTCTGTTAATTACAGTATGGCTCACACATCTGTTCATTAAAGTTACAATGTTCTCAATTTCTGTTACTGATCCTCCAGAGTGGACCCCAACAAGTGTCCCCCTGCCCAGTGTCACTGGAGCCAACAGATTGAGACTGAGTTTGGTTCAGAAGCAAAGGAAACTTTATATTTTGATCAGAGAATGGAGAGGTGAGAGCATGTGCTACCCTGTGGGCTGTGGGCTGGGCTGCTGTGTAGAGATCCTGTCAGAGTCAGTGGGAGGGAAGCGGTGGAACTCTCGAGGGCCCTGTTGGCTACAGCTCAGGCTCTATATCGCAGAGTCTGCACTGGGCCCCAGGAGCTGATGTGTCGACCCAGCCATTCTGCACTAGGAAATCTGGTCTGAAGTGCTGGGTGTGGAACCTCTGTATGCGGGACCCTAGGAGCACGTGAAATTAGACAAAGCACAAAGGATAAAAATGGTTAGACTTTATTATATTGCCCAGATTCTATTTTTATCTCCCAGGGATTTTTAAGGGGCTTTGCCTGGGACAAACCTCTCTTCTGCCTTTTGTCCCCTTCCTCATTCTTGGAGTGCTGAGGGTGCAGACCTTTCTTCTGTAACTGCTCAGTGCTGAGTTAGGAGCCCTCACACTTGTGGGTGAGGGTCAGAACTTCTTCCCAGCAGTCTCCAGGTGACGTTGATTGTCCCCAGGTCTCCTGCCTCCGTGCTCGTCCGCCTGAGCACCAGTATTGGAAGTGTTATAGATTCTAATGACCTTTAAGGGTCCAGGAAGGAGATGTGCAGTGACGCTGTGAGGTCCAGTTTCACCCCGCCCCACATTTGTTGGGCCACCTTAGGCTGACCGTTTCTGCCAGCCTAGATGCTCTGACCAGTAGTCTGCACTTTCTTCAATTAGGCCCCTGAATTAACGTAAAAACAGCACCAGGTGTCAGGACCCTGCCCGCTCAACTCCCAGACAGTCCAGGGTCAGTGGTGATGAAGGACCATGATGGCCACTGAGTCGACAGCCTTTAGAAGTAAACAGGAGTCCAGCCGGTTTTATTGGCCACCATCATCACGGTGTCTGTAGGCTTTTCTATGGTGACAGCGTGATATACGGTTCCCCCACCAAGATTATTAGCTCCCCTCCGGGTGCAGTAAGTCCTGCAAGCAGTAGTCTACTCTTTTGAGACACACTCTTGTTGTTTTATGAGAGAAACTCCAGGTCAAATGATGATCACACGAGTTGTCATGGTGCCCCGTTGCTCCCGGTTATCTCTCTGGAGGTTGGAGTTGGAGGGCCTCCTCAATCGAGGTCAGTGTGCCCACGGAGCAAACCCTGCAACTTCAGGGCATGGTTGGGGGTTAGGATCACCACGTGGGGTCCTTTACCCTTAGGAGGGAGGTGGCCTTTTGGGCTGCTGATTTCCAGGTTTTTAGATACTGCCAGTATCTTGGCCAGATGTGGCGGTGGGCCAAGTCCCTTGGTGACCGTAGTTTATCCTACCTGGATGGCATTCTTGCATTGTTCCATTTCAAGTGGTCCCAGTTTTTACACTAATACTCCAATGGCGATTCACCTTCCACCAGGAATGTAAAGGTCAAAGGGTTTAGCTAAATTAGGGAGTTCCAGGGCAAGGGTCTGAATTGACTGCTCTTTCCATTCTTGAAAGGCCACTTCTGGATTCTATTGAAAAGGATAATCAACTTTTCCTTTCAGTGTTTCATATAGACGCCCAGCTAGTAGACTGTAGTTAGGGATCCAGAAGCAGCAAACCCTGGCCTCCCCAGGAACCCCTAAGCTGTCTTCTAGTTTTAGAAAGGGGTAAGGCTGCAAATTGTTTCTTCCCTTTCCTGGGATGGGCTTCTCCAACCTTCTGTGAGAATGAAGCCCAGGCAGGTCACTGTCGTCTGTGCTATCTGAGCTTCTTCTTGGACAACTTCTATCCTTTATTGGCTTGGTAGTTCAGAGGCCTCCTTAGTAGGGCTGATGATCAGAATGTCGTCTGCATATTGAAGGAGTGTTTCCTTTTCCAGAGGTAGAACTTTTAGGTCTTTAGCTGAGCTTTCCCCAAAGATGGTGTGGGAATTTTTGAACCCTTGGTGCAAGATGGCCCGGAAGTATTGTTTTAGTTGTATGTTGAGTCCTGCCACTCACAAGCCAAAATGTCTTGTGACTCTGGGACTAATGGAATACAGAAGAAGGCATCATTGAAGACTAATACAGAATACCAAGTCCTGGTGGTTGGTAAAATGACCAGCAGGCTGTAGGATTTAGGAACTACTAGAGGTATATCCTCGGTGGCTTCACTGACTGTCCTTACATCTTTTACCAGGACTCCAGCAGCCCTTAGGGCTATCGAGGTCAGGCCAATCACAGGATATGGAGCTCACCCGAGCAGGTACCCCACCCCCACCGCAGCCCACTGGGCTCTCGTGGTCAGGCCCCTCCCAGGACATGGGGTTCCCTGGGCAAGTCCCCTGCAGCCCATGGGGCTCTCGTGGTCAGGCCCCTCCCAGGATACAGAGCTACCCTTGCAGGTACCGTGGCAGGGCTGGGCACACAGGAACCGTGCACATAGCCCTCATTGCAGAGCACTCCCAGCTCACCTGTCGCTCAGATCTGACACAGAGCACCTCAGAGCAGGACTTGAACTAACAAACAGCAGCTCCAACAGGTCTGTGACCCTGGGCATCACTCTGTGCGGCCTCCCTCCACCTGGTCTTCCAGAGACTTCCACTGCACCCGGGGCACCAGGCCTCTGTCTCCAACCACCACCCACCCCTCCTCTCCCTGACTCCTGGGTTCCTCTCATTAGGAGAGGGTTTTCTTGAAGTTGTCTCCCACTCACGGGCCAGATAATATGATTAGAAAACAAGCCAGAGCTGCAGCCCCTTGTCTATCCTGACTCTCAGGAGCCCACACCTGTTCCTTGGAGCTGGCCGATTCAGCAAGTTCCATTTTCTGCAACTGTGAGCCCCTGAGGGGTGATTATTGGCTGGCCTGGGAAACCTGACCGTGCCGGCCAGCCCTCCCCAAGTGTGCCTGGGTTCAGATCAATATAAATACCGCCCCAGGCAGCAAGAGCCCCTGCAGCTGTGCCTGACGCCATTTTCTCTGCCCTGTCAGCAGTCTCGGGGCTGGGCTGGTGGGAGTGAGAGGCCACGGCTTTGTGGGTGTCCCAGTGTGAGTGGGGCTCTGCTGGACTTTCTGCAGCAGCTGCCAAGATGCTACCTGCTAAAGAAGAGGATGTGTCACCCACACCTGCCGCTGGAATTTCTCCCTGGGCAGAGGTGAGGAAGGAAGAATGCAGTGGGGGCCGGGACAGCAGGGGTATCTCAGGCAGGGAAATGGAAAGCTTCCAGAAGAGCACCCAGGGCCAGGACCATCCTGGCTGACCTGCAGGCACCAAGTCGGCTGGCATGCTGTCGCTCATGTGGTTCCATCGCCCTTCCTCTAGGCTTTCAAGTCCTTGTACATATTCAGGTGTTTTACCTGGGAAGGGTGGGAACATTGCAGCAGCAGCTGGCCTGGGGCTCGGCCCATGTTTACTCACAGATGCCTCGGCATGGTCCCTTAGCTTTGGATGAGGACGCTTGTTGCGTGGGGCCTGCTGGCTGAATGGGAGATGATTCCCCACCACTGACCAACTTCAGAATTGTTTACAACTGGAGCAAGTGCCCTGATATGATTTTCCTCTGTGTAACTGGTGGGTTCTGTTTTCATTTTTCTTTTTATCATTTTTGGTTCAAGGTAGATTTTATTCCTCTTTTCTGTATTTACAGATATATGCATGGAAATAATTTATTCATATAAATACATGTATGTGAAGGGCAGAATATTTTTTCTGTTTTACTTTTTTTACTTTTATTTTTTTTATTTTTATTTTATTTTTTGTAGAGCAGGTTCTTATTGGTTATCTATTTTATACATATAAATGTATACATGCCAATCCCAATCTCTCAACTCCTCCCACCACCACCCCCGCAACAGCTTTCCTCCCTTGGTGTCCATGCGTTTGTTGTCTACATTTGTTGCTCTATTTCTGCCTTGCAAAACGGTTCATCTGTACAATTATTTTACGTTCCACATATATGCATTAATATACAAGATTTGTTTTGTTTTTCTCTTTCTGACTTACTTCACTCTGTATGACAGTCTCTAGGTCCATCAACGTCTCTACAAATGACCCAATTTCATTCCTTTTTATGGCTTAGTAATATTCCATTTTATATATGTACCACATCTTTATGCATTCGTCTGTCTGTGGGCATTTAGGTTGCTTCCATTACCTGGATATTGTAAATAGTGATGCAATGAACATTGCGGTGAATGTCTCTTTTTGATTTATGGTTTTGTCTGGGTATATGCCCAGTAGTGGGATTGCTGTATCGTATGGTAATTCTATCGTTAGTTTTATAAGAAACTCCATAATGCTCTCCACAGTGACTGTATCAATTTACATTCCCAACAATAGTGGAAGAGGGTTCCTTATGTCCACACCCTCTCCAGCATTTGTTGTTTGTAGATTTTCTGATGATGCCCATTCTAACAGGTGTGAGATGATACACCATGGATGGGTCCATTTCGTTGAGCAAAGAGTAGGTCTTGTCTATTACATATTTGGCTTATGGAACGGTATGTGTGGTAATTTCAATCTCTGGTTTTATACAGCACCCCAACTCAACTTTCCCCTTAAGCAAGCATAAGTGTTTATCTAAATGTGAGACTGTTCGGTTTTGTAATTCAGTTTATGTGTAGCCAAGTTTACACGCCCTCTATTAGTGATATCTTATGATAATTATCTTTCTCTATGCAACATATATCTCTTAGAATCATCATACTTAAATCCACTCAATTTGCTGCTATAGGCCTGATGACATTGATTTCGTTGCTGAGTGATATTCCGATGTACGTAAGTAGCACAAATTCTTTATCCATTTATTTCTTTCGGGGATATTTAATTTGTACTGGACTCGAGATTCTTGTAAACACAGCAGCCTTAAATTTTGTGTTGGCTGTGTCTTGTTGATTTTAATATTCCTAAGCTATAGGGCCATAAATGGAAGTGCCCTAGGCTCTGTAGCTTTGTTTTTTAGATGTTTCAGGATACACCATAAACATCTCCAGAGTGTCTGTTGGCAATTTACATCCCGCCCATCAGCATAACAAGGCTCCCTGTTCTCCATGGCCTGTCCTGCCTTTCTGGATTTTACACGTTTTTCAGATGGCCCTTTTGACGAATGGGAAATGAGACTTCATTTTAGTGCAGATTTCCATTGCTCGAGTGCTTGGTTGGCCAAAAAGGGCATATGCGTTTTTTTCCTGAATATAATCAGGAAAAAATGTATACGCACTTTTTGTCCAAGTGCATCACTGTCAAAGATCTGCCACATTTCATATGCTTTAAATGCAAATCCGATCTACCTCCTGAAATATGATTCCTGCAATTCTGCCTCGTTTACAAGTCCTCTTCGCAGACTTACTTCAATATATTTTTGCCAATAGCTGTCATTTATAACTCTGCAGGTGTGTGAATTACAGTGCCCGTGATTTCCTTTCTTAACTCACTTCCTTGTAAGCTGGCCACAAAACCGCAGGTTTCCTTCAGGCCATAATCAGGGTCCGGCACGGCACTCTGACCCTTTGGTTTATTCCTCTTCCTGGTGGGAAATTATAGTTAAATGTGCCCGTCCAGACATCTGCCTCACTCCCAGCCCCTTGGTGATGTGGGCCCTCTGGTGAGAGTCTGAGCCTAGTTGGTTTCCTCACACTTCTGTGAGGTGGGCCCTCTTCTCTGAGGTCACTCCTGCCTGGCTGGCACACACCGCTTTGGTGACTTCGGCCCTCTGGTGGCAGTTGGAGCCTGATGGGAGCCTCATCCCCTCTGTGATGAGGCACTCTGGCATCAGGACCTAACTGCTGGGTTCCCACATTTTCTGATATGTGCTAAGTGGTGCGAGGGCACTCCTGCCAGGTTCCCATTCACATGGGCATGTGGGCCTTCTGCTCTAAGGTCCCAACGCCTGTGTTGTTCACAGTTTAATGATGTTGGCTCTCTGGTGTTAGTTCACTCAGGCCTAGATCCCATAGACTCTGTGCTCTGAGCCGCCTGCTGGTAGGTTCCAACTGCTGGATTCCCACCTTTTTTATTCTTTGGGCCCTCTGTTTTCAGGCTCCTCCTGCCTGCCTCACTCCCAGCCCCTTTTTGATGTAGGTCCTCTGGTTTGAGGCCACATGTGCCAGTTTCCTCACCTTTATTGATGTGGCCCCACTGGTGTGAGGACACTCCTGCCTGGTTCCCATCCCCTTGGTGATGTGGGCCCTCTGTTGAGAGTCTGATCCTGGCTGCATTCCTCACACTTCTGGGAGGTGGGCCCGCTGCTGTGAGGTCACTCCTGCCTGGCTGGCACACGTCACCTTGGCGATGTGGGCCCTCAGTTGGGAGTTGGTGCCTGTTAGGAGTCTCCTCCCCTCGGTAATGAGGAACCTCTGGCATCAGGCCCTAACTCATGGGCTTCCAGAAGTTTCTGATGTGCGCCCTGTAGTGCGAGTACACTCCTGCCAGTGTCCCATCCCCATGGGGATGTGGGCTTTCTGCTCTGAGGTCCCAACTGCTGGGTCGCTCACAGTTTCATGTTGAAGGCCCTCTGGTGTGAGTTCACTCTGGCCTGGACCCCATAGACTCGCTGCTCCTGGTGCCTGATGGGAGGTTCCAACTGTGGGATTCCTCACCTTTTTTATTCAATGCACGCCTGTTTTAAGGCTCCTCCTTCCTGCCTCACACCCAGCCCCTTGGTGATGTGTATCCTTTGGTTTGAATCCTCGTGTGCTGGGTCCCTCACCTTTCGATAATGTGGCCCCACTGGTGTGAGGACACTCCTTCCTGGTTCCCATCCCCTTGGTGATGTGGGCCCTCCAGTGAGAGTCTGATCCTGGCTGGGTTCCTCACCATTCTGTGAGGTGGGCCTTCTGCTGTGACGTCAATCCTGCCTGGCTAGCTCGTGTTGCCTTGGTGACGTCAGGTCTCTGGTGGCATTTGGAGCCTGCTGGGAACCTCCTCCCCTCAGTGATGAGGGCCCTCTGCTGTCAGGCCCTAAGTCCTGGGATCCACAAATTTTCTGAGGTGCGCCCTGTGGTGCGACAACACTCCTGCCAGGTTCCCATCCCCATGGGGATGTGGGCTTTCTGCTCTGAGGTCCCAACGCTTGGGTTGCTCACAGTGTCAGAATGTGGGCCCTCTGCTGTGAGTTCACTCCGGCATGGATCCCATAGCCTCGGTGCTCTGTGCCACCTGCTTGGAGTTTCCAACTGCGGGATTCCTCACCTTTTTTATTCTATGGGCCCTGTGTTGTGAGACTCCTCCTGCCTTCCTCACTCCGAGCCCCATGGTGATGTGTGTCCTCTGGTTTGAGGCCACATGTGCTGGGTCCCTCACTTTTCGATGATGTGGCCCCACTGGTGTGAGGACACTCCTGCCTGGTTCCCATCCCCTTGGTGATGTGGGCCCTCTGCTGAGAATCTGACCTTGGCTGAACTCCTCAAACTTCAGGGAGGTGGGGCCTCTGCTGTGAGGTCACTCCTGTCTGGCTGGCACACGTTGCCTTGGCCACATGGGTCCACTGGTTGCAGATGGAGCGTGCTGGGAGCCTCTTCCCCTCGGTGATGAGGACCCAGTGGCGTCAGGCCCTAACTGCTGGGCTCCCCACATTTTCAGATGTGCGCCTAGTGGTGCGATGACACTCCTGCCAGGTTCCCATCCCCATGGGGATGTGGGCCTTCTATTCTGAGCTCCCAACGGCTGGGTTGCTCACACTTTCATGATGTGCGCCCTCTGCTGTGAGGTCAATCCTGCCTGGCTGGCACACGTCGCCTTGGCGACATGGGCACTCTGGTGGCAGTTGGAGCGTGCTGGGGCCTCCTCCCCTCAGTGATGAGGGCCCTCTGGTGTCAGGCCCTAAGTGCTGGGCTCCACACATTTTCTGATGTGTGCCCAGTGGTGCGAGGACACTCCTCACAGGTTCCCATCCCCATGGGCATGTGAGACTTCTGTTCTGTGGTCCCAACGTCTGGGTTGTTCACAGTTTCATGACGTGGGCCCTTTGCTGTGTATTCACTCTGTTCTGTATCCCATAGCGTCGGTGCTCTGGGCCACCAGCCTGGAGTTTCCAACTCCTGGATTCCTCACCTTTTTTATTCTATGGGCCCTCTGTTGTGAATCTCCTCCTGCATGCCTCACTCCCAGCCCCTTCGTGATGTGTGTCCCCTTGTTTGAGGCCACATGTGTTGTGTTCCTCATCTTTCACTGATGTGGCCCCACTGGTTTGAGGACACTCCTGCCTGGTTTCAATCCCCTTGGTGATGTGTGCCCTCTGGTGAGAGTCTGATCCTGTTTGGGTTCCTCACACTTCTGTGAGGTGGGCCGTCTGCTCTGTGGTCATTCCTGCCTGGCTGGCACACACCTCCTTGGCAACATCGGCCGTCTGGTGGAAATTGCAGCCTGCTGGTAGCCTCCTCCCCTCGGTGATGAGGGCCTTGTGGCATCAGGCCCTAACAGCTGGGTTCCTACATTTTCGGATACATGCTAAGTGGTGCGAGGACACTCCTGCGAGGTTCCCATCCCCATGGGGTTGTGAGCCTTCTGCTCTGAGGTCCCCCTATCCTGGTTGCTCACAGTTTCATGATGTGGGCCCTCTGCTGTGAGTTCACTGCAGCCTGGATCCCATAGGCTGGGTGCTCTGGGCCACCTGTTGGGAGGTTCAAACTGCTGGATTACTCAGCTTTTTTATTCTATGGGCCTTGTGTTGTGAGGCTTCTCCTGACTGCCTCACTCTGAGCCCCTTTGAATTGTGGGTCCTCTGGTTTAACCACATGTTCTGGGTTCCTCACCTTTTGATAATGTGGCCACAATGGTGTGAGGGTACTCCTGCGTTGTTCCGATCCCCTTGGTGATGTGGGCTCTCTGGTGAGATTCTTATCCTGGATGGGTTCTTCACCCTTCTGTGAGGTGGGCCCTGTGCTGTGAGGTAACTCCTGTCTAGCTTGCTCCCATTGCCTTTGTGACGTCGGCCCTCTGGTGGCATTTGGAGCCTGCTGGGAGCCTCCTCTCCTCAGTGATGAGGGTCCTCTGGCGTCCGGCTCTAACTGCTGGGCTCCCCATATTTTTTGATGTGTGCCCACTGGTGCGATGACACTCCTGCTTGGTTCCCTTCTCCATGGGGATGTGGGCCTTGTACTCTGAGGTCACAACGGCTGGGTTGCTTACAGTATCACGATGAGGGCCCTCTGCTGTGAGTTCACTGTGGCCTGGATCCGATAGCCTCGGTCCTCTGGGCCGCCTCCTGGGAAGTTCCAACTGCTGGATTCCTCACCTTTTATATACAATGGGTCATGTGTTGTGAGGTTAATCCTGCCTGCCTCACTCCGAGACCCATGGTGATGTGGGTCCTCTGGTTTGAGGCCACATGTTCTGAGTACCTCAACTTTCGATGATGTGGCCCCACTGGTGTGAGGACACTCCTGCCTGGTTCCCATCCCTTTGGTGATGTGGGCCCTCTGCTGAGAGTCAGATCCTGGCTGGATTCATCACACTTCTGGGAGGAAGGCCCTCTGCTGTGAGGTCACTCCTGCCTGGCCTCACGTTGCCTTGGCCACATGGGCCCTCGGTTGCAGTTGGAAAATGCTGGGAGCCTCCTCCCCTCGGTGATGAGGGTCCTCTGGCGTCAGGCCCTAAGTACTGGGCTCCCCACATTTTCTGATGTGTGCCCACTGGTGCGATGACACTCCTGCCAGGTTCCCACCCCATGGGGTTTGGGCCTCCTACTGTGAAGTCCCAAAGGCTGGGTTGCTCACAGTTTCATGTTGTGGGTCCTCTGCTGTGAGTTTACTGAGGCCTGGATCACATAGATTGGGTGCTCTGGGCCGCCTGCTGGGAGGTTCCCACCTGGATTCCTCAACTTTTTTATTCTATAGGCTCTGAGTTGTGAGGCTACTCCTGCCTGCCTCCCTCTGAGCCCATTTGAGATGTGGGTTCTCTGGTTTAGGCCACATGTGCTGGGTTCCTCACCTTTCTATGATGTTGCCACACTGGTGTGAGGACACTCCTGCCTGGATCATATCCCCTTGGTCATGTGGGCACTCTGGTGAGAGTCTTTTTCTGGCTAGGCTCCTCACCCTTCTGTGAGGTAGGCCCTCTGCTGTGAGGTCACTCCTGCCTGACTGGCACTCGTCACCTTGGGGACGTTGTACCTCAGCTGGGTGTTGGTGACTGCTGGGAGTCTCCTCCCCTCGGTAATGAGGGCTCTCTGGCGTCAGGCCTTAACTCCTGGGCTCCCAAAATTTTTTGATGTGCGCCCTGTGGTGCGAGTACACTACTGCAAGGTTCCCAACCCCATGGGAATGTGGGCCTTCTGCTCTGAGTTCCCAATGCCTGGGTTGCTCACAGTTTCATGATGAGGGCCCTCTGCTGTGAGTTCACTGTGGCCTGGATCCCATAGCCATGGTGATCTGGGCTGCCTGCTGGGAAGCTCCAACTGCTGTATTCCTCACCTTTTTTATACAATGGGCCATGTGTTTTATGGTTAAACCTGCCTGCCTCACATCGAGACCCATGGTGATGTGGGACCTCTGGTTTGAGGCCACATATTCTGGGTACCTCAACTTCGATTTTGTGGCCTCATGGGTGTGAGGACATTCCTACCTGGTTCCCATCCCCTTGGTGATGTGGGCCCTCTGGTGAGAGTCTGATCCTGGCTGGGTACCTTAAACTTCTATGAGGTGTGCCCTCTTATGTGAGGTCAATCCTGCCTGACTGCCTCATGTCGCCTTGGCGATGTGGGGACTCTGTTGGCCCCTGGAGCATGCTGGGAGCATCCTACCCTCGTTAATGAGGGCTCTGGATAAAACGCATATGTCCTTTTTGGCCAAGTACATCATTGTCGACGTTCTGCCTCTTTTCCTATGCTTTAAGTGCAATTCCAGTCTATCCCCTTAAATTGTTTTCCTGAAATTCTGCCCCGCTTTCAAGTCCTCTTCGCAGGCTTACTTCAATATAATTTTGGACAATAGCTGTCATTTATAACTCTGCAGGTTTGTGAATTACAGAGCCCTTGAACTCCTTTCTTCAACTCACTATCTTGTGAGCTGGGCACAACACCACAGAATTTCTTCAAGACCTAATCTGGTTCCGGCAGGGCACGCTGAGCCTTTGGTTAATTCCTCTTCCTGGTGGGAAATGAGCGTTACATTTACCTGTGCAGACACCTACAGCTAGTCTATAATTGGTTCTCCCTATTCCTGTTCATCTTGCGCAGAAATTGCAAGCTGTGCCAAACAGGAGGTTAAAGGCACTGACTCTCCAAGTGGGGAGAGTGTTAGTAAAGCGTCTGGAATGGTGAACACGAATACCAGGGGACGAAAACTGAGATGCATTTAAAAACGTTTCCCAATCACACGGTGGACCATACTCTGTGTTTCCCATGCATGTTTTACCTGAAGGAAGAATCCCTTGAACCTGGAGAGTTGGGACTCTTGGAATGGGTACCATGCAGTATGACTTCAAATGGTCTGCATTTGCTCACCGAAACTCACCAATGCTATCAGCCCGAAGTGTCCAGCCTTATGTCTCACCCAACTCTGGTTGTAGATGTGGTAAATCCAGGTTGCATCACAAGCCCTGAGTGAATTATTTAAGAATTGCTCTCTATTTCACTGTCATTGTGTTTTGTTATTGAAATTTATTTTGATAATGGGTTTTATCGGATTTTCACTGCTGCATTTATGCTGCTGTACACACACTTGATTCTCTTACGGAGACATATAAATTCATGGGTTTTAAGATTCTTCCCAGTCAGGTGTATTCCTAAGCGTTGAATATGTCGTGCTAAGTCCATCTCCTTGAGCAAAGATTAGGTCTTGTCTATAACATATTTGGCTTACGGAACGGTATCTGTGCTAATTTTAATCTCTGGCTTTATGCAGCACCGCAACTCACCTTTCCCCATAAGCAAGCACAAGTTGGTTTTCTAAAGTTGAGACCCTGTTCTCTATTGCAATTCAGTTCATGTGTAGTCAAGTTTATATCCCATGTATTAGTGATATCTTATGATGTTTCTTTTTCTGTGTGACTTATTTCATGTAGAATCACCGTACCTGAATCCACTCAGTATGCGGCTACGGCCTGATGACATAGATTTCATTGCTGAGTGATATTCCATTGTACGTACGTACCACAACTTCTTTATCCATTTTTCGCTTTCTGGGATATTTAACTTGTACCATAGACAAGGTTCTTGTAGAAAGAGCCGTCCCAAACCTTGGGGTGGCTGTGTGTTTTTCATTTTAATTTCCCTAAGCTATAGGACCATAAGTTTAAGTGCCATAGGCTGTGTTGCTTCGTTTCTTACGTGTTTCAGGAAACACCATACACTTCTCCAGAGTGGCTGTTGGCAATTTACATCCCGACCATCAGCATAACAAGGCTCCCTGTTCTCAATGGCCTGTCCTGCCTTTCTGGATATTACACTTTTTCCAGATGGCTCTTTTGACCGGGGGGCAGTGAGACTTCATTGAAATGCAAATTTCCTTTACACGCTTGCTTGGTTGGCCAAAGAGGGTGTATGCGTTTTTTCCTGAATATATTCAGGAAAAAACGCATACGCCCTTTTTGGCCAAGTGCATCATTGTCGACGTTCTGCCTCTTTTCCTATGCTTTAAATGAAATTGCGCTCTACGCCCTGAAATCCTTTTCCTGAAATTCTGCCCCGCTTTCAAGTCCTCTTCACAGACTTACTTCAGTATATTTTTGGACGATAACTGTGATTTATAACTCTGCAGGTTTGCGAATTACAGTGCCCCCGAGCACCTTTCTTCAACTCGCTTTCTTGCAGCTGGCTGAAAATCTGGAGGATTGCTTCAGGTGCTACTCTGGCTCTGACATGGCATGTTGAGCCTTTGGTTAATTCCTCTTCCTGGTGTGAAATGAGCATTACATTTGCCCGAGCAGGCACCTTCGGCTAGTCTATGATTGGTTCTCCCTATTACTGTTCATCTTGCACAGAAATTTCGAACTCTGCCAAACAGGAGGTTAAAGACACTGACTCTCCAAGTGGGGAGAGTGTTAGTCAAGCATCTGGAATAGTTAACACAAGTACCAGGGGATAAAAACTGAGATGCGTTTAAAAACATTTCCCAGTCATACTGTGGACCATACTCTGGTTTTCTCATTCATGTTTTAGCTGAAGGAAGTATCCCTTGAACCTGGAGTGTTGGGATCCATGGAATGGGTACTATGCAGTATGACTACAAAGGGTCTGCATTTGCGCACCGAACGTCACCAATGCTCTCAGCCCGAAGTGTCCAGCCTTATGTCTCACCCAGCTCTGGGTGTAGATGTGGTAAATGCAGGTTGCATGAGAAGCCCTGAGTGAATTATTTAAGGATTGCTCTCTACTGCACTGTCATTGTGTTTGTTTTTGAAATTTATTTTGATAATGAGATTTTTCGGATTTTCACTGCTGAGGTTATGCCGCTGTACACACGATTGATTCTCTTACAGAGACATATAAATCCATGTGATTTAAGAATTTTCCTAGTCAGGTATATTCCTAGGCGTTGAATATGGGGTGTTGAGTCCATTTCGTTGAGCAAGGAATAGGTCTTCTCTATTACATATTTGGGTTTTAGAACGGTATCTGTGCTAATTTCAATCTCTGGTTTTATGCAGAACCCCAACTCACCTTTCCCATTAAGCAAGCATAACTTGGTCTTCTTAATTTGAGACCCTCTTCTCTTTTGTAATTCAGTTCCTGTATAGCCAAGTTTACATTCCCTGTATTAGTGACATCTTATGATGTTTCTCTTTCTGTGTGACTTATTTCACGTATTAACATCGTACCTGAATCCAGTCATTATGCCGCGACGGGCCTGATGACATAGATTTCTTTGCTGGGTGATATTCCATTGTACGTACGTACCTCAATTTCTTTGTCTATTTTTCGCCTTTTGGCATATATAAGTTGTAGCGTAGACGAGGTTCTTGGAAACAGAGCCGTCCAAAACTTTGGGGTGGATGTGTGTTTTTGATCTTAATTTTCCTAACCTATAGGACAATAAGTGGAAGTGTGTTGGCTATGTTGCTTTGTTTTTTAGGTATACAGGAAACACCATATATTTCTCCAGAGTGTCTGTTGGCAATTTATATCACACCCATCATCATAACAAGGCTCCCTGTTCTCCATGCCCTGTCCTGCCTTTCTGGATTTTACTCTTTTTCAAGATGGCCCTTTTGAACGGGGGGCAGTGAGACTTCATTGTAGTGCAGATTTCCTTTACATGCTTGCTTGGTTGGCCATAAAGAGCCTATGCATTTTTTCCTGAATATATTCAGGAAAAAACGCATACGCCCTTTTTGGCCAAGTGCATCATTGTCAACGTTCTGCCTCTTTTCCTATGGTTTCAGGGCAATTCCAGTCTACCCCCTGCAATCGTTTTCCTGAAATTCTGCCTCGCTTTCAAGTCCCCTTCGCAGGCTTACTTCAATATATTTTTGGAGGATAGCTGTCATTTATAACTCTGCAGGTTTGTGAATTACAGTGTCCCTGAGCTCCTTTCTTCAACTCGCTTTCTTGTGAGCGGGCACAAAATCGCAGGATTGCTTCAGGCCCTAATCTGTTTCTGGCAGGGAACGCTGAGATTTTGTTTAATTTCTCTTCCTGGTGAGAAATGAACATTACATTTGCCCGTGCAGACACCTACAGCTAGTCTCTCATTGGTTCTCCCTATTCCTGTTCATCTTGCGCAGAAATTGCAAACTGTGCCAAACAGGAGGTTAAAGGCACTGACTCTCCATGTGGGGAGAGTGTTGGTAAAGCGTCTGGAATGGTGAACCCGAGGACCAGGATACCAAAACTGAGATGCATTTTAAATCCTTTCCCAATCACACGGTGGACCATACTCTGGGTTTCCCATGCACGTTTTAGGTGAAGGAAGAATCCCTTGAACCTGGAGAGTTGGGACCCATGGAATGGGTACCATGCAGTATGACTTCAAGGGGTCTCCATTGGCTCACCGAAACTCACCAATGCTATCAGCCTGAAGTGTCCAGCCTTATGTTTCAACCAGCTCTGGGTGTAGATGTGGTAAATCCCAGTTGCATCACATGCCCTGAGTGAATTGTTTAAGAATTGCTCTCAATTTCACTGTCATTGTGTTTTGTTTTTGAAATTTATTTTGATAATGGGATTTATCGGATTTTCACTGCTGCGTTTATGCCGCTGTACACACGCTTGATTCTCTTATGGAGACATATAAATCCATGGGTTTTAACATTCTTCCTAGTCAGGTATATTCCTAGGCGTTGAATATGTGGTGTTGAGTCCATTTCTTTCAACAAGGAGTAGGTCTTGTCTATTACATATTTGACTTATGGAACGGTATCTGTGCTAATTTCAATCTCTGGTTTTATGCAGCACCCCAACTCACCTTTCCCCTTAAGGAAGCATAAGTTGGTTTTCTTAATTTGAAACCCTCTTCTCTTTTGTAATTCAGTTCATATGTAGCCATGTTAACATTCCATGTATTAGTAATATCTTATGTCTTTTTCTTTTTGAATTATATGACATCGAATGATCACACGTAACTCCTCTGGAGTTGTTACAACTGGCCGTATTTCATTGATTTCCAGGCTGAGTAATATTCCACTCTACATAAGCACCACATCTCTATCCATTTTTTCTCTGCAGAAACATTTAAGTTATATCCTAGTCGAGGATCTTTTAAACAGAGAGGTGGTAAACATTGGGGTGCCTGTGTCCTCTCGATTTTTGTTTTTCCCAAGATATACTTCCATGAGTGCAAGTGCCCTGTGCTCGGTAGCTCATTTTTTAGATGCTTTAGTAAACACAATACACTTATCCAGAGTGACCGTTGGCAATATACATTTCAACTATAAGTCTCACAGGGCTCCCTTTTCTCCTTGCCCTGTCCTGCATTTCTGGTGTTTACACTTTATGAGGACGGCTCTTCTGACTGATGCAAAGGGATATATTTTGTAGTATTGATTTCCAGTGCCCACTTGTTTGGTTGGCTAAAAAAGTGTATGCCCTTTTCTTGAATATATACAGAAAAAGACACATACACCCTTTTTGGCCAACTGCAATGTTGGCAATGTTCAACCCCTTTTCTTGTGCTTAATGGCGAGTCCTTTCTACCTCTTCCAATCCCTTTCCTGCCATTCTCCGTTGCTTACAAGTCCTTTTCTCTGACTTTCCTCAAAACATTTTTCAGTGATAGATATTTTCAACTCTGCAGTTTCATGAATTTTAGTGCCCCTGAGTTCCATTTTCCAACTTGTGTTTATGGGAACAGGCCACAAAGCATCAGGCTTCCTCAAGCCCTATTCTGTTTCCATGGGCAACCCTAGCATTTGGTCAATTCGTCTTCCTGATTGGAAATTAGAGTGACATGTGCCTGTCCGAAAACCTAGGACTTGTCTCTCATTGTTCCTCCTCCTTCCGCTTCATCCTCTGGACAAATTCCAAACTGTATGCAACAGGATGTTGACAGTGCTGACATCTCCAAGTGGGGAGACTGTTAGTAAAGACGCTGGAGTGGTGAACCCTAGCACCAAGAGATGAGGAGATGAGATGCCTTTTCCAAACTTTTCCCGATCAGACGGTATACCATCCTCTGGGTGTGACAGGCATGTTTTAGGTGTAGGAAGGGTCCCATTCATGTGAGGAGAACACCAGGGGATTTTCAATATCAGTGTCTCTCCGCAACCCAAACTGGGGGATTTTTTAAGCTACGGCTACACATATGTTCATTAAGGGCCTTGGGAAGTAGGCAGAGTCCAAACTTTAGATGATTGAAGTCTTCAGGGTCAGAAGCACTCACCACTGTCTTCCCTTAGGTTCCATTTTTACTGTCATTGATGGATAATGTCAATAAATATATCTATTCTTTTTCCGATCATTTCCCCTTATAGGTTATTGCAAAATATTGAGTGTAGTTCCCTGTGCTATACAGTAGTTCCTTGCTGATGATTTCATACATAGCAGTGTGTATGTGTTAATCCCAAAATGTTAATTTATCCCTCCTCCTACCATTTCCCTTTGATAATAATAAATTATAAGATTTTATGCTTCTCAGAAATGGGGGAGCTGAAAGAGAGGTATCATTTTCAATGCAAAAGCATTTAAAACAAGATTGAAGCTTTAACCAAGATTATTAGATGTACATCCTTGGAAAGAAATCACTTTGTTTCTCTAATATTGACCTGACAAAGAAGACAGACCTTTTCACTGAACTTGCTTATAAGAAAGTGATGGAAATATCAAATGGAAGTGTTAGAAACATCTTATTTTACCCGAGCCTTATACACTGTTCTATGTTAATTACAGTTTGGCTCACACATCTGTTCATTGAAGTTACAATGTTCTCAATTTCTGTTACTGATCCTCCAGAGTGGACGCCAACAAGTGTCCCCCTGCCCAGTGTCATTGGAGCCAATAGATCGAGACTGAGTTTGGTTCAAAAGCAAAGGAAACTTTATATTTTGATCAGAGAATGGAGAGGTGCTACCCTGTGGGCTGTGGGCTGGGCTGCTGTGTAGAGATCCTGTCAGAGTCACTGGGAGGGAGGGGGCTGAGCTCTCGAGGGCCTGGTTGGCTGCAGCTCAGGCTCTATGTCACGGAGTCTGAACTGGGCCCCAGGAGCTGAAGTGTCATCGAGCCATTCTGCTCTAGGAAATCTGGTCTGAAATGCCGGGTGTGGAACCTCTGTATGCGGGACCCTAGGAGCACCTGAAATTAGACAAAGCACAAAGGATAAAAAAGGTTAGACTTTATTTTATTGCCCAGATTCTATTTTTATCTCCCAGGCATTTTTAAGGGGCTTTGCCTGGGACAAACTCCTCTTCTTCCTTTTGTCCCTTTCCTCATTCTTGGAGTGCTGCGGGTGCAGACCCTTCTTCTGTAACTGCTGAGTGCTGAGTTAGGAGGCCTCATACCCGTGGGTGAGGGTCAGAACTTCTCCCCAGCAGCCTCCAGGTGACGTTGATTGTCCTCAGGCCTCCTGCCTCCCTGCTCGTCCGCCTGAGCACCAGTATTGGAAGTGTTATAGATTCTAATGACCTTTAAGGGTCCAGAAAGGAGATGTGCAGTGGCGCTCTGAGGTCCAGTTTCACCCTGCCCCACATTTGTTCAGCCACCTTAGGCTGACCGTTTCTGCCAGCCTAGATGCTCTGACTGACCGTTTCTGCCAGCCTAGATGCTCTGACCAACAGTCTGCGCTTTCTTCCATTAGGCCCCTGAATTAACGTAAAAACAGCACCAGGTGTCAGGACCCTGCCCGCTCAGCTCCCAGACAGTCCAGGGTTAGTGGTGATGAAGGATCATGATGGTCACTGAGTCAAGAGCCTTTGGAAGTAAACAGGAGTCCAGCCGGTTTTTTTGGCCACCATAATCAGGGTGTCTGTAGGCTTTTCTATGGTGACAGCATGATATACGGTTCCCCCGCCAAGATTATTAGCTCCCCTCTGGGTACAGTAAGTACTGCAAGCAGTAGTCTACTCTTTTGGGACACACTCTTGTTGTTTTATGAGAGAAACTCCAGGTCAAGTGATGGTCACACGGGCCGTCATGGTGCCCCATTGCCCCCGGTTATCTCTCTGGAGGTTGGAGTTGGAGGGCCTCCTCAATCGAGGTCAGTGTGCCCACGGAGCAAACCCTGCAACTTCAGGGCATGGTTGGGGGTTAGGATCACCACGTGGGGTCCGTTTCCCTTAGAAGGGAGGTGGCCTTTTGGGCTGCTGATTTCCAGGTTTTCAGATACCACCAGTATCTTGGCCAGATGTGGCAGTGGGCCAAGCCCCTTGGTGACCATAGTTTATCCTACCTGGATGGCATTCTTGCATTGTTCCATTTCAAGTTGTCCCAGTTTTTGCACTACTGCTCCAATGGCGATTCACCTTTCACCAGGAATGTAAAGGTCAAAGGGTTTAGCTAAATTAGGGAGTTCCAGGGCTAGGGTCTGAATTGACTGCTCTTTCCATTCTTGAAAGGCCACTTCTGGATTCTATTCAAAAGGATCATCATCTTTTCCTTTCAGTGTTTCATATAGAGGCCCAGCTAGTAGAGTGTAGTTAGGGATCCAGAGGCAGGAAACCCTGGCTTCCCCAGGAACCCCTAAGCTGTCTTCTAGTTTCAGAAAGGGGTAAGGCTGTAAATTGTTTCTTCCCTTCCCTGGGATGGGCTTCTCCGACCTTCTGTGAGAATGAAGCCCAGGCAGGTCACCGTAGTCTGTGATATTTGAGCTTTTTCGTGGACAACTTCTATCCTTTATTGGCTTGGTAGTTCTGAGGTCTCCTTAGTAGGGCTGGCGATCAGAATGTCGTCTGAATATTGAAGGAGTGTTTCCTTTTCCAGAGGTAGAACTTTTAGGTCTTTAGCTGAGCTTTCCCCAAAGATGGTGTGGGAATTTTTGAACCCTTGGGGCAAGACAGCCCGGAAGTATTGTTTTAGTTGTATGTTGAGTCCTGTCACTCACAAGCCAAAATTTCTTGTGACTCTGGGACTAATGGAATACAAAAGAAGGCATCATTGAAGACTAATACAGAATACCAAGTCCTGGTGGTTGGTAGAATGACCAGCAGGGTGTAGTATTTAGGAACTACTGGAGGTATATCCTCAGTGGCTTCACTGACTGTCCTGACATCCTTTACCAGGACTCCAGCAGCCCATGGGGCTCTCGAGGTCAGGCCAATCCCAGGATATGGAGCTCACCTGGGCAGGTACCCTACCCCCACCCCAGCCCACGGGGCTCTCGTGTTCAGGCCCCTCCCATGATATGGGATTCCCTGGGCAGGTCCTCTGCAGTCCATGGGGCTCCCGTGGTCAGGCCCTTCCCAAGATACAGAGCTACCCTTGCAGGTACCTTGGCAGGGCTGGGCACACAGGAACCGTGCACATAGCCCTCATTGCAGAGCACTCCCAGCTCACCTGTCGCTCAGATCTGACACAGAGCACCTCAGAGCAGGACTTGAACTAACAAACAGCAGCTCTGACAGGTCTGTGACCCTGGGCATCACTCTGTGCGGCCTCCTCCACCTGGTCTTCCAGAGACTTCCACTGCACCCGGGGCACCAGGCCTCTGTCTCCAACCACCACCCACCCCTCCTCTCCCTGACTCCTGGGTTCCTCTCATTAGGAGAGGGTTTCCTTGAAGTTGTCTCCCACTCATGGGCCAGATAATATAATTAGAAAACAAGCCAGAGCTGCAGCCCCTTGTCTATCCTGACTCTCAGGAGCCGACACCTGTTCCTTGGAGCTGGCCGATTCAGCAAGTTCCATTTTCTGCAACTGTGAGCCCCTGAGTGGTGATTATTGGCTGGCCTGGGAAGTCTGACCGTGCCGGCCAGCCCTCCCCAGGTGTGCCTGTGTTGAGATCAATATAAACACCGCTCCAGGCAGCAAGAGCCCCTGCAGCTGTGCCTGACGCCATTTTCTCTGCCCTGTCAGCAGTCTCGGGGCTGGGCTGGTGGGAGGGAGTGAGAGGCCACGGCTTTGTGGGTGTCCCAGTGTGAGTGGGGCTCTGCTGGACTTTCTGCAGCAGTTGCCAAGATGCTACCTGCTAAAGAAGAGGATGTGTCACCCACACCTGCCACTGGAATTTCTCCTGGGCACAGGTGAGGAAGGAAGAAAGCAGTGGGGGCCGGGACAGCAGGGGTATCTCAGGCAGGGAAATGGAGAGCTTCCAGAAGAGCACCCAGGGCCAGGACCATCCTGGCTGGCCTGCAGGCACCAAGTCGGCTGGCATGCTGTCCCTCATGTGTCTCCATGGCCCTTCCTCTAGGTTTTCAAGTCCTTGTACATATTCAGGTGTTTAGCCTTGGAAGGGTGGGAACATTTCAGCAGTAGCTGGCCTGGGGCTCGGCCCACGTTTACTCACAGATACCTCGGCACGGTCCCCCAGCTTTGCAGTGAGGACGCTTGTTGCGAGGAGCATGCTGGCTGAATGGGAGATGATTCCCCACCACTGACCAACTTCAGAATTGTTTGCAATTGGAGCAAGTGCCCTGAAACGGTTTTCCTCTGTGTAACTGGTGGGTTCTGTTCTTTTTTATCTTTTTTTCGTTTTTGGTTCAAGGTAGATTTTATTCCTCTTTTGTGTATTTACAGATATAAGCATGGAAATAATTTATTCCTATAAATACATGTATGTGAAGGAAAGAATATTTTTTCTGTTTTATTTTTTAAATTTTATTTTTTTATTTTGAATTTAATTTTATATTTTTATACAGCAGGTTGTTTTTGGTTATCTACTTTATACATATAAATGTATACATACCAATCCCAATATCTCAACTCCTCCCACCACCATCCCCAACAGCTTTCCCCCCTTGTTGTCCATACGTTTATTGTATACATGTGTTGATCTATTTCTGCCTTGCAAAACGGTTCATCTGTACAATTTTTCTAGGTTCCACGTATATGCATTAATATACAAGATTTGTTTTTCTCTTTCTGACTTACTTCACTCTGTATGACAGTCTCCAGATCCATCAACGTCTCTACAAATGTCCCAATTTCATTCCTTTTTATGGCTTAGTATCATTCCATTTTATATATGTACCACATCTTTATGCATTCGTCTGTCTGTGGGCATTTAGGTTGCTTCCATTACCTGGATAGTGTAAATAGTGATGCAATGAACATTGTGGTGAATGTCTCTTTTTGATTTATGGTTTTGTCTGGGTATATGCCCAGTAGAGGGATTGCTGTATCATATGGTAATTCTATTCTTAGTTTTATAAGAAACTCCATAATGTTCTGCACAGTGACTGTATCAATTTACGTTCCCAACAATAGTGGAAGAGGATTCCTTATCTCCACACCGTTTCCAGCATTTGTTGTTTGTAGATTTTCTGATGATGCCCATTCTAATAGGTGTGAGGTGATACACCATGGATGAGTCTATTTCGTTGAGCAAAGAGTAGGTCTTGTTTATTACGTATTTGGCTTATGGAATGGTATGTGTGCTAATTTCAATCTGTTTTTATACAGAAGCCCAACTCAACTTTCCCCTTAAGCAAGCATAAGGTTTTTATCTAAATGTGAGACTCTGTTCGGTTTTGTAATTCAGTTTATGTGTAGCCAAGTTTACACTCCCTCTATTAGTGATATCTTATGATAATTATCTTTCTTTGTGTGACATATTTCTCTTAGAATCATCATAATTAAATCCACTCAATTTGCTGCTACAGGCCTGATGACATTGATTTCACTGCTGAGTGATATTCCATTGTACATAAGTAGCACAACTTCTTTATGCATTTTTTTCTTTCTGGGATATTTAATTTGTACTGGACTCGAGGTTCTTGTAAACACAGCAGCCCTAAATTTTGTGTTGGCTGTGCCTTGTTGATTTTAATTTTCCTAAGCTATAGGGCCAAAAGTGGAAGTGCCCTAGGCTCTGTAGCTTTGTTTTTTAGATGTTTCAGGATACACCATGAACATCTCCAGAGTGTCTGTTGGCAATTTACATCCCACCCATCAGCATAACACGGCTCCCTGTTCTCCGTGACCTGTCCTGTGTTTCTGGTTTTTACACTTTATTCAGATGGCCTTTTTGAAGAATGGGAAATGTGACTTCATTGTAGTGTGGATTTCCATTGCTGGAGTGCTTGGTTGGCCAAAATGTTCATATGCGTTTTTTCCTGAATATATTCAGGAAAAATGTATATGCACTTTTTGTCCATGTGCATCACTGTCAAAGATCTGCCGCTTTTCATATGCTTTAAATGCAATTCCAATCTACCTCTTGAAATATGATTCCTGCAATTCTGCCTCGGTTTCAAGTCCTCTTTGCAGACTTACTTCGATATATTTTTGCCAATAGCTGTCATTTATCTCTGCAGGTTTGTGAATTACAGTGCCCCTGAGCTCCTTTCTTAACTCGCTTCCTTGTAAGCTGGCCACAAAACTGCAGGTTTCCTTCAGGCCGTAATCAGGGTCCGGCACGGCACTCTGAGCCTTTGGTTAATTCCTCTTCCTGGTGGGAAATTAGAGTTAAATGTGCCCCTCCAGACACCTGCCTCACTCCCAGCCACATGGTGATGTGTGTCCTCAGGTTTGAGGCCATATGTGATGGGTTCCTCATCTTTTGATGATGTGGCCCCACTGGTGTGTGGACACTCCTGCCTGGTTCCCATCCCCTTGGTGATGTGGGCCCTCTGGTGAGACTATGATCCTGGTTGGGTTCCTCACACATCCGTGAGGTGAGCCCTCTTCTCTGAGGTCACTCCTGCCTGGCTGGCACAACCCGCCTTGCTGACTTCGGCACCCTGGTGGCAGTTGGAGCCTGCTGGGAGCCTCCTTCCCGCGGTGATGAGGCCCTCTGGTGTCAGGCCCTAACGGCGGGGTTCCCACATTTTCTGATACGTGCTAAGTGGTGCGAGGGCACTCCTGCCAGGTTCCCATCCTCATGAGCGTGTGGGCCTTCTGTTCTGAGGTCCTAACAGCTGGGTTGCTCACATTTTCATGATGTGGGCCCTCTGCTGTGAGGTCAATCCTGCCTGGCTGGCGCACGTCGCCTTGGCCACGTGGACCCTCTGGTGGCAGTTGGAGCGTGCTGGGGCCTCCTCCCCTCAGTGATGAGGGCCTTCTGGTGTCAGGCCCTAAGTGCTGGGCTCCACACATTTTCTGATGTGTGCCCAGTGGTGCGAGTCACTCCTGCCAGGTTCCCATCCCCATGGGCATGTGGGACTTCTGTTTTGTGGTCCCAACTGCTGGGTTGCTCACAGTTTCATGATGTGGGCCTTTTGCTGTGTGTTCACTCTGGCCTGTATCCCATAGTGTCAGTGCTCTGGGCCTCCCGCTTGGAGTTTCCAACTTCTCGATTCCTCACCTTTTTTATTCTATGGGCCCTCGGTTGTGCGTCTCCTCCTGCATGCCTCACTCCCAGCCCGTTCGTGATGTGTGTCCCCTTGTTTGAGGCCGCATGTGCTGTGTTCTTCACCTTTCTATAATGTGGCCACACTGGTGTGAGGACACTCTTGCCTGGTTCCCATTCCATTGGTGATGTTGGCCCAACTGGTGTTAGGACAGTCTTGCCTGTTTCCCATAACCTTGGTGATATTGGCCCTCTGGTGAGAGTCTGATCCTGGTTAGGTTCCTCACCCTTCTGTGAGGTGGGCCCTCTGCTCAGAGGTCACTCCTGCCTGGCTGGCACACCCCGCCTTGGCAACGTCGGCCATATGGTGGCAGTTGGAGCCTGCTGGGAGCCTCCTCCCCTCGGTGATGAGGGCCCTCTGGCCTCAGGCCCTGACTGCTGGGTTCCCACATTTTCTGATTCGTGCTAAGTGGTGCAAGGACACTCCTGCCAGGTTCCCATCCCCATGGGGATGTGAGTCTTCTGCTCTGAGGTCCCAACGGCTGTGTTGCTCACAGTTTCATGATGAGGGCCCTCTGGTGTGAGTTCACTCCAGCCTAGATCTCATAGCCTCGCTGCTCCTGGCTGCCTGCCGGAGGTTCCAACTGTGGGATTCCTCACCTTTTTTATTCTATGTTCCCTCTGTTTTGAGGATACTCCGGCCTGCCTCACTCCCAGCCCCTTGGTGATGTGTGTCCTCAGGTTTGAGGCCACGTGTGCTGGGTCCCTCAAATTATGGTGATGTAGCCCCACTGGTGTGAGGACACTCCTGCCTGGTTCCCATTCCCTTCGTGATGTTGGCCCTCTGGTGACAGTCTGATCCTTGTTGGGTTCCTCACACTTCTGTGAGGTGGGCTTTCTGCTCTGAGGTCACTCCTGCCTGGCTGGCACACCCCGCCTTGGTGACATCGGCCTTATGGTGGCAGTTGGAGCCTGCTGGGAGCCTCCTCCCCTCGGTGATGAGGGTCCTCTGGCCTCAGGTCCTAACTGCTGGGTTCCCACATTTTCTGATTCGTGGAAGTGGGCCGAGGACACTCCTGTCAGGTTCCCATCCCCATAGGGATGTGGGCCTTCTTCTCTGAGGTCCCATCCGCCGGGTTGCTCACAGTTTCATGATGTGGGACCTCTGCTGTGAGTTCGCTGTGGCCTGGATCCCATAGACTCTGTGCTCTGGGCGGCCTACTGGCCGGTTCCAACTGCTGGATTCCTCACAACTTTTATTCTGTGGGCTCTGTTTTGTGAGGATACTCCTGCTTGCCTCACTCCTAGCCCCTTGGAGATGTGGGTCCCCTGTTTTAGGCCACATGTTCTGGGTTCCTCACCTTTCTATAATGTGGCCACACTGGTGTGAGGACCCTCCTGCCTGGTTCCGATCCCCTTGGTGATGTGGGCCCTCTGGTGAGAGTCTTATCCTGGCTGGTTTCCTCACCCTTCTGTGAGGTAGGCCCTCTGTGGTGAGGTCACTCCTGCCTGGCTGTCACACATCACCTTGGTGACGTGGGCCCTCAGTTGGGAGTTGGTGTCTGCTGCGAGTCTCCGTCCCTCGGTAATGAGGGCCCTCTTGCGTCAGACCCTAACTCCTGGGCTCCCAAAATTTGCAGATGTGCGACCTGTGGTGCGAGTACACTCCTGTCAGGTTCCCAACCCCATGGGAATTTGGGCCTTCTGCTCTGAGGTCCCAACGGCTGGGGTGCTCACAGTTTCATGATGAGGGCCCTCTGATGTGCGTTCATTCCGGCCTAGATCCCATAGGCTTGCTGCTCCTGGGCGCCTGCTGGGAGGTTCCAACTGCGGGATTCCTCACCTTTTTTATTCTATGGGCCCTCTGTTTTGAGGCTCCTCCTGCCTGCCTCAATCCCAGCCCCGTTGTGATGTGTGTCCTCTGGTGTGAGGCCACGTGTGCTGGGTCCCTCACCTTTCGATGATGTGGCCCCAATGGTGTGAGGACACTCGTGCCTGTTTCCCAGCCCCTTGGTGATGTGGCCCCTCTGGTGAGAGTCTGATCCTGGCTGGGTTCCTTACCGTTCTGTGAGGTGGGCCCTGTGCTCTGAGGTAACTCCTGCCTGGCTTGCTCCCATTGCCTTGGTGACGTCGGCCCTCTGGTGGCAGTTGGATCCTTTTGGAGACTCCTATCCTCGGTGATGAGGTCCCTCTGGCGTCAGGCTCTAACTGCTGGGCTCCCCAGGTTTTCTGATGTGAGCCCAGTGATGCCAGGACACTCGTGAGATGTTCCCATCCCCATGGCGATATGGGCCTTCTGCTCTGAGGTTCCAACGACTGGGTTGCTCACAGTTTCCTGATGTTAGCTCTGTGGTGTTAGTTCACTCATTCCTAGATCCCATAGCCTCGGTACTCTGGGCCGCCTGCTGGGAAGTTCCAACTGCTGGGTTCCTCACCTTTTTTATTCTTTGGGCCCTGTGTTGGGAGGTTCCTCCTGCCTGTGTCACTCCCAGCCCCTTGGTGATGTAGGTCCTCTGGTTTGTGGCCACATGTGCCAGTTTCCTCATCTTTTAGTGATGTGGCCCCACTGGTGTGAGGACACTCGTGCCTGGTTCCCGTCCCCTTGGTGATATGGGCCCTCTGGTGAGAGTCTGATCCTGGTTGGGTTCCTCACAATTCTTTGAGGTGGGCCGTCTGCTGTGAGGTCACTCCTGCCTGGCTGGCATACCCCGCCTTGGCGACGTGGGCCCTCTTGTGGTAGTTGGAACATGCTGGGAGCCTCCTCCCCTCAGTGATGAGGGCCCTCTGGCGTCAGGCCCTAACTGCTGGGTACCCACATTTTCTGATATGTGCTAAGTGATGCGAGGACACTCCTGTCATGCTCCCAACACCTTGGGGATGTGGACCTTCTGCTCTGAGGTCCAAATGGCTGGGTTGCTCGCAGTTTCATGATGTGGACCCTCTGCTGTGAGTTTACTGCGGCCTGAATCACATAGACTTGGTGCTCTTGGCCGCCTGCTGGAAGGCTCCCATTGCTGGATTCCTCAGCTTTTTTATTCTATGGGCCCTGTGTTGTGAGGCTACTCCTGCCTGCCTCATTCCGAGCCCCTTGGAGATGTGGGTCTTCTGGTTTAGGCCACATGTGCTGGGTTCCTCACCTTTCTATGATGTGGCCACACTGGTGTGAAGACTCTCCTGCCTGGTTCTGATCACCTTGGTGATGTGGGCCCTCTGGTGAGAGTCTTATCCTGGCTGTGTTCCTCACCCTTCTGTGAGGTAGGCCCTCTGCGGTGAGGTCACTCCTACCTGGCTGTCACATGTCACCTTGGCGACGTGGGCCCTCAGTTGGGTGTTGGTGCCTGATTGGAGTCTCCTCCCCTTGGTAATGAGGGCCCTCTGGCGTCAGGCCCTAACTCCTGGGCTCCCTAAATTCTCTGATGTGTGCCCTGTGGTGCGAGTACACTTCTGACAGGTTCCCAACCCCATGGGAATGTGGGCCTTCTGCTCTGAGATCCCAACGCCTAGGTTGCTCACAGTTTCATGATGACGGCCCTCTGGTGTGAGATCACTCCGGCCTGGATCCCATAGTCTCGCTGCTCCTGGCCGCCTGCTGGGAGGTTCTAACTGCGGGATTCCTCACCTTTTTAATTCTATGGTCCCTCTGTTTTGAGGCTCCTCCTGCCTGCCTCAATCCCAGCTCCCTTGTGATGTGTGTCCTCTGGTTTGAGGCCACGTGTGCTGGGTCCCTCACTTTTCGGTGATGTGGCCCCACTAGTGTGAGGACACTCCTGCCTGGTTCCCATTCCCTTGGTGATGTGGGCCCTCTGGTGAGAATCTGATCCTCTTTGGTTCTTCACACTTCTGTGAGGTTGACCCTCTGCTCTGAGATCACTCCTGCCTGGTTGTCGCACTCCGCATTGGCGACGTCGCCCCTCTGGTAGCAGTTGGAGCTGGCTGGGAGCCACCGACCCTCGGTGATGAGGGCCCTCTGGCATCAGGCACTAATTGCTGGGCTCCTCACATTTTTTCATGAGTACCCACTCTTGCGATGACACTCCTGCTTGTTTCCCTTCCCCATGGGGATGTGGGCCTTCTGCTCTGAGGTCACAACGGCTGGGTTGCTTACAGAATCACAATGAGGGCCCTCTGTTGTGAGTTCATGCCGGCCTGGATCTCATAGCCTCAGTGCTCTGGGCCGCCTGCTAGGAAGATCCAGCTGCTGGTTTCCACACATTTTGTATACAATGGGACATGTGTTGTGAGGTTAATCCTGCCTGCCTCACTCCGAAACCCATGGTGATGTGGGTCCTCTGATTTGAGGCCACATGTGCTGGGTACCTCAACTTTTGATGATGTGGCCCCACGGGTGTGAGGACACTCCTGCCTGGTTCCCATCACCTTGGTGATGTGGGCCCTCTGGGGAGGGTCTGATCCTGGCCTGGTTCCTTACCATTCTGTGCGGTGGGCCCTCTGATGTCAGGTCACTCCTGCCTGGCTAGCTTACATCGCCTTGGTGACGTGGGCCCTCTGTTGGCCACTGGAGCATGCTGGGAGCCTCCTACTCCCGTTAATGATGGCCCTGGAAAAAACGCATATGCCCTTTTTGGCCAAGTGCTTCATTGACGAGGTTCTGCCACTTCTCTTATGCTTTCAGAGCAATTCACGTCTACCTCCTGAAATCGGATTCCGGCAATTCAGCCCCACTTTCAAGTCCTCTTCACAGCCTTAATTCAATATATTTTTGTATGATTTCTGTCATTTATAAGTCTGCAGGTATGTGAATGACAGTGCCCCTGAGCTCCTTTTCTCAACTCGCTTTCTTGTGAGCTGGCCACAAAACCGCAGGATTGCTTCAGGCCCTAATCTTGTTCCAGCATGGCATGCTGAGCCTTTGGTTAATTCCTCTTCCTGTTGGGAAATGAGTGTTAAAATTGCCCGTGCATACTGGGCATATACCCTGAGAAAACCAAAATTCAAAAAGAGTCATGTACCAAAATGTTCATTGCAGCTCTATTTACAATAGCCTGGAGATGGAAAGAACCTAAGCGCCCATCATCGGACGAATGGATAAAGAAGATGTGGCACATATACACAATGGAATATTACTCAGCCTTAAGAAGAAATGAAACTGAGTTATTTGTAATGAGATGGATAGACCTAGAGTCTGTCATACAGAGTGAAGTAAGTCAGAAAGAAAAAGACAAATACCATATGCTAACACATATATATGGAATTTAAAGGAAAAAAATGTCATGAAGAACCTAGGGATAAGACAGGAATAGAGGCGCAGACCTACTGAAGAACGGAATTGAGGATATGGGGAAGGGGAAGGGTGAGTTTTGACAGGGCGAGAGAGAGTCATGGATATATACACACTAACAAACGTAGTAAGGTAGATAGCAAGGGGGAAGCAGCAACAAGGCACAGGGATATTAGCTCGGGGCGTTGGGACAGCCTGGAGGGGTGGGAGGGGGAGAGAGGGAGGGAGGGAGACACAAGAGGGAAGACACATGGGAGTATATGTATTTGTATAGCTGATTCACTTTGTTATAAAGCAAAACCTAACACACCATTGTAAAGCAATTATACCCCAATAAAGATGTTAAAATAAAAATTTGCCCGTGCACACACCTACAGATAGTCTCCCATTGGTTTTCCGTATTCCTGTTCATCTTGTGCAGAAATTGCAAACAGTGCCAAACAGGAGGTTAAAGGCACTGACTCTCCAAATGGGGAGAGTGTAAGAAAAGGATCTGGAATGGTGAACCTGAGTACCAGGGGACGAAAACTGACATGCATGTAAAAAGGTTTCCCAGTCACACGGTGGAGCATACTCTGGGTTTCCCATGCAAATTTTAGCTGAAGGAAGAATCCCTTGAACCTGGAGAGTTGGGAACCACGGAATGGGTACCAGGCAGTATGACATCAAAGGGTCTGCATTTGCTCACTGAACCTCACCAATGCAATCAGCCCAAAGTGTCCAGCCTTATCTCTCAGCAACCTCTGGGTGTAGATGTGGTAAATCCAGGTTGCATCACAAGCCCTGTGTGAGTTATTTAAGAATTGTTCTCTATTTCACTGTCATTGTGTTTTGTTTTTGAAATTTTTTTTGATACTGGGATTTATCCGATTTTCAATGCTGCGTTTCGGCCGCTGTACACACGCTTGATTCTCTTACAGAGACATATAAATCCATGGGTTTTAAGATTCTTCCTAGTCAGGTATATTCCTAGGCGTTGAATATGTGGTGTTGAGTCCATTTCGTTGAGCAAGGAGTAGGTCTTGTCTATTATATATTTGGCTTATGGAACGGTATCTGTGCTAATTTCAGTCTCTGGTTTTATGCAGCACCCCAACGCACCTTTCCCCATAAGCAAGCACAAGTTGGTTTTCTAAATTTGAGACCCTGTTCTGTTTTGTAATTCAGTTCATGTGTAGTCAAGTTTATATTCCGTGTATTAGTGATATCTTATGATGTTTCTTTTTCTGTGTGAATTATTTCACATAGAATCACCGTACCTGAATCATCTCACTATGCCACTACGGGCCTGATGACACAGATTTCATTGCTGAGTGGTATTCCATTGTACATATGTACCACAACATCTTAATCCATTGTATGCTCTCTGAGATATTTACCTGGTACTGTAAACGAGGTTCTTGTGAACAGAGAGATTCCAAACGTTGAGGTGGCTATGTGTTTTTGATTTTAATTTCCCTAAGCTGTAGGACCATAAGTGGAAGTGCCATAGGCTGTGTTGCTTTGTTTCTCATGTGTTTCAGGAAACACATAACACTTCTCCAGAATGGCTGTTGGCAATTTACATCATATGCATCAGCATAATAAGGATCAATGTTCTCCATTGCCTGTCCTCCGTTTCTAGATTTTACAATTTTTTTAAATGGCCCTTTTGCCCTGGGGGGCACTGAGACTTCATTGTAGTGCAGATTACTTTACAAGCTTGCTTGGTTGGTCAAAAAGGGCTTATGCGTTTTTTCCTGAATATACTCAGGAAAAACGCATACGCCCTTTTTGGCGAAGTGCATCATTGTCGACGTTCTGCCTCTTTTCCTATGCTTTCAGGACAATTCCAGTCTACCCCCTGCAATTGTTTTCCTGAAATTCTGCCCCGCTTTCAAGTCCCCTTCGCAGGCTTACTTCAATATATTTTTGGAGGATAGCTGTCATTTATAACTCTAGAGGTTTGTGAATTACAGTTACCCTGAGCTCCTTTGCTCAACTCGCTTTCTTGTGAGCTGGGCACAAAACTGCAGGATTGCTTCACGCCCTAATCTGTTTCCAGCAGGGCACGCTGAGCCTTTGGTTAATTCCTCTTCCTGGTGGGAAATGAGCGTTACATTTGCCCGTGCAGACACCTACAGCTAGTCCCTCATTGGTTCTCCCTATTCCTGTTCATCTTGCACAGAAATTGCAAGCTGTGCCAAACAGGAGGTTAAAGGCACTGACTCTCCAAGCGGGGAGAGTGTTAGTAAAGCATCTGGAATGGTGAACCCGAGGACCAGGATACGAAAACTGAGATGCATTTTAAATCGTTTCCCAATCACACGGTGGACCATACTGTGGGTTTCCCAAGCATGTTTTAGGTGGAGGAAGAATCTCTTGATCCTTGAGAGTTGGGACCCATGGAATAGGTACCATGCAGTATGACTTCAAAGGGTCTGCATTTGCTCACCGAAACTCACCAATGCTATCAGCCTGAAGTGTCCAGCCTTATGTCTCAACCAGCTCTGGGTGTAGATGTGGTCAATCCCGGTTGCATCACACGCCCTGAGTGAATTATTTAAGAATTGCTCTCTATTTCACTGTCTTTGTGTTTTGTTTTCGAAATTTATTTGGATAATGGGATCTATCGGATTTTCACTGCTGCGTTTCGGCCGCTGTACACACGCTTGATTCTCTTACGGAGACATATATACCCATAGGTTTTATGATTCTTCCTAGACAGGTATATTCCTAGGCGTTGAATATGTGGTGTTGGGCCCATTTCGTTGAGCAAGGTGTAGGTTTTGTCTATTACATATTTGGCTTATGGAAAGTTATCTGTGCTAAGTTCAGTCTCTGGTTTTATGCAGCATCCCAACCCACATTTCCCCATAAGCAAGCACTAGTTGGTTTTCTAAATTTGAGACCCTGTTCTGTTTTGTAATTCATTTCATGTGTAGTCAAGTTTACATTCCGTGTATTAGTGATATCTTATGATGTTTCTTTTTCTGTGTGACGTAGTTCACGTAGAATCACCGTACCTGCATCCACTCACTATGCCGCTACGGGCCTGATGACACAGATTTCATTGCTGAGTGATATTGCATTGTACATACTTGCCACAACATCTTTATCCATTTTTTGCTTTCAGGGATATTTACCTGATACTGTAGATGAGCTTCTTGTGAACACAGCCGTCCCAAATATTGGGGTGGCTGTCTGTTTTTGATTTTAATTTCCGTAAGCTATAGGACCATAAGTGGAAGTGCCATAGGCTGTGTTGCTTTGTTTCATACGTGTTTCAGGAAACACCATACACTTCTCCAGGGTGACTGCTGGCAATTTACATCCTGCCAATCAGCATAACAAGGCTCCCTGTTCTCCATATCCTGTCCTACCTTTCTGGATTTTACACTTTTTTCAGATGCCCCTTTTGCCCGGGCGGCAGTGAGACTTCATTGTAGTGCAGATTTCCTTTACAGGCTTGCTTGGTTGGCCAAAAAGCGCGTATGCGTTTTTTCCTGAATATATTCAGGAAAAAACGCATACGCCCTTTTTGGCCAAGTGCATCATTGTCGAAGTTCTGCGTCTTTTCCTATGCTTTCAGTGCAATTCCAGTCTACCCCCTGCAATCGTTTTCCTGACATTCTGCCCCGCTTTCAAGACCCTTTCGCAGGCTTACTTCAATATATTTTTGGAGGATAGCTGTCATTTATAACTCTGCAGGTTTGTGAATTACAGTGCCCCTGAGCTCCTTTCTTCAACTCGCTTTCTTGTGAGCTGGGTACAAAACCGCAGGATTGCTTCAGGCCCTAATCTGTTTCCGGCCGGGCACGCTGAGCCTTTGGTTAATTCCTCTTCCTGTTGGGAAATGAGCGTTACACTTGCCCGTGCAGACACCTATAGCTAGTCTCTCATTGGTTCTCCCTATTCCTGTTCATCTTGCACAGAAATTGCAAGCTGTGCCAAACAGGAGGTTAAAGGCACTGACTCTCCAAGCGAGGAGAGTGTTAGTAAAGCATCTGGAATGGTGAACCCGAGGACCAGGATATGAAAACTGAGATGCATTTTAAATCGTTTCCCAATCACACGTTAGACGATTCTCTGGGTTTCCCATGCATGTTTTAGCTGGAGGAAGAATCCCTTGAACCTGGACATTTGGGACCCATGGAATGGGTACCATGCAGTATGACTTCAAAGGGTCTGCATTTGCTCACCGAAACTCACTAATGCTATCAGCCTGAAGTGTCCAGCCTTATGTCTCAACCAGCTCTGTGTGTAAATGTGGTCAATCCCGGTTGCATCACATGCCCTGAGTGAATTATTTAAGAATTGCTCTCTATTTCACTGTCTGTTTTGTGTTTGAAATTAATTTTGATAATGGGATTTATCGGATTTTCACTGCTGCGTTTCGGCCGCTGTACACATGCTTGATTCTCTTACGGAGACATATATATCCATGGGTTTTACGATTCCTCCTAGTCAGGTATATTCCTAGGCGTTGAATATGTGGTGTTGAGTCCATTTCGTTGAGCAAGGAGTACGTCTTGTCTATTACATATTTGGCTTATGGAAAGCTATCTGTGCTAATTTCAGTCTCTGGTTTTATGCAGCACCCCAACGCACCTTTCCCCATAAGCAAGCACTAGTTGGTTTTCTAAATTTGAGACCCTGTTCTGTTTTGTAATTCAGTTCATGTGTAGTCAAGTTTACATTCCGTGTATTAGTGATATCTTATGATGTTTCTTTTTCTGTGTGACGTATTTCACGTAGAATCACCGTACCTGCATCCACTCACTATGCCGCTACGGGCCTGATGACACAGATTTCATTGCTGAGTGACATTGCATTGTACGTACGTGCCACAACTTCTTTATCCATTTTTTGCTTTCTGGGATATTTACCTGATACTGTAGACGAGCTTCTTGTGAACACAGCCGTCCCAAATATTGGGGTGGCTGTCTGATTTTGATTTTAATTTCCGTAAGCTATAGGACCATAAGTGGAAGTGCCATAGGCTGTGTTGCTTTGTTTCTTACGTGTTTCAGGAAACACCATACACTTCTCCAGGGTGGCTGTTGGCAATTTACATCCTGCCAATCAGCATAACAAGACTCCCTGTTCTCCATATCCTGTCCTACTTTTCTGGATTTTACACTTTTTTCTGATGGCCCTTGTGCCTGGGGGGCAGTGAGACTTCATTGTAGTGCAGATTTCCTTTACAGGCTTGCTTTTTTGGCCAAAAAGGGCGTATGCGTTTTTTCCTGAATATATTCACGAAAAAACGCATACGCCCTTTTTGGGCAAGTGCATCATTGTCGACGTTGTGCCTCTTTTCCTATGCTTTCAGGGCAATTCCTGTCTACCCCCTGCAATCGTTTTCCTGAAATTCTGCCCCGCTTTCAAGTCCCCTTCGCAGGCTTACTTCAATATATTTTTGGAGGATAGCTGTCATTTATAACTCTGCAGGTGTGTGAATTACAGTGCCCCTGTGCTCCTTTCCTTAACTCGCTTTCTTGTGAGCTGGGCACAAAACCGCAGGATTGCTTCAGGCCCTAATCTGTTTCCGGCAGGGCACGCTGAGCCTTTGGTTAATTCCTCTTCCTGGTGGGAATTGAGCGTTACATTTGCCCGTGCAGACACCTACATCTAGTCTCTCATTGGTTCTCCCTATTCCTGTTCATCTTGCACAGAAATTGCAAGCTGTTCCAAAGAGGAGGTAAAAGGCACTGACTCTCCAATTGGGGAGAGTGTTAGTAAAGCATCTGGAATGGTGAACCCGAGGACCAGGATACGAAAACTGAGATGCATTTTAAATCGTTTCCCAATCACACGGTGTATGATTCTCTGGGTTTCCCATGCATGTTTTAGCTGGAAGAAGAATCCCTTGAACCTGGAGAGGTGGGACCCATGGAATGGGTACCATGCAGTATGACTTCAAAGGGTCTGCATTTGCTCACCGACACTCACCAATGCTATCAGCCTGAAGTGTCCAGCCTTATGTCTCAACCAGCTCTGGGTGTAGATGTGGTCAATCCCGGTTGCATCACATGCCCTGAGTGAATTATTTAAGAATTGCTCTCTATTTCACTGTCTTTGTGTTTTGTTTTCGAAATTCATTTTGATAATGGGATTGATCGGATTTTCACTGCTACGTTTCGGCCGCTGTACACACACTTTATTCTCTTACGGAGACATATATATCCATGGGTTTAAGATTCTTCCTAGTCAGGTATATTCCTAGGCGTTGAATATGTGGTGTTGGGTCCATTTCGTTGAGCAAGGAGTACATCTTGTCTATTACATATTTGGCTTATGGAAAGTTATCTGTGCTAATTTCAGTCTCTGGTTTTATGCAGCACCCCAACTCACCTTTCCCCATAAGCAAGCACTAGTTGGTTTTCTAAATTTGAGACCCTGTTCTGTTTTGTAATTCAGTTCATGTGTAGTCAAGTTTACATTCCGTGTGTTAGTGATACCTTATGATGTTTCTTTTTCTGTGTGACGTAGTTGACGTAGAATCACCGTACCTGCATCCACTCACTATGCCGCTACGGGCCTGATGACACAGATTTCATTGCTGAGTGATATTGCATTGTACGTACATGCCACAACTTCTTTATCCATTTTTTGCTTTCTGGGATATTTACCTGGTACTGTAGACGAGCTTCTTGGGAACACAGCCGTCCCAAACTTTGGGGTGGCTCTCTTTTTTTGAATTTAATTTCCCTAAGCAATAGGACCATAAGTGCAATTGCCATAGGCTGTGTTGCTTTATTTCTTTCGTTTTTCAGGAAACACCATACACTTCTCCAGGGTGGCTGTTGGCAATTTACATCCTGCCAATCAGCATAACAAGGCTCCCTGTTCTCCATATCCTGTCCTATCTTTCTGGATTTTACACTTTTTTCAGATGGCCGTTTTGCCTGGGGGGCAGTGAGATTTCATTGTAGTGCAGATTTCCTTTACAGGCTTGCTTGGTTGGCCAAAAAGGGCGTATGCGTTTTTCCCTGAATATATTCACGAAAAAACGCATACGCCCTTTTTGGCCAAGTGCATCATTGTCGACGTTCTGCCTCTTTTCCTATGCTTTCAGGGCAATTCCAGTCTACCCCCTGCAATCGCTTTCCTGAAATTCTGCCCCGCTTTCAAGTCCCCTTCGCAGGCTTACTTCAATATACTTTTGGAAGATAGCTGTCATTTATAACTCTCCAGGTTTGTGAATTACAGTGCCCCTGATCTCCTTTCTTCAACTCGCTTTCTTGTGAGCTGGGCACAAAACCGCAGGATTGCTTCAGGCACTAATCTGTTTCCAGCAGGGCACGCTGAGCCTTTGGTTAATTCCTCTTCCTGGTGGGAAATGAGTGTTACATTTGCCCGTGCAGACACCTACAGCTTGTCTCTCATTGGTTCTCCCTATTCCTGTTCATCTTGCACAGAAATTGCAAGCTGTGCCAAATAGGAGGAAAAAGGCACTGACTCTCCAAGCGGCGAGATTGTTAGTAAAGCATCTGGAATGGTGAACCCGAGGACCAGGATACGAAAACTGAGATGCATTTTAAATTGTTTCCCAATCACACGGTGCACCATTCTCAGGGTTTCCCATGTATGTTTTACCTGAAGGAAGAATCCCCTGAACCTGGAGAGTTGGGACCCATGGAATGATTACCATGCAGTATGACTACAAAGGGTCTGCATTTGCTCACCGAACCACACCAATGCTATCAGCCTGAAGTGTCCAGCCTTATGTCTCAACCAGCTCTTGGTGTAGATGTGGTAAATCCAGGTTGCCTCACATGCCCTGAGTGAATTATTTAAGAATTGCTCTCTATTTCACTGTCATTGTGTTTTGTTTTTGAAATTTATTTTGAGAATGGGATTTATCGGATTTTCACTGCTGCCTTTATGCTGCTGAACACACGCTTGATTCTATTACGGAGACATAAAAATCCATGGGTTTTAAGATTCTTCCTAGTCAGGTATATTCCTAGGCGTTGAATATGGGGTGTTGAGTCCATTTCGTTGAGCAAGGAGTAGGTCTTGTCTATTACATATTTGGCTTATGGAAAGCTATCTGTGCTAATTTCAGTCTCTGGTTTTATGCAGCACCCCAACGCACCTTTCCCCATAAGCAAGCACTAGTTAGTTTTCTAAATTTGAGACCCTGTTCTGTATTGTAATTCAGTTCATGTGTAGTCAAGTTTACATTCCGTGTATTAATGATACCTTAAGATGTTTGTTTTTCTGTGTGACGTATTTCACGTAGAATCACCGTACCTGCATCCACTCACTATGCCGCTACGGGCCTGATGACACAGATTACATTGCTGAGTGATATTGCATTCTACGTACGTGCCACAACTTCTTTATCCATTTTTTGATTTCTGGGATATTTATCTGGTACTGTAGGCGAGCTTCTTGGGAACACAGCCGTCGCAAACTTTGGGGTGGCTCTCTGTTTTTGATTTTAATTTCCCTAAGGAATAGGACCATAAGTGCAATTGCCATAGGCTGTGTTGCTTTATTTCTTACGTGTTTCAGGAAACACCATACACTTCTCCAGGGTGGCTGTTCACAATTTACATTCTGCCAATCAGCATAACAAGGCTCCCTGTTCTCCATATCCTGTCCTACCTTTCTGGATTTTACACTTTTTTCAGATGGCCCTTTTGCCCGGGGGGGCAGTGAGATTTAATTGTAGTGCAGATTTCATTTACAGGCTTGCTTGGTTGGCCAAAAAGGGCGTATGCTTTTTTTCCTGAATATATTCAGGAAAAAACACATACGCCATTTTTGGCCAAGTGCATCATTGTCGACGTTCTGCCTCTTTTCCTATGCTTTCAGGGCAATTCCAGTCTACCCCCTGCAATCTTTTTCCTGAAATTCTGCCCCGCTTTCAAGTCCCCTTCGCAGGCTTACATCAATATACTTTTGGAAGATAGCTGTCATTTATAACTCTGCAGGTTTGTGAATTACAGTGCCCCTGAGCTCCTTTCTTCAACTCGCTTTCTTGTGAGCTGGGCACAAAACCGCAGGATTGCTTCAGGCCCTAATCTGTTTCCGGCAGGGCACGCTGAGCCTTTGGTTAATTCCTCTTCCTGGTGGGAAATGAGCATTACATTTGCCCGTGCAGACACCTACAGCTAGTCTCTCATTGGTTCTCCCTATTCCTGTTCATCTTGCACAGAAATTGCAAGCTGTGCCAAAGAGGAGGTTAAAGGCACTGACTCTCCAAGCGGGGAGAGTGTTAGTAAAGCATCTGGAATGGTGAACCCGAGGACCAGTATACGAAAACTGAAATGCATTTTAAATCGTTTCCCAATCACACGGTGGACCATACTGTGGGTTTCACATGCATGTTTTAGCTGGAGGAAGAATCCCTTGAACCTGGAGAATTGGGACCCATGGAATAGGTACCATGCAGTATGACTTCAAAGGGTCTGCATTTGCTCACCAAAATTCACCAATGCTATCAGCCTGAAGTGTCCAGCCTTATGTCTCAACCAGCTCTGGGTGTAGATGTGGTCAATCCCGGTTGCATCACATGCCCTGAGTGAATTATTTAAGAATTGCTCTCTATTTCACTGTCTTTGTGTTTTGTGTTTGAAATTTATTTTGATAATGGGATTTATCGTATTTTCACTGCTGCGTTTCGGCCGCTGTACACACGCTTGATTCTCTTACGGAGACATATATATCCATGGGTTTTAAGATTCTTCCTAGTCAGGTATATTCCTAGGCATTGAATATGTGGTGTTGGGTCCATTTCGTTGAGCAAGGAGTAGGTCTTGTCTATTACATATTTGGCTTATGGAAATTTATCTGTGCTAATTTCAGTCTCTGGTTTTATGCAGCACCCCAACGCACCTTTCCTCATAAGCAAGCACTAGTTGGTTTTCTAAAGTTGAGAACCTGTTCTGTTTTGTAATTCAGTTCATGTGTAGTCATGTTTACATTCCGTGTATTAGTGATATCTTATGATGTTTCTTTTTCTGTGTGACGTAGTTCACGTAGAATCACCGTACCTGCATCCACTAACTATGCCGCTAAGGGCCTGATGACACAGATTTCATTGCTGAGTGATATTGCATTGTACGTACGTGCCACAATTTCTTTATCCATTTTTTGCTTTCTGGGATATTTACCTGATACTGTAGACGAGCTTCTTGTGAACACAGCCGTCCCAAATATTGGGGTGGCTGTCTGTTTTTGATTTTAATTTCCGTAAGCTATAGGACCATAAGTGGAAGTGCCATAGGCTGTGTTGCTTTGTTTCTTAAGTGTTTCAGGAAACACCATACAGTTCTCCAGGGTGGCTGCTGGCAATTTACATCCTGCCAATCAGCATAACAAAGCTCCCTGTTCTCCATATCCTGTCCTACTTTTCTGGATTTTACACTTTTTTCAGATGGCCCTTTTGCCGGGGGGCAGTGAGACTTCATTTTAGAGCAGATTTCCTTCACAGGCTTGCTTGGTTGGCCAAAAAGGGCGTATGCGTTTTTTCCTGAATATATTCAGGAAAAAACGCATACACCCTTTTTGTCCAAGTGCATCATTGTCGACGTTGTGCCTCTTTTCCTATGCTTTCAGGGCAATTCCAGTCTACCCCCTGCAATCGTTTTCCTGAAATTCTGCCCCGCTTTCAAGTCCCCTTCGCAGGCTTACGTCAATATACTTTTGGAGGATAGCTGTCATTTATAACTCTGCAGGTTTGTGAATTACAGTGCCCCTGAGCTCCTTTCTTCAAGTCGCTTTCTTGTGAGCTGGGCACAAAACCGCAGGATTGCTTCAGGCACTAATCTGTTTCTGGCAGGGCACGCTGAGCCTTTGGTTAATTCCTCTTCCTGGTGGCAAATGAGCGTTACATGTGCCCCTGCAGACACTTATAGCTAGTCTCTCATTGGTTCTCCCTATTCCTGTTCATCTTGCACAGAAATTGCAAGCTGTGCCAAACAGGAGGTTAAAGGCAGTGACTCTCCAAGCGGGGAGAGTGTTAGTAAAGCATCTGGAATGGTGAACCCGAGGACAAGGATACGAAAACTGAGATGCATTTTAAATAGTTTCCCAATCACACGGTGGACGATACTCTGGGTTTCCCATGCATGTTTTAGCTGGAGGAAGAATCCCTTGAACCTGGAGAGTTGGGACCCATGGAATGGTTACCATGCAGTATGCCTTCAAAGGGTCTGCATTTGCTCACCGAAACTCACCAATGCTATCAGCCTGAAGTGTCCAGCCTTATGTCTCAACCAGCTCTGGGTGTAGATGTGGTCAATCCCGGTTGCATCACATGCCCTGAGTGAATTATTTAAGAATTGCTCTCTATTTCACTGTCTTTGTGTTTTGTTTTCGAAATTTATTTTGATAATGGGATTTATCGGATTTTCACTGCTGCGTTTCGGCCGCTGTACACACGCTTGATTCTCTTATGGAGACATATATATCCATGGGTTTTAAGATTCTTCCTAGTCAGGTATATTCCTAGGCGTTGAATATGTGGTGTTGGGTCCATTTCGTTGAGCAAGGAGTAGGTCTTGTCTATTACATATTTGGCTTATGGAAAGTTATCTGTGCTAATTTCAGTCTCTGGTTTTATGCAGCACCCCAACGCACCTTTCCCCATAAGCAAGCACTAGTTGGTTTTCTAAATTTGAGACCCTGTTCTGTTTTGTAATTCAGTTCATGTGTAGTCAAGATTACATTCCGTGTATTAGTGCTATCTTATGATGTTTCTTTTTCTGTGCGACGTAGTTCACGTAGAATCACCGTACCTGCATCCACTCACTATGCCGCTACGGGCCTGATGACACAGATTTCATTGCTGAGTGATATTGCATTGTACGTACGTGCCACAACTTCTTTATCCATTTTTTGCTTTCTGGGATATTTACCTGATACTGTAGACGAGCTTCTTGGGAACACAGCCATCCCAAATATTGGGGTGGCTGTCTGTTTTTGATTTTAATTTCCGTTACCTATAGGACCATAAATGGAAGTGCCATAAGCTGTGTTGCTTTGTTTCTTACGTGTTTCAGGAAACACCATACACTTCTCCAGGGTGGCTGCTGGCAATTTACATCCTGCCAATCAGCATAACAAGGCTCCCTGTTCTCCATATCCTATCCTACCTTTCTGGATTTTACACTTTTTTCAGATGGCCCTTTTGCCCGGGGGGCAGTGAGACTTCATTGTAGTGCAGATTTCCTTTACAGGCTTGCTTGGTTGGCCAAAAGGTGCGTATGCGTTTTTTCCTGAATATATTCAGGAAAAAAAGCATACGCCCTTTTTGGCCAAGTGCATCATTGTCGATGTTGTGCCTCTTTTCCTATGCTTTCAGGGCAATTCCTGTCTACCCCCTGCAATCGTTTTCCTGAAATTCTGCCCCGCTTTCAAGTCCCCTTCGCAGGCTTACTTCAATATATTTTTGGAGGGTAGCTGTCATTTATAACTCTGCAGGTTTGTGAATTACAGTGCCCCTGAGCTCCTTTCTTCAACTCGCTTTCTTGTGAGCTGGGCACAAAACCGCAGGATTGCTTCAGGCCCTAATCTGTTTCCGGCAGGGCACGCTGAGCCTTTGGTTAATTCCTCTTCCTGGTGGGAAATGAGCATTACATTTGCCCGTGCAGGCACCTATAGCTAGTCTCTCATTGGTTCTCCCTATTCGTGTTCATCTTGCACAGAAATTGCAAGCTGTGCCAAACAGGAGGTTAAAGGCACTGACTCTCCAAGCGGGGAGAGTGTTAGTAAAGCATCTGGAATGGTGAACCCGAGGACCAGGATACGAAAACTGAGATGCATTTTAAATCGTTTCCCAATCACACGGTGGACCATACTCTGGGTTTCCCATGCATGTTTTAGCTGGAGGAAGAATCCCTTGAACCTGGAGAGTTGGGACCCATGGAATAGGTACCATGCAGTATGACTTCAAAGGGTCTGCATTTGCTCACCAAAACTCACCAATGCTATCAGCCTGAAGTGTCCAGCCTTATGTCTCAACCAGCTCTGGGTGTAGATGTGTTAATTCCCGGTTGCATCACATGCCCCAAGTGAATTATTTAAGAATTGCTCTCTATTTCACTGTCTTTGTGTTTTGTGTTTGAAATTTATTTTGATAATGGGATTTATCGGATTTTCACTGCTGCGTTTATGCCGCTGTACACACGCTTGATTCTCTTACGGAGACATATAAATCCATGGGTTTTAAGATTCTTCCTAGTCAGGTATATTCCTAGGTCTTGAATATGGGGTGTCAAGTCCATTTCGTTGAGCAAGGAGTAGGTCTATTCTATTACATATTTGTTTTAGGAACGGTATGTGTGCTAATTTCAGTCTCTGGTTTTATGCAGCAGCCCAACCCACCTTTTCCATTAAGCAAGCATAAGTAAGTTTTCTAAATTTGAGACCCTGTTCTGTTTTGTAATTCAGTTCATGTGTAGCCAGGATTAAGTTCCGTGTATTAGTGACATCTTATGATGTTTCTTTTTCTGTGTGACTTATTTCACTTAGAATCATCATACCTGAATCCACTCATTATGTTGCTTCGGACCTGAAGACATAGATTTCATTGCTGAGTGATATTCAGTTGTAGGTACGTACCACTAATTCTTTATCCAGATTTCACTTTCTGGGATATTTAACTTGTATCATAGACGAGGTTCTTGTAAAAGGAGCCATCCCAAACTTTGGCATAGATGTGTCTTTTTGATTTCATTTCCCTAAGGTAAAGAACCATAAGAGGAAGTGCTCTGGGTTGGGGTTAGGGTTAGGGTTTGGGGATGGGGATGGTTTAAGGTACAGGTTATATTACTACAACAATTTAGGGTGAGCATAGGTGTGAGGGTACGGATTAGTGTTAGTGTATGGATTAACATTAGGAGACAGGTTAAGGTAAGGCTTCACGTAAGGTTTAGGGTTAGGGTTAATGGACAGGGACGGATTCGGGTAAAGGTTAGGGTTCGAAAATGGTTTAGGGTGAGCATACGTGTTACGGTAATGGTTAGTGTCACCGTATGGGCTAGGAATAGGGGACGAGTTAGGGTAAGTCTTCGCATAAGTGTTAGGGGTAGGTTTAGGGGAATGGGATGGTTTAGGGTACATGTGAGGGTACGACAATGGTTTAGGGGAGCGTACGTGTTTGGGTATGGTTTAGTGTAAGTGAACTGGTTAGGAATAGGGGACGTGTTAGGGTTCGGCTTTGGGTAAGGGTTAGGTTTAGGGTTAGGCTCAGGGGACGGGTAAGGTTTAGGGTGAGCGTATGTATTAGAGTACGGGATAGTGTTAGTGTACGGGTTAGGGTTAGGGGAAGGGTTAGGGTAAGGTTTAGTGTAAGGGTTAGTTTTAGCATTTGGGTTAGGGGACGGGAATGGTTTAGTGTACAGGTTAGGTACGACAACATTTTTGGGTGAGCGTAACAGTTAGTGTACGTATTAGTGTTAGCGTACGGTTTAGGGTTAGATGACGTGTTAGGGTAAGGCTTCGGGTAAGGGTTAGTGTTAAGTTTAGGGTTAGGGTATGGGGAAGGTTTAGGATACAGGTTGGGGTACGACAACTAATTAAGTAGAACATATATGTTAGGGGATGGGTTCATGTTAGTGTATGGGTTAGGATTAGCGGACGGGTTAGTGTAATGCTTTGGGAAAGGGTTAGGTTTAGAGTTAGGGTTAGGGCACAGGGATGGTTTACGGTTCATATCATGGTAGGACAACGGTTTAGGGTCTGCGTATGTGTTAGGGTATTGGTTAGGGTTAGTGGACAGTTTAGGATTAGGGGACGGATTAGGGTAAGGCTTCAGGTAAGGGTTAGGGGTAGGGTTAGGGTTAGGGTTAGGGGATGGGGACAGGGACGGTTTAGGGTACAGGTTAGTGTAAGACAAATGTTTAGGGTGAGCGTAGCAGTTAGAGTAAGAGTTAGTGTTAGCGTACGGGTTTAGATTAGGGGACGGGTTACTGTAAGGTTTAGGGAAAGTGTTAGGGTTAGGGGATGGGGACGGTTTAGGGTACAGTGTAGGGTAAAACAAGAGTTTTGGTTGAGCGTACATTTTAGGCTATGGGTTAGTGTTAGCGTATGGGTTAAGATTAGAGGACGTGTTAGGGTAAGGTTTCAGATAAGAGTTAGGGTTAAGGTTAGGGGATGGGGACGGTTTTTGTTACAGGTTAGGGTATGACAACGGTTTAGGGTGAGTGTACGTGATAGGGTATGGGTTAGCATTAGCGTACAGTTTCAGATTATGGGACGGGTTAAGGTAAGACTTCGGGAGAGGGTAAGATTTAGGGTTCGGGTTGGGGGGCGGGGACGGTTTAGGGTACAGTTTAGTGTATGACAACAGTTTAGGTTGACTACACGTGTTAAGGTATGGGTTAGTGTTTGCAAACGGGTGTGGATTATGGGAGGTGTTAGGGTAAGGCTTCGGCTAAGGCTTAAGTTTAGGTTTAGGGGATGGGGACGTTTTAGGGTACAGGATAGGGTACGACAATTGTTTAGTGTGAGTGTACATGTTAGGATACAGGTTAGTGATAGCGTACGGGTTAGGATTACCGATGGGTTAGCGTAAGGCTTTGGGGAAGGGTTAGGGTTAGGGTTAGGGGATGGGGACAGTTTAGGGTACAATTTAAGGTACGACAACGGTATAAGGTGAGCGTAAGTGTTAGGGTACATGTTAGTGTTAGTTTACGGGTTAGGATTAGGGGAAGGGTTAGTATAAGGTTTCGGGAAACGGTTTGAGGTTGGGGACAATGACGGTTTATGGTACAGGTTAGGGTATGACAATGATTTAGGGTGAGCGTACGTGTTAGGTTATGGGTTAGTATTAGCGTATGGGTTAGGATTAAGGGACGGGTTAGGGTAAGGCTTCACGTAAGGGTTAGGTTTAGGTTTAGGTTTAGGGTTATTGTTAGGGGACTGGGACAATTTAGGATACAGGTTAGGGAATGACAGAAGTTTAGGGTGAGCATATGTGTTAGGGTACATGTTAGTGTTACCATAAGGGTTAGGATTAGTGTAAGGTTTAGAGACATGATTCGGGTATGTGTTAGTGTTAGGGAACAGGGACAGGGACGGTTTAGGGTACAGGTTAGGGTACGACAGCGATTTAGGGTGAGCCTACGTGTTAGGGTACAGTTTAGTGTTAGCGTATGGGTTAGGATTTGGGGACGGTTTAGCGACAGGCATCTGTAAAGATTTAGGTTTAGCATTATGGGACGGGGACGGTTTAGGGAAAAGGTTAGGATACCACAGCAGTTTAGGGTGAGCGTAGGTGTTAGGGTACGGGTTAGTGTTAGCGTACAGGTTAGGTATAGGGGACGTGTTAGGGTAAGGCTTCGGTTAAGGGTTAGGGTTAGGGTTAGGGTTAGGGTTAGGGGACGGGGACGGTTTAGGGGACAGGTTAGGATATGACAACGGTTTACGGTGAGCGTACGTGTTAGGGTACAGGTTAGTGTTAGTGTACGGGTTAGGATTAGGGGACGGGTTAGGGTAAGTCTTCGGGTAAGGGTTAGGGTTAGGGTTAGGGTTAGGGTTATGGGACGGGGACGGTTTAGGGGACAGGTTAGGTAAGACAACGGTTTAGGGTGAGAGTACGTGTTAGGGTACGGGTTAGTGTTAGCATACGGTTTAGCATTAGGGGACGGGTTAAGGTAAGTCTTCGGGTAAGGGTTAGGGTTAGGGGACGGGGACGGTTTAGGGGAGAGGTTAGGGTACGACAACGGTTAAGGGTGAGCGTACGTGTTAGGGTACGGGTTAGTGTTAGCGTACAGGTTAGGATTAGGGGACGGGTTAGGGTAAGGCTTCAGGTAAGGGTTAGGGTTAGGGATGAGGTTAGGTTTAGGGGACGGGGAAGGTTGAGGGGACAGCTTAGGGTACGACAACGGTTTAGGGTGAACGTACATGTTAGGGTACGGGTTAGTGTTCGCGTAAGGGTAAGGATTAGGGGAGGGTTTAGGGTAAGGCATCGGGTAAGGGTAAGTGTTGGGTTAGGGTTAGGGTTAGGGTACGGGGACAGTTTAGGGGACAGGTTAGGGTATGACAATGGTTTAGGGTGAGCGTACGTGTTAGGGTACGGGTTACTGTTAGCGTACGGGTTAGGATTAGGGTACGGGTTAGGGTAAGTTTTCGGGTAAGGGTCAGGGTTAGGGTTAGGGTTAGGGGATGGGGAAAGTGTAGTGGACAGGTTAGGGTACGACCACGGTTTAGGGTGAGCGTATGTGTTAGGGTACGGGTTAGTGTTAGGGTTAGGATTAGGGGACGGGTTACGGTAAGGCTTCGGGTAAGGGTTAGGGTTAGGATTAGGGTTAGGGTTAGGGTATGGGGACGGTTTAGGGGACAGGTTAGGATACGAAAACGGCATAGGGTGAGTGTACATGTTAGGGTATGGGTTAGTGTTAGTGTACGGGTTAGGATTAGGGGACAGGTTAGTATAAGTCTTCGGGTAAGGGTTAGGGATAGGGTTAGGGTTAGGGTTAGGGTTAGGTTTAGGGGACGCGGACGGGTTAGGGGACAGGTTAGGTTACGACAATGGTTTAGGGTGAGCGTACGTGTTAGGGTACGGGTTAGTGTTAGCATACAGGTTAGGATTAGGGGACGGGTTAGGGTAAGGCTTCGGGTAAGGGTTATGGTTAGGGTTAGGGTTATGGTTAGGGTTAGGGGACGGGAACGGTTTAGGGGACAGGTTAGATTATGACAACGATTTAGGGTGAGCGTACGTGTTAGGGTACGGGTTACTGTTACCGTACGGGTTAGGATTAGGGGACGGGTTAGCGTAAGGCTTGGGGTAAGGGCTAGGGTTAGGGTTAGGGTTAGGGTTAGGATTAGAGGACGGGGACAGTTTAGGGGACAGGTTAGTGTACGACAAGGGTTTAGGTTAAGCGTACGTGTTATGGTACTGGTTAGTGTTAGTGTACGGGTTAGGTTTAGGGCATGGGTTAGGGTAAGGCTGCGGGTAAGGGTTAGGGTTAGGGTTGGGGTTAGGGTTAGGGGACGGGGACGGTTTAGAGGATAGGTTAGTTTACGAGAACGGTTTAGTGTGAGCGTACGTGTTTGGGTATGTGTTAGTTTAGCGTACGGGTTAGGATTAGGGGACGGGTTAGGGTAAGGCTTCGGGTAAGGGTTAGGGTTAGGGTTAGGTTTAGGGTTAGGGGACGGAGACGGTTTAGGGCACATGTTAGGGTATGACAACGGTTTAGTGTGAGCGTACATGTTAGGGTACGGGTTATTGTTAGCGTACGGGTTAGTATTAGGGGATGGGTTAGGGTAAGCCTTCGGGTAAGGTTTAGGTTAGTGTTAGGGTTAAGGTTAGGGGACGGGGACGGTTTAGGGGACAGTTTAGTGTACAGCAACGGTTTAGGGTGAGCGTACGTGTTAGGGTACGGGTTAGTGTTAACGTACGGATTAGGATTAGGGGACGGGTTTGGGTAAGGCTTCGGGTAAGGGTTAGGGTTAGGGTTAGTGTTAGGGTTAGTGTTAGGGGACGGGGACAGTTTAAGGGACAGGTTACGGTACGATAACTGTTTAAGGTGAGCGTACGTGTTAGGGTATGGGTTAGTTTTAGCGTACACGTTAGGATTAGTGGACGGGTTAGAGTAAGGCTTTGGGCAAGGTTTAGGGTTAGGGTTAGGGTTAGGGATAGGGTTAGGGGACGGGGATGGTTCAGGTGACAGATTAGGGTACGACAACGGTTTAGGGTGAGCCTACTTGTTAGGGTACGGGTTACTGTTAGCGTACGAGTTAGGATTAAGGAATGGGTTAGGGTAAGGCTTCGGGTAAGGGTTAGGGTTAGGTTTAGGGTTAGGGTTAGGGGACGGGGACGGTTTAGGGGACAGGTTAGTGTACGATAATGGTTTAGGGTGAGCGTACGTGTTAGGGTACTGTTTAGTGTTAGTGTATGTGTTAGGATTAGGGGACGGGTTAGGGTAAGGCTTACGGTAAGGGTTAGGGTTAGGGTTAGGGTTAGGATTAGGGGACGGGGACGGTTTAGGGGACAGGTTAGGGTACGACAACGGTTTAGGGTGAGCGTATGTGTTAGGGTACGGGATAGTGTTAGCGTACGGGTTAGGATTAGGGGTCGGGTTAGGGTAAGGCTTCGGGAAAGTGTTAGCGTTAGGTTTAGGATTAGGGTTAGGGTTAGGGTACACGGACGGTTTAGGGGACAAGTTAGGGTACGACAACTGTTTAGTGTGAGCGTACGTGTTAGGGTACGGGTTAATGTTAGCATACGGTTTAGGATTAGGGGACGGGTTAGGGTAAGGCTTACAGTAAGGGTTAGGGTTAGGGTTAGGGTTAGGATTAAGGGACGGGGACGGTTTAGGGGACAGGTTAGGGTACGACAATGGTAGGGTGAGCGTATGTGTTAGGGTACGGGATAGTGTTAGCGTACGGGTTAGGATTAGGGGTCGGGTTAGGGTAAGGTTTCGGTAAAGTGTTAGGGTTAGGTTTAGGATTAGGGTTAGGGTTATGGTACGGGGACGGTTTAGGGGACAGGTTAGGGTACGACAACGGTTTAGTGTGAGCGTACGTGTTAGGGTACGGGTTAATGTTAGCATACGGTTTAGGATTAGGGGACGCGTTAGTGTAAGGCTTTGGGTAAGGGTTATGGTTAGGATTAGGGTTAGGTTTAGGGGACGGGGACGGTTTAGGAGATAGGTTAGTGTACGACAACGGTTTAGGGTGAGCGTACGTGTTAGGGTACGGGTTAGTGTTAGCGTACGGGTTAGGATTAGGGTACGGTTTAGGGTAAGTCTTCGGGTAAGGGTCAGGGTTAGGGTTAGGGTTAGGGGACGGGGAGAGTGTAGTGGACAGGTTAGGGTACGACCACAGTTTAGGGTGAGCGTATGTGTTAGGGTACGGGTTAGTGTTAGCGTACGGGTTAGGATTATGGGACGGGTTACGGTAAGGCTTCGGGTAAGGGTTAGGGTAAGGGTTAGGGTTAGGGTTAGGGTATGGGGACGGTTTAGGGGACAGGTTAGGATACGAAAACGGCATAGGGTGAGTGTACATGTTAGGGTATGGGTTAGTGTTAGTGTACGGGTTAGGATTAGGGGACAGGTTAGTATAAGTCTTCGGGTAAGGGTTAGGGATAGGGTTAGGGTTAGGGTTAGGGTTAGGTTTAGGGGACGCGGACGGGTTAGGGGACAGGTTAGGTTACGACAATGGTTTAGGGTGAGCGTACGTGTTAGGGTACGGGTTAGTGTTAGCATACAGGTTAGGATTAGGGGACGGGTTAGGGTAAGGCTTCGGGTAAGGGTTATGGTTAGGGTTAGGGTTATGGTTAGGGTTAGGGGACGGGAACGGTTTAGGGAACAGGTTAGGTTATGACAACGATTTAGGGTGAGCGTACGTGTTAGGGTATGGGTTACTGTTACCGTACGGGTTAGGATTAGGGGACGGGTTAGCGTAAGGCTTGGGGTAAGGGCTAGGGTTAGGGTTAGGGTTAGGGTTAGGATTAGAGGACGGGGACAGTTTAGGGGACAGGTTAGTGTACGACAAGGGTTTAGGTTAAGCGTACGTGTTATGGTACTGGTTAGTGTTAGTGTACGGGTTAGGTTTAGGGCATGGGTTAGGGTAAGGCTGCGGGTAAGGGTTAGGGTTGGGGTTAGGGTTAGGGGACGGGGACGGTTTAGAGGATAGGTTAGTTTACGAGAACGGTTTAGTGTGAGCGTACGTGTTTGGGTATGTGTTAGTTTAGCGTACGGGTTAGGATTAGGGGACGGGTTAGGGTAAGGCTTCGGGTAAGGGTTAGGGTTAGGGTTAGGTTTAGGGTTAGGGGACGGAGATGGTTTAGGGGACATGTTAGGGTATGACAACGGTTTAGTGTGAGCGTACGTGTTAGGGTACGGGTTATTGTTAGCGTACGGGTTAGTATTAGGGGATGGGTTAGGGTAAGCCTTCGGGTAAGGTTTAGGTTAGTGTTAGGGTTAAGGTTAGGGGACGGGGACGGTTTAGGGGACAGTTTAGTGTACAGCAACGGTTTAGGGTGAGCGTACGTGTTAGGGTACGGGTTAGTGTTAACGTACGGATTAGGATTAGGGGACGGGTTTGGGTAAGGCTTCGGGTAAGGGTTAGGGTTAGGGTTAGTGTTAGGGTTAGTGTTAGGGGACGGGGACAGTTTAAGGGACAGGTTACGGTACGATAACAGTTTAAGGTGAGCGTACGTGTTAGGGTATGGGTTAGTTTTAGCGTACACGTTAGGATTAGTGGACGGGTTAGAGTAAGGCTTTGGGCAAGGTTTAGGGTTAGGGTTAGGGTTAGGGATAGGGTTAGGGGACGGGGATGGTTCAGGTGACAGATTAGGGTACGACAACGGTTTAGGGTGAGCCTACTTGTTAGGGTACGGGTTACTGTTAGCGTACGAGTTAGGATTAAGGAATGGGTTAGGGTAAGGCTTCGGGTAAGGGTTAGGGTTAGGTTTAGGGTTAGGGTTAGGGGACGGGGACGGTTTAGGGGACAGGTTAGTGTACGATAATGGTTTAGGGTGAGCGTACGTGTTAGGGTACTGTTTAGTGTTAGTGTATGTGTTAGGATTAGGGGACGGGTTAGGGTAAGGCTTACGGTAAGGGTTAGGGTTAGGGTTAGGGTTAGGATTAGGGGACGGGGACGGTTTAGGGGACAGGTTAGGGTACGACAACGGTTTAGGGTGAGCGTATGTGTTAGGGTACGGGATAGTGTTAGCGTACGGGTTAGGATTAGGGGTCGGGTTAGGGTAAGGCTTCGGGAAAGTGTTAGCGTTAGGTTTAGGATTAGGGTTAGGGTTAGGGTACGCGGACGGTTTAGGGGACAAGTTAGGGTACGACAACTGTTTAGTGTGAGCGTACGTGTTAGGGTACGGGTTAATGTTAGCATACGGTTTAGGATTAGGGGACGGGTTAGGGTAAGGCTTACGGTAAGGGTTAGGGTTAGGGTTAGGGTTAGGATTAAGGGACGGGGACAGTTTAGGGGACAGGTTAGGGTACGACAATGGTAGGGTGAGCGTATGTGTTAGGGTACGGGATAGTGTTAGCGTACGGGTTAGGATTAGGGGTCGGGTTAGGGTAAGGTTTCGGTAAAGTGTTAGGGTTAGGTTTAGGATTAGGGTTAGGGTTATGGTACGGGGACGGTTTAGGGGACAGGTTAGGGTACGACAACGGTTTAGTTTGAGCGTACGTGTTAGGGTACGGGTTAATGTTAGCATACGGTTTAGGATTAGGGGACGCGTTAGTGTAAGGCTTTGGGTAAGGGTTATGGTTAGGATTAGGGTTAGGTTTAGGGGACGGGGACGGTTTAGGGGATAGTTTAGTGTACGACAACGGTTTAGGGTGAGCGTACGTGTTAGGGTACGGGTTAGTGTTAGCGTACGGGTTAGGATTAGGGTACGGTTTAGGGTAAGTCTTCGGGTAAGGGTCAGGGTTAGGGTTAGGGTTAGGGGACGGGGAGAGTGTAGTGGACAGGTTAGGGTACGACCACGGTTTAGGGTGAGCGTATGTGTTAGGGTACGGGTTAGTGTTAGCGTACGGGTTAGGATTATGGGACGGGTTACGGTAAGGCTTCGGGTAAGGGTTAGGGTAAGGGTTAGGGTTAGGGTTAGGGTATGGGGACGGTTTAGGGGACAGGTTAGGATACGAAAACGGCATAGGGTGAGTGTACATGTTAGGGTATGGGTTAGTGTTAGTGTACGGGTTAGGATTAGGGGACGGGTTAGTATAAGTCTTCGGGTAAGGGTTAGGGATAAGGTTAGGGTTAGGGTTAGGGTTAGGTTTAGGGGACGCGGACGGTTTAGGGGACAGGTTAGGTTACGACAATGGTTTAGGGTGAGCGTACGTGTTAGGGTACGGGTTAGTGTTAGCATACAGGTTAGGATTAGGGGACGGGTTAGGGTAAGGCTTCGGGTAAGGGTTATGTTTAGGGTTAGGGTTATGGTTAGGGTTAGGGGATGGGAACGGTTTAGGGGACAGGTTAGGTTATGACAACGATTTAGGGTGAGCGTACGTGTTAGGGTACGGGTTACTGTTACCGTTTGGGTTAGGATTAGGGGACGGGTTAGCGTAAGGCTTAGGGTAAGGGCTAGGGTTAGGGTTAGGGTTAGGGTTAGGATTAGAGGACGGGGACAGTTTAGGGGACAGGTTAGTGTACGACAAGGGTTTAGGTTAAGTGTACGTGTTATGGTACTGATTAGTGTTAGTGTACGGGTTAGGTTTAGGGCATGGGTTAGGGTAAGGCTGCGGGTAAGGGTTAGGGTTAGGGTTGGGGTTAGGGTTAGGGGAAGGGGACGGTTTAGTGGATAGGTTAGTTTACGAGAACGGTTTAGGGTGAGCGTATGTGTTTGGGTATGTAGTAGTTTAGCGTACGGGTTAGGATTAGGGGACGGGTTAGGGTAAGGCTTCGGGTAAGGGTTAGGCTTAGGGTTAGGGTTAGGTTTAGGGTTAGGGGGCAGAGACGGTTTAGGGGACATGTTAGGGTACGACAATGGTTTATGGTAAGCGTACGTGTTAGGGTACGGGTTAGTGTTAGCGTAAGGGTTAGGATTAGGGAATGTGTTAGTGTAAGGCTTCGGGTAAGGGTTAGGTTTAGGGTTATGGTTAGGGTTAGTGTTAGGGGACGGGGACGGTTTAGGGGACACTTAAGTTTACGACAACGGTTTAGGGTGAGCGTACGTGTTAAGGTATGGGTTAGTGTTAGCGTACGGGTTAGGATTAGGGGACGGGTTAGGGTAAGGCTTTGGGTAAGGGTTAGGGGTAGGGTTAGGGTTAGGGGATGGGGACGGGGACGGGGACGGTTTAGGGGACAGGTTAGGGTACGAGAAAGGTTTAGGGTGAGCGTACGTGTTAGGGTTCGGTTTAGTGTTAGCGTACGGTTTAGGTTTAGGGGACGTGTTAGGATAAGGCTTCGGGTAAGGGTTAGGGTTAGAGTTAGGGTTAGGGTTAGGGGATGGGGATGGCTTAGGGGACAGCTTAGGGTACGACAACGGTTTAGGGTGAGCGTACCTGTTAGGGTACTGGTTAGTGTTAGCGTATGCGTTAGGATTAGGGGATGGGTTAGGGTAAGACTTCGGGTAAGGGTTAGGGTTAGAGTTAGGGTTAGGGTTAGGGGATGGGTACGGTTTAGGGGACAGATTAGGGTGCAACAACGGTTTAGGGTGAGCGTACGTGTTAGGGTACGGGGTAGTGTTAGCGTACGCATTAGGATTAGGGGACGGGTTAGTGTAAGGCTTCGCGTAAGGGTTAGGGTTAGGGGTAGGGGACGGGGACGGTTTAGGGGACAGGTTATGGTACGACAATGGTGTAGTGTGAGCGTACGTGTTAGGGTACGGGTTATTGTTAGCGTACGCGTTAGTATTAGGGGACGTGTTAGGGTAAGCCTTCGAGTAAGGTTTAGGTTAGTGTTAGGGTTAAGGTTAGGGGACGGGGACGGTTTAGGGGACAGTTTAGTGTACAGCAACGGTTTAGGGTGAGCGTACGTGTTAGGGTACGGGTTAGTGTTAACGTACGGATTAGGATTAGGGGACGGGTTTGGGTAAGGCTTCGGGTAAGGGTTAGGGTTAGGGTTAGTGTTAGGGTTAGGGTTAGGGGACGGGGACAGTTTCAGGGACAGGTTAGGGTACGATAACAGTTTAAGGTGAGCGTACGTGTTAGGGTATGGGTTAGTTTTAGCGTACACTTTAGGATTAGTGGACGGGTTAGAGTAAGGCTTTGGGTAAGGTTTAGGGTTAGGGTTCAGGTTAGGGATAGGGTTAGGGGACGGGGATGGTTCAGGTGACAGATTAGAGTACGACAATGGTTTAGGGTGAGCCTACTTGTTATGGTACGGGTTACTGTTAGTGTACGAGTTAGGATTAAGGAATGGGTTAGGGTAAGGCTTCGGATAAGGGTTAGGGTTAGGTTTAGGGTTAGGGTTAGGGGACGGGGACGGTTTAGGGGACAGGTTAGTGTACGATAATGGTTTAGGGTGAGCGTACGTGTTAGGGTACTGTTTAGTGTTAGTGTATGTGTTAGGATTAGGGGACGGGTTAGGGTAAGGCTTACGGTAAGGGTTAGGGTTAGGGTTAGGGTTAGGATTAGGGGACGGGGACGGATTAGGGGACAGGTTAGGGTACGACAACGGTTTAGGGTGAGCGTATGTGTTAGGGTACGGGATAGTGTTAGCGTACGGGTTAGGATTAGGGGTCGGGTGTGGGTAAGGCTTCGGGAAAGTGTTAGCGTTAGGTTTAGGATTAGGGTTAGGGTTAGGGTACGGGGACGGTTTAGGGGACAAGTTAGGGTACGACAACTGTTTAGTGTGAGCGTACGTGTTAGGGTATGGGTTAATGTTAGCATACGGTTTAGGACTAGGGGACGGTTTAGGGTAAGGCTTACGGTAAGGGTTAGGGTTAGGGTTAGGGTTAGGATTAAGGGACGGGGACGGTTTAGGGGACAGGTTAGGGTACGACAACGGTAGGGTGAGCGTATGTGTTAGGGTACGGGATAGTGTTAGCGTACGGGTTAGGATTAGGGGTCGGGTTAGGGTAAGGCTTCGGAAAAGTGTTAGGGTTAGGTTTAGGATTAGGGTTAGGGTTAGGGTACGGGGACGGTTTAGGGGACAGGTTAGGGTACGACAACGGTTTAGTGTGAGCGTACGTGTTAGGGTACGGGTTAATGTTAGCATACGGTTTAGGATTAGGGGACGGGTTAGGGTAAGGCTTCGGGTAAGGGCTAGGGTTAGGGTTAGGGATAGGTTTAGAGGATGGGGACGGTTTAGGGGACATGTTAGGGTACGACAATGGTTTAGGGTGAGCGAACGTGTTAGGGTATGGGTTAGTTTAAACGTACGGGTTAGGATTAGGGAACGGGTTAGGGTAAGGCTTCGTGTAAGGTTTAGGGTTAGGGTTAGGTTTAGGGTTAGTGTTAGGGGACGGGGACGGTTTAGGGGACAGGTTAGGGTACGACAACGCTTTAGGGTGAGCGTACGTCTTAGGGTATGTGTTAGTGTTAGCGTACGGGTTAGGAATACGGGACGGGTTAGGGTAGGGCTTCGGGTAAGGGTTAGGTTTAGGGTTAGGGTTGGGTTAGGGTTAGGGTTAGGGGACGGCGACGGTTTAGAGGACAGGTTAGTGTACGACAGCGGTTTAGGGTGAGCGTACGTG